>NC_081757.1:30651075-30981075 GCF_963082965.1 Carassius carassius | reverse complement strand
TTTAGAAGTAAAGTAGTTCATAAAGTCATTACTGCTGTGGTGTTGGGAAATGTCAACACTTGATGAGGCTTTATTTTTCGTTAATTTAGCCACTGTATTGAATAAATACCTGGGGTTATGTTTGTTTTCTTCTAAAAGAGAAGAAAAGTAATCGGATCTAGCAGTTTTTAATGCTTTTCTGTAGGATATGTTACTTTCCCGCCAAGCAATACGAAATACCTCTAGTTTTGTTTTCCTCCAGCTGCGCTCCATTTTTCAGGCTGCTCTCTATAGGGTGCGAGTATGCTCATTATACCATGGTGTCAAACTGTTTTCCTCAACCTTCCTTAAGCGTAAAGGAGCAACTGTATTTAAATTGCTAGAAAAGAGAGAGTCCATAGTTTCTGTTACATCATCAAGTTCTGAGGTTTTGGATATGCTAAGGAATTTGGATACATCAGGAAGATAACTTAAAAAGCAGTCTTTTGTGTTAGAAGTGATGGTTCTTCCATACTTGTAACAAGAAGTAGGATTTACAATTTTGGCTATATGAAGTTTGCACAGAACTAAATAATGATCTGAGATATCATCACTTGGCTGAATAATTTTAACACCATCAACATCAATTCCATGTGACAGTATTAAATCTAGAGTATGATTTCGACAATGAGTAGGTCCTGAAACGTGTTGTCTAACACCAATAGAGTTCAGAATGTCTATAAATGCTGATCCCAATGCATCGTTTTCATTATCAACATGGATATTAAAATCACCAACTATTAAGACTTTATCTGCAGCCAGAACTAACTCGGATGTAAAATCACCAAACTCTTTAATAAAGTCTGTATGGTGCCCTGGTGGCCTGTATACAGTAGCCAGTACAAACATAACAGAGGATTTATCATTAACATTTGTTTCTCTGGATAATGTTATATGAAGCACCATTACTTCAAACGAGTTATACTTGTAGCCTGCTCTCTGAGAGATCCTGAAAACGTTGTTATAAATTGAAGCAACACCTCCACCTTTGCCTTTTAGACGCGGCTCATGTTTATAACAGTAATCTTGGTGGGTGGACTCATTTAAAATAATGTAATCATCAGGTTTTAGCCAGGTTTCTGTCAAACGGAGTACATCTATATTATGATCAGTGATCATATTATTTACAAAAAGTGTTTTCGTAGAAAGGGATCTGATATTCAATAAGCCAAGCTTCATCATTTGTTTATCCATATTGCTTCTGTTTTTTATTTGTTGAACCTCAATTAAATTGTTAATCTTAACTTGGTTTGGACGTTTTTTGTTTTTTCTAGTTCGGGGAACAGACACAGTCTCTATAGTGTGATATCTAGGTGAAAAAGTCTCTATGTGCTGAGAATTAACTGACCTCTGTGATGGGAGGCGGCTAGCAGACGGTCGGTTTAGCCAGTCTGTCTGCTTCCTGACCTGGGCCCCAGTTAGTCAAGTATAAACACGAAGACTATTTGCCAAATTTCTAGAGAGAAGAGTGGTGCCACCCCAGGAGGGATGAAGAGCATCTCTTTTAAGCAGGTCAGGTCTGCCCCAAAAGCTTGTCCAATTGTCTATGAAACCTATGTTATTCTGTGGGCACCACTTAGACATCCAGCAATTGAGTGATGACAATCTGCTATCCATCTCATCACCACGGTAAGCAGGGAGTTCACACACCTCTTTAATGTTATTTTTAGTGATCTCCGACTGGCGAAGTCGAACATCATTAGCGCCGGCATGAATAACAATCTTACTGTATTTACGTTTAGCATTAGCCAGCACTTTTAAATTTGCCAAGATGTCAGGCGCTCTGGCTCCCGGTAAACATTTGACTATGGTGGCTGGTGTCTCTATATTCACGTTCCGTACAATAGAATCACCAATAACTAGAGCACTTTCATCAGGTTTCTCAGTGGGTGCATCACTGAGTGGGGAGAACCGGTTTAATGTTTTGATCGGAACAGAAGAGCGGTGTTTTGACCCACGACTACGCTGCCTCACCGTCACCCAGTTGCCCTGCTGCAAGGGCTCTGTTTCCGGAACCGAACAATGTACAGGAATCCCTGAGCTAGACGCATCCAAAGCCATATCTAGAGCCCTAACATTCTTACTGTCCTCAATTAAAGTTTGGATGCGTGTCTCTAATTCTGAAATCTTCTCTGTCTGCCTAACTATTTCCCTGCATTTATCACATGTGAATCCCTCATCAGCGACAGAGATAGATAAACTGTACATGTGGCAAGAGGTGCAAGAAACAATGATAGGAGAAGCCATTACTCACCGTGCTTGATGAAACTTCTTACTGCGGTTGTTTGATGAACTTGTGAAAAACTGGAGCGAGAGGAGAAAAGAATACAGCGATAGGTTCGAATGAAGACGCTAATGACAAGCTAACGAGTGCTAACGCTTTGCAGGTGTACTGCACTCACGGAAATAAAATAAAAGTGAATGATCAAAGTTAATCTGATAAGATTGATCGATAATATCAGAAATATGGTGTGAATTAAGTTATATTTTACCACTTTAAAAAACAGAGAGTGATAGTAAGATAAAGATTCTAGAGAAAAAATAAAATAAAAACAGCTACACGGAGCTACGATTTGCTACAGAAGGCCAACAGGAAGTAGAGAAAACACTGTCCAACAGTCATCCAACTGTTTAATTAACAGTAATTAAAGCAAAAGGAGCCCCTACCAAGTATTGAGTACATGTACAGTAAATTAACATACTTTCCAGAAGGCCAAATTCACTAAATGTTTTATTATTATTATTGGTTTTATGAAGACTTCTAATTTGTTGAGATGGGTTTTTGTTGGGTGTTTGTTAAATGTGTGCCAAAATCATCACAATTAAAAGTGCCAAAGACTTAACCTACTTCAGTCTGTGTGCCTTGAATTTATTTAATACATGAGTTTCACAATTCTTGTAAACATTTATCTACCCTCTAAGGCTTTCTGGTAGAACTTCTCCCCCAGTGAGAAACCTGTTGAATGTGGCTTAGCTGGAGATTCTCAAAAGATGAGTGGGTCCTGACATGTGTTGTCTAATTCCAGAGGTGGAAAGAGTACGGAAATATTCTACTCAAGTAAAAGTACCATTACATTAATAAAATTTTACTTAAGAACAAGTAAAAGTACCAGTCTAAAAATCTACTCAAGTAAAAAGTATCTAATTTAATATTTACTCATTAAAAAAATACTTAGTTACATTTTAACAGTGAGGGGGAGGCAAAAATAGTATCGGCCATGAGCAATAATTAAACACATCTGATCCAGCTAATCTAATCACTCAGTTCTCTTACGAGAGCTCTCTCGTACTGCGTCTTAGCTAAGACGCTACGGGAAAAGTCTCTTTTCACGAAATACTGAAGCAAAAATGTATCCTTAATTTTGTATTTTTGTAAAGCGCATTTGCAGCCGTACACAGCCATAGGCGAGATGGCTCGTTCGCTCATTGGCTTGTTCTGCGGCAACTGCACAGCCTATCGAGCGCAGGCTGATGCAACATCAGACCAATAAGGGCTTCGCGCCCTTCTTGCCACTTCCCGCCGAAACGGGTGTGGCCCAACCTATAAAAGGAGCTCGAAAAGGCTGACTCACCTGATTTTTCATCTCTTCAGCGAAGCTCACGCATCGCTGGATCACGGAGGAAGCAAGCGCCGTCTGAGAGGCATATCAGCGGGACGAGCCATTCTGAAGCTGCTGGCCTTCGCCGCCTTCCACTGCCGTTCCTGCTGCGCTGTCCGGCGCCTATATCCTTTCAATTCTGTTATATCCAACTGTTCTTTATGTGTGTGTGTGTTCGCCCTGTGACACACACTCGTAAAAGAGCTCGCGTCTTTTTTAAGATGCCTTCCTGCGGCTCGTCAGAGCCCCACTCAGCGAGGGAGACCGGTACGTCATCTGTGTCTCCTGCCTGGGTGAAGATCATGCAGCGCTTGCGCTCGCTGACGGCGGATGCCCTCACTGCGAGCTGTTGCCATGGTGACTCTGAGGACTCGCCTGGCCTTTTTCTCTGAGCCTGCATTCTCCGCTGCGCTGAGGCGCCGTAAAAGCGTCGCTTCCAGCGGATTCCGGAACTGTCTTCAGCTCGCCGGTTCGCCCTGCTTCACCGGCCCCCCCTGCATCGCTTCCCGGTGGGCCTTCTGCTCAGAAGCCCAGCAGACGAGCTGACATCGAGTAGGAGCCGGGGCGAGTGCTTGCGTTGGCTGCGACGAGTCTCGGCCGCGAGTGGTCTGCACCAGCGCCCCCCCTCTCGTTCTATACTGGATGGTATTTTCCTTTCGGATGAGCGTACTTCTCAAAGCCCGCCTCATTTCTTCCTGAGCTTCACGAAGAGGTGGCGAAGGCTTGGAACGCTCCATATTCAGCGCGAACTCGTTCGTCTGTCTCACTAGCATTCTCCACACTGATGATGCTAAAAACAGGAACTACCAGTCACTTCCGCCGGTGGAACAGGCGATAGCGACGCACCTTTGTCCGCCCTCTGCTGGACGGCAGCAAAAGCGGTGTTGCCATCTAAAGCCTGCTGTGTGACGCTGCGGCTGCACTACTCGCGATGGCTGCTTCATCGAAGCGCAGGTGTACGAGTTCCGCTGTGGCCGAGCTCTCACCCAAGCGCGCCGCTGTTTCAGTTCCAGGAATTGTGACTGTCTCAGCGTTTTCTGCAACGCGCAAGCCTGCACAGTTGCCCGCTTGCCTGCACACAAAAGCCGTTATCACAACAGCTTCAGCAACGCAGCTCGAGACCCCCGTTCTCGCTCTACCGGCTGTCGCCCCGCGCCGCGGGGCCCGCGGCAGAGGATTACGGTGAGGCCGGGAGCCCCGAAGCCATCCTAGGAAAGCCATCTATGCATGCTGCATGACGCTGCGTCGGCACTACACACGATGGCTGCTTCATCGAAGCGCCGGTGTACGAGTTCCGCTGTGGCCGGGCTCTCACCTAAGCGCGCCGCTGTTTCACTTCCAGACATTGTGACTGTTTCAGCGTCTTTTGCAATGCGCAAGCCTGTACGGTTGCCCGCTTGCCTGCACACAAAAAACGTTATCACGGCTACCCAGATATTTCCCGAAAAAGGTGTAATTTCTGGTGTCCCGGCCACGGCCGATGGTGCTATAAATGTAGTGACGATGACCACTGCTCAGTGCCCATCTCCACATATAAGCACAGCCCTTCACACAGGGATCGCGCCCATAAAAGCGACTCAAGTCGATCGCGCACACTGCATAGTAAGCGTGCCCACCCCTCAGTGCCCACAATTACTATGTCACACGCGTCATGTGGTTTCTGTAAAAACGAAACCCGTGCACGCTCGTCCGGCCACGCCCGATGGTGCTATAAATGCAGTGATGATGCCCACTCCTCAGTGCCCATCTCCACATGTAAGCACAGCCCTGCACACAGGGCTCGCGCACATAAGATCGGTCGAGCGCGCCGCATAGTAAACGTGCCCAGTCCCCAGTGCCCACATACACTATGTCACATACGGCGCGTGGCTTCTGTAAAAACGAGGCCCGTGCACGTACGTTCTGCACAGGCAGACAGCGAGTTGAAAGTGGTAAATGTGCACATATGCAGCCCACAGTTACTCGCAGACATATCGAGTCCCACGGGACCTGCTCAGCCTTCCCCCAGTCGGTTAAGCGCCGGGACAGGGTCGAGGAGGAGCGATCTGCCCGCTGTGATCAGCGCGCTCCCCGCCTCAAATGCGCAGCACACCCGAGCGCCGCCGTTGCCCAGTCAACAGAGCGCGCTTCACATCCAGCCCTTAGCCATTCATGCAGATGCATGGTCAGAGCTTCCAGGGGTTTCGGATTGGGTGCTAGGCATTATAAAGAGAGGCTACTCGCTACAGTTTTTTCGGCGCCCTCCGGGCTTTTCAGCGCGCGTCGAAACTACGGTCAAAACAGAAGTAGCACACATACTTCGGCCGAAATATCAAAACTGTTGAGCAAAAGGGCTGTAGAGCCTGTGTCTCAAGCTCAAAGCGAGGGGGGGCCGTACAGCAGATACTTTCTGGTGCCCAAGAAAGACGGGGGTCTTAGGCCCATACTGGATCTAAGACAGCTGAACAAGGCATTGATGAAACGCAGTTTCAAAATGCTTATGACCAGGAAGCTCCTTGCACAGATTCACAGAGGGGACTGGTTCATGTCAATAGATCTGAAGGACGCGTATTTTCAAATACAGATAGCGTCAAACCACAGGCGATATTTGAGATTCGCCTTCGAGGGCCAGGCATACCAGTTTACAGTCCTGCCGTTCGGCTTGTCCGTGGCTCCTCGTACGTTTACGAGGTGCATGGATGCAGCGCTCGCTCCTCTCAGACTCAGAGGCATGCGAGTGCTGAATTATTTGGATGACTGGCTGGTTCTGGCACGATCACGAGCGGAGCACATGGACCACAGGGCCGTTTTACTCGATCACCTCGAGAAGCTCGGCCTCAGTGTCAATTGGGCGAAGAGTTCGCTGAACCCCAGCCAGACGATTCTGTTTCTGGGTATAGTTCTGAACACGTGTTCCATGACGGCGCGGCTGTCACCACAGCGCGTGATGGGCATTCAGCGCACAGCGAGTTCTTTCCGCTGCGGCGCGACCGTGTCGCTCAAACACTGTCAGAAGATGCTGGGCCTCATGGCCTCAGCATCTCCGGCTCTGCAGCTGGGCCTTTTCCGCATGCGCCCCCTGCAGTTCTGGCTGAAGACGCGGGTGCCGCGCAGAGCGTGGGCGTCTGGCCGGTCTGGCCGGTCTGGCCTGTATCTCAAGGTCAATCAGAGCTGTGTCACAGCTCTGGCACCTTGGACAGCGAACGGCTGGTACCGATCAGGTGTAAGCCTGGGGACTTCCCCGAATGTGAAGATGGTGTTGACGGACACCTCCACTTCGGGATGGGGAGCGCTGCTCGAAGGCAGACCGTCCTTTGGCCTATGGTCAGAACGGGAAAAGCTCCATCATATCAACTGTCTGGAAATGCTGGCAGTGGAGAACGCGCTGATGCGCTTTTGTCCCCAAATCAAGGATCACCACGTCTTAGTCAGTTCGGACAACATGTCTGTGGTGTCCTACATTAATCGCCAGGGCGGTCTCGTGTCCTGAAACCTGTACAGGCTAGCGGAACGCCTCCTGGTTTGGGCTCAGCGCAACGTGCGTTCGCTGAGGGCAGTGCATGTGCCTGGGCTACAGAATCTGGGTCCAGACAGGCTGTCCAGAGGCAATGTTCCTACGGGCGAATGGTCTCTACACCCGCAGACAGTCCGGCTGTTGTGGGAGAGATTTGGCAGGGCGGAGGTGGACCTCTTCGCTTCCCACGAAAACGCTCACTGCCCTGCGTTCTTTTCCAAGAACGAAAGCACGCTGTCACAGGAAAAGGCCGTGCTGCCCGCTTTATGCTTTCCCTCCCGTCTCCCTCCTTCCGCAGGTGATAGAACGGGTGAGAGAAACGAGATGTTCAATACTGCTTGTAGCACCTCTTTGGAAGAACCAACCATGGTTCCCAGATTTGATGCAGTTAGCAGATGTCGCCCCGTGGCCAGTACCGTTGAGGAGGGACCTCCTCTTGCAGGCCAGGGGCTCGATTTGGCACCCTCAACCGGAGTTGTGGTCCCTCCATGTGTGGGCGCTCAACGGTTACCCGCTGATCTCGCAGTGGGAGTGCTGAATACCATCACTCAGGCTAGAGCTCCGTCGACACGACGTCTGTATGCCTCGAAGTGGTCGGTGTTCTCCAGCTGGTGCACAGCTCGAGGATATTCACTCCTTAGTTGTGAGGTGACGGAGGTTCTCTACTTCATACAGGAGCTGTTGGATAAGGGCAGAGCTCAAAGTTTATGTGGTGGCCATCGCAGCGTTTTCTGAAACAGCGCTCGGTCAGTCAATAGGAAGGAATGATTTGGTCATCCGGTTCCTCAGAGGAGCTAGGAGGCTGAATCCTCCCAGACCTCCGTCAGTCCCTATGTGGGACCTCGCGGCGGTTTTGGAGGCCATGAAGGGTCCCCCTTTTGAGCCTATCCAATCAGTTAGCCTTCAGCCTCTGTCGTTCAAGATAGTATTCTTGTTGGCTCTCGCTTCGGTGAAGCATGTGGGTGATTTGCACGCGCTCTCGGTGAGCCAGTCGTGCATGGAGTTTGGGCCTAATGACTCAAGGGTCATACTCAAACCTAGGCACGGTTATGTGCCGAAATCCCTCAACACGCCGTTTTGGGCTCAGGTTATTGCCCTGTCTGCCCTGCCGGTGTCAGGAGAGGATAGAGACTCGAGTCTTCTTTGCCCTGTCAGGGTTTTAAGAGCTTATGTGTCTCGCTCTGCTGCCTTTCGGCAGACGGAGCAGCTGTTTGTCTCGTTCGGTGGACGTTCCAAGGGAATGGCTGTTTCGAGATAGACTCTATCCAGATGGATAGTTGACGCCATAGCGTTAGCTTACGCTTCCAGGGGCCTTCAGTGCCCGTTGGGCATCAGAGCACACTCCACAAGAGGCGTCGCCTCGTCGTGGGCGTGGTCTACTGGGATCTCCTTGCAGGATATATGAATGTTGGCAGGTTGGGCCTCGCCGTCTACATTTATCAGGTTCTATAACCTGGAGGTTCCCGCCTTGCAAGCAAGGCTGCTGTCGGTATAGTCGAATCAGGGCCCTGAGGAGAACTCTGAGTTCATGAGCGCTATGCGCTGTCGACTGTTATATGGGCAGTATTGCGTAAGACCCGCATTGCCACATTGGTCAGGCTTTGCCTCGGCTGTGTGATGTCATATTGCCGCATCTACGGATGCTGCTAGATATGGGACGGAGGGCTTTCCCCCTTTTCTGTCCTGGACTCTCTGTGAGTCCCTCAGGTGACTGTGCACTGTAAATCCTGGGCGTTGCTTCAGGTTTATTGGTGTGTGATCCCTTCGCGCACGGCGTTTTACATTGGGTTCCCGTAGCATCTTAGCTAAGACGCAGTACGAGAGAGCTCTCGTAAGAGAACGTACTCGGTTACTAAACGTAACCTCAGTTCTCTCTAGAAGAGCGAACGAGTACTGCGTTCTCTACCGTGCGCACGATTCACTCTGGTTCGCTTCGTCGATGAAATAAATCAGGTGAGTCAGCCTTTTCAAGCTCCTTTTATAGGTTGGGCCACACCCGTTTCGGCGGGAAGTGGCAAGAAGGGCACGAAGCGCCCTTATTGGTCTGATGTTGCATCAGCCTGCGCTCGATAGGCTGTGCAGTTGCTGCAGAACAAGCCAATGAGCGAACGAGCCGTCTCGCCTATGGCTGTGTACTGCTGCAAATGCGCTTTACAAAAATACAAAATTAAGGATAATTTTTTGCTTCAGTATTTCGTGAAAAGAGACTTTTCCCGTAGCGTCTTAGCTAAGACGCAGTACTCGTTCGCTCTTCTAGAAAGAACCGAGGTTAAGTTTAGTAACCGAGTACGGCTTATTTGAAAACTACATGTATGTTTGTTGCAGCGCGGTTGGAACTAAAATCTCCAGGGCTGCGGCCCTCCAGGAACTGAGGGTGCTTGGGAAAAACTGAGGGTGTTCAGTTGCTCCCCCCTCCCCCTGCCCCCGCTTGACTGTGTTCATATTATTATATTTGAGTCCGAACCGTGGTTCGCTTGCCTCATCAAGCCAGCAGCTGTTTACCCCGTTGCTTTGTAACGACAGCGCAGGAGAAGGCGGCAAATGCATAACATTACTCTCTGCACTTTTATGTATTACGTTTTTGAACTGTTCGTTTTGTTTATAAAGATTTGGTACATAAAGGCACTTGCGTCTGTCTTACGAATGTACTGAAAAAATGCTCTAAAGAACATTGAAGGCGAACATAAATGAGATGTACAGATCTCTGCTTGCAGCGCGTCAGTCACGCTCATCAGGAAAGTGAGTGAAACACACACACAAACACACATTTTCATCAAATAATTTGTCATTAAAAGCGGTTCACTTCCACGATTTGGTACGATTGCGTTCACATTAAGCATACATAACCGTACCAGAGTTCAGATGAAGCGTACCCCAGACCACCGTTTTTAAGCAGACTCGGGTACGGTTCGCGGTTGCGCCTCCGAGTACGGAAGACAGCATTCACATCATCCAAACGAACCGAACTCTGACATCAATCGAACCCGGGTGCGCACCAAAAGTACTAGTGTGAAAGCACCCTGAGTTTGACATCCCTGGGATAGGCCTATAAATCTAAACCAGTTGTTTTTAGTTAAAGGAATCAGTTATTTAGAATAAAATAAAATAAAAATCAGTATCAACAAAATAAAATTTTTCAATGCACTGATTTTTTCGACACTTTTTGAGGTCTCCTTGAAACATTTCCATTGTGGTCAGTGCTATTTGCAGCGCGTTTGTTAATTGCATGTGTTGTGAGGATTTTCAGTGCATTTCGCTAATGTATGTGTTGTGAGGATGTTTTTTATGTGTTGTGAAGGATTTGCAGCGCGTTTCATTTATGCATGTGTTGTGATGATTTGCAGCGCGTTTCGTTTATGCATGTGTTGTGATGATTTGCAGCGCGTTTCGTTATATGCATGTGTTGTGATGATTTGCAGCGCGTTTCGTTATATGCATGTGTTGTGATGATTTGCAGCGCGTATAGGATGTTTTAAATGTTTTCAATATGAAATGTTAAAAAATACAATGATTCTTTTAAAATGAAAATGAAATGCCAGTAGGTGGTCCCATGTGACTGTCTTAATGAGTCATTCAACTGATTCGTTCAATTGTCTTAGTTTATGAAAAGGTCATTGAATCAATGACTCACCTGATTCATTTAAAGCACTGAATCATTCAGTAAAAAGCTCTTTGGGTGGGGGGTGTTAATAATATGTAAATCTGTTCAGTCATGCTGAGTCTCTTATGTATTTGTTTTATGATTTCTGATTGTCAACCGTACATTGCATACATTCTTTGCATAACTTAAACACTCTTTAAACTAAAAAGAAGTAAATTTTCAAAAGTAAAAGTTGCTTTAGTGTGAGTTGCATTTTAAATGTAAATTTGAATTATACTCTGAAATTAGCAAAATCAAATAAATAATTTAAAGGAATCTGAACAACACCACATTAAATTAAAATTGGATTAGGCCTACTTTTAGTTGTTTGTTTGCATCGAGGGCACATGCAAGCATGAAGAAAAGAAAATCGGTAGTATTACTAATTTCATAAAACCACATAAGAAAGAAAGTAAATTATACAGGGTCTATACCTATTTTAGTGCATCAAGGTTTTGCTATTATTTTTTCCTCTTATGATTTTGAGGTAAAATAAAGTTGTTGTTTTTTTGTTTGTTTGTTTTTTTAATGATATCTCTGTATGCAAATCAAAAAAAAAGAAAAGAAAAAAGAAATCAGAGATTTGCCATATATATATGCTGGAAACAAAAATGCCAAGAAGAAATCCAAGTGGGTGGTACTGGGCTGGATGAACTTCAATGCAAGAGACAATGACTTAAAAACAAATTTGGTCTGCAAAAGGTGGTGGAACCAGACATGTCTCTATAGATGTGAATTCAACCATGAAAGATGTGCAGGAAATAGCAGAGGGTCTCTTTTTTTCCAGATGGTAAATCCAAACATCTAGATCTTGTCACGCTGTCTAGTCTCTGTTTCCCTGGGTGTTCACTAGTGGGCTCACTTCCCCTTAGGCACTTCACCATAGGCACTAGAATTCCTCTAGTCTGGTCCTGTCTTCACAGTAATTGCACTCCAGTTAATTGCACCAGGTGCAGGCAATCTATTTGTCATTAGACTCCTTATAAATACCTGTCTTTCCCTGTTGTTTGTATGGAGTTCTTACCCTTCGTGTTACCAGCGTTCTCGTCTCCCGAGATTTTCCCTTGCCTTCTCGTTTCCCGAGTTCCCATTCCTTTCCTTCCTGTACCCTTTTTTGTTTTGTTTGTTTTCCTGGACTGTTTATTTTGATACCCTTATTTGATTAATAAATCTTACCTGCAATTGGATCTCTCCCTGTGTCTCTCTGGTGCACGATCGTCACAGAAGGACTCCATCTCAAAAGATCCAGTGGTATGTCTAATCATATTTCCTCCCCAGTCACTGAGCGGATGAGGAATGCTTTTGAGGGTACCCGCCTGGTCGTGCCCATTGACTTTCCAGAGTTGAGTCAGGTGTTCATGGACCCTCCAGGGTCAGGGTTAGTCACCGTCGACCTTCCAGAGTCAGGGTTAGTTACCGTTGACCCTCCAGAGTCAGGGCTAGTTCCTGTTGACCTTCCAGAGTCGAGTCAAATTCCAGTTGACTATCCAGAGTCGAGTCAGGCTCCTGTTGACCATCCAGAGTCGAGTCACGTTCCAGTTGATCCTCCTGAATCAAGTCAGATTCGTGTTTACCTTCCAGAGTCGAGTCAGATGCCCGTTGACTTTTCAGAGTTGAGTCAGGTTCCGGTTGACCCTCCAGAGTCGATTCAGGTGTTCATGGACCCTCCAGAGTCAGGGTTAGTCACCGTCGACCTTCCAGAGTCAGGGTTAGTTACCGTTGACCCTCCAGAGTCAGGGCTAGTTCCTGTTGACCTTCCAGAGTCGAGTCAAATTCCAGTTGACTATCCAGAGTCGACTCAGGCTCCTGTTGATCATCCAGAGTCGAGTCACGTTCCAGTTGATCCTCCTGAATCAAGCCAGATTCCTGTTGACCTTGCAGAGTCGGGTCAGATGCCCGTTGACTTTTCAGAGTTGAGTCAGGTTCCGGTTGACTCTCCAGAGTCGAGTCAGGTGCTCATGGATCCTCCAGAGTCAGGGTTAGTCACCATCGACCTTCCAGAGTCAGGGTTAGTCACCGTCGACCTTCCAGAGTCAGGGTTAGTCACCGTTGACCTTCCAGAGTCAGGGCTAGTTCCTGTTGACCTTCCAAAGTCGAGTCAGGTACCCGTTGAATTTTCAGAGTTGAGTCAGGTTCCGGTTGACCCTCCTGAGTCGAGTCAGGTGCTCATGGACCCTCCAGAGCCGAGTCAGGTGCTCATGGACCCTCCAGAGTCAGGGTTAGTCACTGTTGACCTTCCAGAGTCAGGGTTGGACACTGTCGACCTTCCAGAGTCAGGGTTAGTCACCGTTGACCTTCCAGCGTCAGGGTTAGTCACCTTAGACCTTCCAGAGTCAGGGCTAGTTACCATGGACTAATGTTTTTGTGTTTTTTGTTTTTTCTGTCTGTTTCCTCCTATGGACCTGGCCCTCCGTCCCTCCCCCTGATCCTCTGCCGGTCCACCTCCCTCCTGGGTTTCTAGTCTGTGTCTGTCGTTCTGTTTCCCTCTAGGACCTGGCCCTCCGTCCCTCCCCCTGATCCTCCGCCGCTCCACCACCCTCCTAGACTCCTTGTTTTGTGTTGCACTTCTCTTGTCTCTGTTTCCCCATTTTACCTGGTTGTCTTGTCTCTGTTTCCCCATTTTACCTGGTTGTCTTGTCTCTGTTTCCCCATTCTACCTGGTCCTCTTGTCTCTGTTTTACCTTGTCATCTGTCCCTCCGTCCCTCCCCCTAGTCCTCCGCCACTCCACCTCCCTCCTAGTCTCTTTGTCTGTTGGTTTTCCCTTGGTTTCGGGTGGAGCATCTGGCAGAGTCGAGTCAGGTACCCGTTGAATTTTCAGAGTTGAGTCAGGTTCCGGTTGACCCTCCAGAGTCGAGTCAGGTGCTCATGGACCCTCCAGAGTCGAGTCAGGTGCTCATGGACCCTCCAGAGTCAGGGTTAGTCACCGTTGACCTTCCAGCGTCAGGGTTAGTCACCTTAGACCTTCCAGAGTCAGGGCTAGTTATCATGGACTCTCCAGAGTCAAGGCTAGTCACCGTTGACCTTCCAGAGTCAAGTCAAGTCACTGGTGATCTTCAAGGACAGAGTCAAGTCACTGGTGATCTTCAAGGACAGAGTCAAGTCACTGGTGATCTTCAAGGACAGAGTCAAGTCACTGGTGATCTTCAAGGACAGAGTCAAGTCACCGGTGATCTTCAAGGACTGAGTCAAGTTGCCGGGGATCTCCATGAACAAAGGCAAGTCACCAGTGATCTTCATGAACAAATACAAGTCACCAATGATCTTCATGAGCAGATTCAAGTCAGCACCGATCTTCTGGAATCCAGTATAAACCCCATGGGATTACCAGAGTTTCGTCCTCCCGGTGGTTCGGCCGCACAGATGTGGTGGTCGTCTGCTCCGCCCTGGGGGGCGTCTGGTTCAACCACACGGACGTGGTGGTCTTCTGCTCCGCCCTGGGGGGCTTCGGCCTCGAACACAAGGATGTGGTGGTCTTCTGCTCCGCCCTGGAGGCTTTCTGCATCGACCACAAGGATGTGGTGGTCTTCTGATCCACCCTGGGGGGCACCTGTTCTGACCCAACGGTTGTGGTGGTCTTCTGCTCCGCCCTGGGGGGCTTCCGCCCTGACCACACGGTTGTGGTGGTCTTCTGCTCCGCCCTGGGGGACTCCGGCCTCGACCACAAGGACGTGGTGGTCTTCTGTTCCACCCTGGGGGGCATCCGTCCCGACCACACGGAGGTGGTGGTCTTCTGATCCTCCCTGGGGGGCACCCGTGCCGACCACACGGTTGTGGTGGTCTTCTGCTCTGCCCTGGGGGGCTTCCGCCCTGACCACATGGTTGTGGTGGTCTTCTGCTCCGCCCTGGGGGACTCCGGCCTCGACCACAAGGACGTGTTGGTCTTCTGTTCTGCCCTGGGGGGCATCCGTCCCGACCACACGGTTGCGGTGGTCTTCTGCTCCGCCCTGGGGGGCTTCCGCCTTGACCACATGGTTGTGGTGGTCTTCTGCTCCGCCCTGGGGGACTCCGGCCTTGACCACAAGGATGTGGTGGTCTTCTGCTCCGCCCTGGGGGGCGTCACGTGATGTCCTTCATGGACTAATGTTTTTGTGTTTTTTGTTTCTTTTGTTTTTTTCTGTCTGTTTCCTCCTATGGACCTGGCCCTCCGTCCCTCCCCCTGATCCTCCGCCGGTCCACCTCCCTCCTGGGTTTCTAGTCTGTGTCTGTCGTTCCATTTCCCTCTAGGACCTGGCCCTCCGTCCCTCCCCCTGATCCTCCGCCGCTTCACCACCCTCCTGGACTCCTTGTTTTGTGTTGCACTTCTCTTGTCTCTGTTTCCCCATTTTACCTGGTTGTCTTGTCTCTGTTTCCCCATTTTACCTGGTTGTCTTGTCTCTGTTTCCCCATTCTACCTGGTCCTCTTGTCTCTGTTTTACCTTGTCATCTGGCCCTCCGTCCCTCCCCCTAGTCCTCCGCCACTCCACCTCCCTCCTAGTCTCTTTGTCTGTTGGTTTTCCCTTGGTTTCTTGGCATCTGGCAGCTGCTCCGTGGAGGAGGGGGTAATGTCACGCTGTCTAGTCTCTGTTTCCCTGGGTGTTCACTAGTGGGCTCACTTCCCCTTAGGCACTTCACCATAGGCACTAGAATTCCTCTAGTCTGGTCCTGTCTTCACAGTAATTGCACTCCAGTTAATTGCACCAGGTGCAGGCAATCTATTTGTCATAAGACTCCTTATAAATACCTGTCTTTCCCTGTTGTTTGTATGGAGTCCTTACCCTTCGTGTTACCAGCGTTCTCGTCTCCTGAGATTTTCCCTTGCCTTCTCATTTCCCGAGTTCCCATTCCTTTCCTTCCTGTACCCTCTTTGTTTTGTTTGTTTTCCTGGACTGTTTATTTGGATACCCTTGTTTGATTAATAAATCTCACCTGCAATTGGATCTCTCCCTCTCCCTGTGTCTCTCTGGTGCACGATCGTCACAGATCTGAAAAGTTTGGACTGTGAGATTCAAGAGTTCTCCCACAGAATGATTTAATCGGAATGTACCACTGGAGTTTTGTATGAAGCAAGTAAGGTTAAATTTCTCAGACTTTATCTTTTTACAAAGTGCATCAGTACACAGAAGAATACAGAAAACTCTTTCACAAATCCTGAAGCAGATGTCATGTTGAATGAAAATGCCCAAGATGACAACTAAGCATCTAGTAACTTTAGCATCAATGTAAGTGAAATAATTGACCTCACATTTTCAGAAGAGTCTGAAGAGATCAATTTCATGTTACATGATCCACTTTATATTATGGCCCAGCAAATATCAGTAATGCAGAATGATTATATAAGTGAGGTAGATAACTGGGAAGGCAGTTTCCAAGAACAAATGATAACACTGAGTCAGGAAAGTGATTTAACTGAAGAAAATGGGAACACATTGCAAGTACGGAGCCCAGGGGCATTTAACTCCAGTTCAACATCACAAAATGTACAGAAGAGGAACAACTGAACACAACTGATGTGGAAGAGACACCATTTGAGGAATCATTTGATAATGAGGTCACAATTGGAGGAGGTTCACTTGAGTTTGGAAGCTTTGATGATACAGTTCCAATTGAGAATGTACCAAAGACTATTATTTTGGTGCGAAGAGGGCAAGTTCTGGGTGATCTGATGCAAGCTTTCAATGACCCAGCAATGATGGACAAAGAGATCATTATTCGAATGAAACTACCTAATAGGCAGACTGAACAAGGCATTGGATCAAGTGTTTTTTGTGACTGCTTGACAGAATTATGGGATGAAGTTTATTCCAGATGTGCTTTGGGTGGAGATGTTAAGCTACCATTCCTTAGACATGAATTTCAGTGCGATGAATGGCAAGCTATTGCAAGAGTATTGGTCAAAGTCAAAGTCAAAGTCACCTTTATTTATATAGCGCTTTAAACAAAATACATTTCGTCAAAGCAACTGAACAACATTCATTAGGAAAACAGTGTCAATAATGCAAAAATGATAGTTAAAGGCATCATCATTGGATTCAGTTATGTCATTTCTGTTCAGTTAAATAGGGTCTGTGCATTTATTTGCAATCAAGTCAACGATATCGCTGTAGATGAAGTGTCCACAACTAAGCAAGCCAGAGGCGACAGCGGCAAGGAACCGAAACTCCATTGGTGACAGAATGGAGAAAAAAACCTTGGGAGAAACCAGGCTCAGTTGGGGGGTCAGTTCTCCTCTGACCAGACGAAACCAGTAGTTCAATTCCAGGCTGCAGCAAAGTCAGATTGTGCAGAAGAATCATCTGTTTCCTGTGGTCTTGTCCTGGTGCTCCTCTGAGACAAGGTTTTTACAGCTCTAGTTGTCCTGGTCTCCGCTGTCTTTCAGGGCTGTAGAGGTCCTTTCTAGGTGCTGATCCACCATCTGATCTGGATACATACTGGATCCGGGTGACTGCAGTGACCCTCTGATCTGGACACAGACTGGATCTGGTGGCCACAGTGACCTCGGAACAAGCGAGAAACAGACAAATATGAGCGTAGATGCCATTCTTCTAATGATGTAGAAAGTACATAGGGTGTTATGGGAAGTGTTTCCGGTTCCGGTTTACCTAATTAATGCAGCCTAAAAATCCTTTAACGGATTTGGATAATAAAAGCATATTAGTATGTTATGTGTATGCCAGGTTAAAGAGATGGGTCTTTAATCTAGATTTAAACTGCAAGAATGTGTCTGCCTCCCTTACAATGTTAGGTAGGTTATTCCAGAGTTTAGGCGCCAAATAGGAAAAGGATCTGCCGCCCGCAGTTGATTTTGATATTCTAGGTATTATCAAATTGCCTGAGTTTTGTGAACGTAGCAGACGTAGAGGATTATAATGTAAAAGGAGCTCATTCAAATACTGAGGTGCTAAACCATTCAGTGCTTTATAAGTAATAAGCAATATTTTAAAATATATACGATGCTTGATAGGGAGCCAGTGCAGTGTTGACAGGACCGGGCTAATATGGTCATACTTCCTGGTTTTAGTAAGAACTCTTGCTGCTGCATTTTGGACTAGCTGTAGTTTGTTTACTAAGCGTGCAGAACAACCACCCAATAAAGCATTACAATAATCTAACCTTGAGGTCATAAATGCATGGATTAACATTTCTGCATTTGACATTGAGAGCATAGGCTGTAATTTAGATATATTTTTGAGATGGAAAAATGCAGTTTTACAAACGCTAGAAACGTGGCTTTCTAAGGAAAGATTGCGATCAAATAGCACACCTAGGTTCCTAACTGATGACGAAGAATTGACAGAGCAACCATCAAGTCTTAGACAGTGTTCTAGGTTATTACAAGCGGAGTTTTTAGGTCCTATAATTAACACCTCTGTTTTTTCAGAATTTAGCAGTGAGAAATTACTCGTCATCCAGTTTTTTATATCGACTATGCAATCCATTAGTTTTTCAAATTGGTGTGTTTCACCGGGCTGCGAAGAAATATAGAGCTGAATATCATCAGCATAACAGTAAAAGCTAACACCATGTTTCCTGATGATATCTCCCAAGGGTAACATATAAAGCGTGAAGAGTAGCAGCCCTAGTACTGAGCCTTGAGGTACTCCATACTGCACTTGTGATCGATAGGATACATCTTCATTCACTGCTACGAACTGATGGCGGTCATATAAGTATGATTTAAACCATGCTAATGCACTTCCACTGATGCCAACAAAGTGTTCAAGTCTATGCAAAAGAATGTTGTGGTCAATTGTGTCAAACGCAGCACTAAGATCCAATAAAACTAATAGAGAGATACACCCATGATCAGATGATAAGAGCAGATCATTTGTAACTCTAAGGAGAGCAGTCTCAGTACTATGATACGGTCTAAATGCTGACTGGAAATCCTCACATATACCATTTTTCTCTAAGAAGGAATATAGTTGTGAGGATACCACATTTTCTAGTATCTTGGACAGAAAAGGGAGATTCGAGATTGGTCTATAATTAACTAGTTCTTTGGGGTCAAGTTGTGGTTTTTTGATGAGAGACTTAATAACAGCCAGTTTGAAGGTTTTGGGGACATATCCTAATGACAATGAGGAATTAATAATAGTCAGAAGAGGATCTATGACTTCTGGAAGCACCTCTTTTAGGAGCTTAGATGGTATAGGGTCTAACATACATGTTGTTGGTTTAGATGATTTAGCAAGTTGATACAATTCTTCCTCTCCTATGGTAGAGAATGAGTGGAACTGTTCCTCAGGGGGTCTATAGTGCACTGTCTGATGTGATACTGTAGCTGACGGCTGAATGGTTGCAATTTTTCTCTAATAGTATCGATTTTACAAGTAAAGTAGTTCATAAAGTCATTACTGCTGTGGTGTCGGGAAATGTCAACACTTGTTGAGGCTTTATTTTTAGTTAATTTAGCCACTGTATTGAATATATACCTGGGGTTATGTTTGTTTTCTTCTAAAAGAGAAGAAAAGTAATCGGATCTAGCAGTTTTTAATGCTTTTCTGTAGGATATGTTACTTTCCCGCCAAGCAATACAAAATACCTCTAGTTTTGTTTTCCTCCAGCTGCGCTCCATTTTTCGGGCTGCTCTCTTTAGGGTGCGAGTATGCTCATTATACCATGGTGTCAAACTGTTTTCCTTAACCTTCCTTAAGCTTAAAGGAGCAACTTTATTTAAAATGCTAGAAAAGAGAGAGTCCATAGTTTCTGTTACATCATCAAGTTGTTCTGAGGTTTTGGATATGCTAAGGAATTTGGTTACATCAGGAAGATAACTTAAAAAGCAGTCTTTTTTATGTTAGAAGTGATGGTTCTTCCATACTTGTAACAAGAAGTAGAATTTACAATTTTGGCTATATGAAGTTTGCACAGAACTAAATAATGATCTGAGATATCATCACTTGGCTGAATAATTTCAACACCATCAACATCAATTCCATGTGACAGTATTAAATCTACCTCTTTAATGTTATTTTTAGTGATCTCCGACTGGCGAAGTCGAACATCATTAGCGCCGGCATGAATAACAATCTTACTGTATTTACGTTTAGCATTAGCCAGCACTTTTAAATTTGCCAAGATGTCAGGCGCTCTGGCTCCCGGTAAACATTTGTCTATGGTGGCTGGTGTCTCTATATTCACGTTCCGTACAATAGAATCACCAATAACTAGAGCACTTTCATCAGGTTTCTCAGTGGGTGCATCACTGAGTGGGGAGAACCTGTTTAATGTTTTGATCGGAACAGAAGAGCGGTGTTTTGACCCACGACTACGCTGCCTCACCGTCACCCAGTTGCCCTGCTGCAGGGGCTCTATTTCCGGAACCGAACAATGTACAGGAATCCCTGAGCTAGACGCATCCAAAGCCGTATCTAGAGCCCTAACATTCTTACTGTCCTCAAGTAAACTGGAGCGAGAGGAGAAAAGAAAACAGCGATAGGTTCGAATGAAAACGCTAATGACAAACTAACGAGGGCTAACGCATTGCAGGTGTACTGCACTCACGGATATTAAATAAAAGTGAACGATCAAAGTTAATCTGATAAGATTGATCGATAATATCAGAAATATGGTGTGAATTAAGTTATATTTTACCACTTTAAAAAAAAACAGAGAGTGATAGTAAGATAAAGATTCTAGAGAAAAAATAAAATAAAAACAGCTACACGGAGCTACGATTTGCTACAGAAGGCCAACAGGAGGTAGAGAAAACACTGTCCAACAGCGACACCCGCAAAGAATGGGAAGAAGTCAGGTACTTTCCTATTCGTTTTTCCCTGCCATTTCTTGAAGAAGCTTTATGTGGTACCACATATAGCAGTGTCTTAGATTCGTTTATGCACTACATAGCAAAACATGAGTGTGGTGTTATTGAAGAGGCAATGGCAAACTTCAACTCAGCTGATCATGAGTGACTTTGTGATGTTCTTGATTCCAATGATTGTAACCAGAGGCCTACTGAAGAAAATCTACCTCAACTTTTGGAACAGTTAGGCCATAAAGCTCTCATCCAAACCTCTAAGTTTGTGATTGAACCTGGAGACCTGTTCTTAAGGATTTTGCTAGTACTTTGTCACCACAAAATCAGCAAACATTATACGAGAGCAAAAACCAACACCCAGGGGCGTAGATTACGGACGTGTGTCCCCCACTTTTGATAACACGGAAATTCGTCCCCCGCACTTTTTCGTTCAAGTGTGTTTGTATAGAGGTTTTCAAGAGCTGGTGTGAATAAATAAAAATGTAAACTCAAAGAGACAGGATAGTTTGCGCATGACCTGATGTTTTATTTGGACCTAGAAGGCGAGACGAACATCACGTAGCGTTAAACTCCTGCAGTGTGTGTTTCATTCATACTCGAAGACGGAGGGCGCTCTCGCGCAGAAAATCATAACAGGAAACTCCTAATATGGGCAACAGCGTCCAACTATCGCTGTATGAAAACAGTTGTTTTCACAGAAAAACCTTTTATACAGTCTATGAGAAAAACAGACATGATTGCGACAATATGTTTTTTTCAAGTCATCTCCAGCAGGTGATAAATAATGTATATGAAAAATGCTATTATTACAGTATAAAAACTATTCTGCCTTATTATGTGATAAAAAAAAAGTGTTTGTAGTATATAAACAAATCATTATTATTTGTTATTGTCCAGCGGTTATAGATTTCTAAGCCAATTAAAAGCTAGAAATTAGAGAAAAAATTAAAGTTGCCTATAGTATCCTACCAGTCAGAAGTTTTTGAACAGTTAGCTTGTTAATGTTTTATAAAGAAGTATCTTTTGTTCACCAAGCCTGCATTTATTTGATAAAGTACAGCAAAACAGTAAAATTTTGAAATATTTTTATTAGCCTTTTTAAAATAACTTTTCTATTTTAATATATTTCAAAATGTAATTTATTGAGATTTTAAAGCAGATTTTTTTTTTGCATCATTACTCCAGTCACACAAATTCTGATATTCTGCTAAAAAACTAAAAAACTTATTATGATAATGTTAGAAACAGCTAAGAAGAATATTTTTAAGGTTTCTTTGATGAATAGAAAGTTCAGAAGATTTATCTGAAATATAAATATTTTGTAAAATGATGCCTTTATCATCACTTTTGTTAAATTTAAAGAATCCTTGCAAAATAAAAGTATTCATTTCTATATCCCCCCCCCCCCCCCCAAAAAAAAATTATACTGACTCCTATTCCTATTCCTTGAATGGAATAGTGTATAATGTTGCGAAAGCTTTTTATTTCACATACATGCTAATCTTTGGATCCTTCTATTCATCAAAGAATGCTGAAAAAAATGTGCTCACCTGTTTTAAATATTGATAATCAGCAAATCAGCATATGAGAATGATTTCTGAAGGATGTTACACTGAAGACTAGAGTTATGATGCTGAAAATTCAGCTTTAAATCACAGGAATAAATTACATTTTATCATTTTTTTATTTTAATAGTAAAAATATTTCAAATAAATGCATGCTTGGTGAGCAGAAGAGACTTCTTTAAAAACATAAAAAAAAATCTTACTGTTCAAAAACTGTTAACTGGTAGGCTATATAGATAGAAACGTTATATTGTAATGTTATATATATTTATTTATATATATATATATATATATATATATATATATATATATATATATATATATATATATATATATATATATATATATATATATAAATAATGTATGTATGTGTGTGTGTGTAATTTCTGTCCCCCTCACTTCTGAAAAGATGGCTATGCCCCTGCCAACACCCAAGCATTTGAAGGACATCCTTGTTTTTCCTGAAGTCATGACAGCCCAGCAGTGCTGTGTATCAAGATTCCTGAAAAAGGAATCGAAACTCCATCGGTGACAGAATGGAGAAAAAAACCTTGGGAGAAACCAGGCTGAGTTGGGGGGCCAGTTCTCCTCTGACCAGACGAAACCAGCCATTCAATTCCAGGCTGCAGCAAAGTCAGATTGTGCAGAAGAATCATCTGTTTTTTGTGGTCTTGTCCCGGTGGTCGTCTGAGACAAGGTCTTTACAGGGGATCTGTATCTGGGGCTCTAGTTGTCCTGGTCTCCGCTGTCTTTCAGGGATGTAGAGGTCCTTTCTAGGTGCTGATCCACCATCTGGTCTGGATACGTACTGGATCCGGGTGACAGCAGACACCCTCTGATCTGGATACAGACTGGATCTGGTGGCTACGGTGACCTCGGAATAAGAGAGAAACAGACTAATATTAGGGTAGATGCCATTCTTCTAATGATGTAGCAAGTACATCGGGTGTTATGGGAAGTGTTCCCAGTTCCGGTTTACCTAATTAATGCAGCCTAAAAATCCTTTAACAGATTTGGATATTTAAGCATTTTAGTATGTTATGTGTAAACCAGGTTAAAGAGATGGGTCTTTAATCTAGATTTTAAACTGCAAGAGTGTGTCTGCCTCCCGAACAATGTTAGGTAGGTTATTCCAGAGTTTAGGTGAAGTGACTTTCAGTGTCGCCCACAATCTCACACATGTGGTTGCTCTCTGATGTTGCCTTTAAACTACCAGAACTACCCAGACCTCCGCAGTGGCTTCAGTGCTGTTCTTAACAGTTCAGTTTGGGTGATGGATGTTATCTAAATTTAGTACTGGTGAGTAACTGAAATAAATAACAGTACATGTTCATAGACATATATATATATATATATATATATATATATACATATATATATATATATATATATATATATATATATATTTCTTGTTTATTGCTTTTTCAGGTTGTTTGTCGTGCAGTAGCTGGAATAGGATCCAGCCTTTCAGACACCACTTTCATCTATAGTGCCTCAACTGATGGATGTACCATGGTGTAACTTGGACTGAAAATGTTTATTTTTTTTTTTACATTGTTAGGACAGTCTTAAAAAATCTTACGTTTAGGATGATTAAATGTTCTTCTTATTTATTATTATTATTATTATTATATTATTATTATCTCAAATTAAATGTAATCTTGAAGAATTCTTTTCTTTACTGAAAGTAAAAAAAAAAAAATTGTGATTACTGAAAGTTTTGAAGTTACACAGCCGATATGTGACATTTGAAAAAAAAAAAATAATAATAATTTGTTCATTAACTGTAATGTACTCTTAGGATTGGTAGCCAACACATTATTACATTTAAAACAAACAGGTGTGCTTTTAATTTAAGCAGAATGTAATGTAAACAGAATACCTTTAACATAGTATTTATACAAAATCCCTCAGTTATTGTGAAATTTCATTTTTAAAAGTCCTTTCTTTATATGTTTGTTTTTACCCCAGAGAGCTTTAAGTTTGCTACTGATTGCTGCTAAAATAGCATAAACTTGTCTTTGTACAATGAAACAAAAATATCTCAGGATAAGTAGGAAGACGTGTTAACTATGGTTAAGAAATGTTTATAGTGTTTATTTATGCATTCTGAGTTTGCTAAAACTTACCTCAGAGCAACTAGAAAGGGATGTTCATTAAGAAATGTTTAGAGTGTTTATGTATACATTCAGAGTTTGCTTAAAATGTTTTTATCAGAGGACAACTAGAAATTGATGTTCATTACATTATGAAATGTTTAAAATATTTATGTATGCATTCAGAGTTGGTTAAAACTTAGTTCAGAACAACTAGAAAGTGATGCTCACTAAGAAATGTTTACAGTGTTTATGTATACATTCAGAGTTTATAAAAAAAAATGACTGAAGTTTCAGGTGAACTATCCCTTTAAATATATTCAGGGTGCTCACAGTCACAGTCTTGTTCTGCTTAGAAAAACTGTCAGTACATCATGTCTACAACTGTACAAAGTTAAAACTGTTTACATGCATTTACATTTATTTTGTGATAAAGCCACTGAGGAAAGTGGAAGATAATCGATCATTTCAAAACTGCTAGACCAACCCGTTCTCATCAATCTGCGTATAAATAACACGACTTTACACTTTCTAGTTGCGTGTAATGCATACGCCAAATGCCAATTTTGCGTGCATATGATACGCCAATCCTTCACATTAATTTCGGTGGAGAGCAGATGCGTACAAATACCACACATCATCTTCAGCGGCAGTGACGTCACCAGCGAGGTTCGTCCAGTTCACCTGATGTGCGTTCACCTTTAAACATTTTTTTTTGTAATGATATCACGTGGTTAACCGTATTGTTTTAATTATTTCAGAATTTCTGCATCACGTTAGATTGGGTCGTCGTGTGTTTAAAGGACAGTGTATGCTCAAATTATGGGATAGTGGGCTGCTCAGCTAGCCTACCATTGTCATTAGCCTAAGCTAACCTCTACTGTATATAGACCTGTTGCAGTAATAAATAATGATGTGACATGGGTCTTCATCTTTTAGACATGACTGATGCAAGCAAAACAAATCAACGAACCCAATATCGCGTGATAATCGTGATCATGTAAAAAGTTCACACATTTAGCATATTTTTACAATAGTAGCCAAACTGTTGCTCTACCACGTCATGCGTAGTCAATACACAGTAACTACAACATATTTACCATGCTTCTCCTACTGTAACCGTAGTTTTACTCTGGTATTTGTAGTTACTAACGCACAATAACCACAACATTTACTATGGGTTTACCATAGTAACCGTAGTTTTACTCTGGTATTTGTACTAACTAACGCACAATAACCACAACATTTTCTATGGGTTTACCACGTTAACTATAGTTTTACTGTGGTATTTGTAGTTACTAACGCACAATAACCACAACATTTTCTATGGGTTTACCACGTTAACCGTAGTTTTATTCTGGTATCTGTAGTTACTAACGCACAATAACCACAACATTTACTATGGGTTTACCACGTTAACCGTAGTTTTACTCTGGTATCTGTAGTTAGGGCTGTCGCGGTTAAGAAATTTCCCCTGCGGTTATTATGGGTGGGTCAATAGCGCGATATGCGGCATTACCGCCGTTTTTTTTTTCTTACATACCTAATTTATCCTGATTTTGCTGCTTACAAAGCTCTATCGTTGAGTTATATTGTTGCTTTTTTAACTGACAGAGAGACACATTTTAAAACATTTTTGTTTATTGTTAAATGCCAAACAGCGACAAGAACATGCATTTTCCAATATATATATTTTTTAAAGAAATCAAAGAGTTCTAACATGTATTACATGTATTTGCGCGCGACTTTGGACAGCAGCGGAAATCTAGACTGATTATCGCGCCACCACTGGCCCACCAGGACAGTGGATTCGCGTTGGAGTCGATGCACTCCTCATGCAGATAGCGTGTGAGCTCGTCATCTGCTCACACTCTCTTGGGTATGGGCACTGACCTGGAGGTTGTCCGTGACGTCAGCAGGTATGCCTGTTACTTTCACGGCTGTATTTGACAGATTTCGCAAAGGCTTCTGCTACTCCTAACTGTCGGCCGGTCTCAGCTGTTCTTTTTGATGTTGCTCCGCGACCTGATGCTTGAGGGGGCAGCTGCGCTGGATGACAGGGGACACTCTAAAACGCTTACCGTGAAAAACGCTTAACATGGCTTAATGTACTAAGAAAGTGATATTAACAGACCAAACTCACTAAAAATCTTACTAATAAAGTATACTATCTATAAAAAAATCAGATAAGCCCTGAATATGAATGCAACTCGTTTAATAACACGTTAAGCCTTTTCCTCCCATAGAAAACCGTTATAAGAAAATGCTTAATGTGGCTTAATGTACTAAGACAGTGATTTTTAAAAACCAAACTCACTAAACATTATACTAATAAAATATGCGATGTACAAAAAAAAAAAAAAAACAGATGAGCCCTGAATATGAATGCCAGTCGTTTAATAACACGTTAAGCCTTATGATGGTTTTCTATGGGAGGAAAAGGCTTAACGTGTTATTAAACGTGTTGAATTCATATTCAGGGATCATCTGATTTTTTTGTAGATAGTATACTTTATTAATAAGATTTTTAGTGAGTTTGGTCTGTTAATATCAATGTATTAGTACTGTAATGATTACGATTCGATTGATGGTGTGACGTCATTGTTACGGACAAACACTGAAGGAACAATGTCTGTGAGTACACCTGTGGACAATGAACAATTTTGGGAGGCTTTTAAATGTGGGGGAGGGGAAAGGTGAGGATGCGCGGTTGCCTAATAATGAACTGTAAAAGAGACTGAGACGCTGTGTTTGTTAAGCCTGCTGGGTTCACAAAAGCAAGGGATCCGTTTCGTTCGTGGTTGGCTAGCACCACCGGCGTGAAGAAAACCGGGGTCCCACTTATTGGCCCGGAGGTAGACAGTGGGGGGCGGAAACTCAGATAGATAGGGAAGCGAGTGTAGGTGTACTTGGCAGGCTGTGTGAAAGAAACCTTCTCAGCATTTCCGCGGAAGGGGAAGGTTGAGTGCTCACAGTGACGGCAGGGTGTCGTCGGATGTGGACAGGGAAGTCCCAAGTTATTTTATTATTACAGAGTTGTGTGGGTTGTTTTTGTACTCAGTCATTTGTGATTACTGTCCTCCTGAATTTTGCTGATTGCCTGTGCTGGTTATTACACATAGAGCATGTGATTTAGGTTTGGAGTTTCTAATTAAGTGGGCTGTGTATGAGATTTCACCTAATTTATTGTTTGCTGTGAATTTGGAATGAGTACTTGGGTTCTCTTTTAAATGTGTGTCACAGTTTAATAGAATATGACCAGTGTATGTAATCGGGATATTTAAGTGAGACAATGCCAAATGGCTGTTGTTGTTAATAAAAAGTGCATTCCTTGATAAATCTTGGTCTTGAGTGTGTTTTGAGTGCTCCTCCCGGACCAGACCGGGTTGAGATTAAAGGTGGTGGCAGAATAGGTGTTCGTCCGCATTACCAGTGGCCCCTAGTGGTGGTAAAATTTATTACACTGGTGGCAGCGGTGGGATTGTATTGTAATATATCCATACCTTTTTTTGGGTGGTAAATTGTTAAAATGGAGCACACTGAAAATGCACACTCTAGTCAAGAGTTTTCTGCAACGACAGCTAGGAGCATGACTGCTACTTCTAATAGCATAGTTAATCGTCCCGTGTTCATGCCAGAGATATTTACAGGTAGCGGCCGTGACTGGTCTGATTGGTCCCAGCAATTTGAAATGGCTGCGGAGGTGAATAATTGGAATGGGGATCTAAAATTGAAATTTATGTCACTTTTGTTGTCTGGCAGAGCGAGAGATGTATTCTGTGGTTTGACAATAGAAGATCGTAGTAATTACGCCAAATTAAAAGAAGCGCTGAGCAAGTGTTTTGATCCTTGTGAAAGTGAGGATTGGAATCGTGCAAGTCTGTCTGCTAGGCGACGATTACCTGGGGAAAGTGCACGTGAGTTCGGTAATGCTTTAAGGCGATTAGTAGCCAAATCTTATCCAGTGGCTAACTGTGATACGCAAGATTTACTAGCACGTGAGCAATTTATTGCATATGTTGGAACCGGCGAACTGCGAATACAGCTCCGTAGTGCTAGACCAGCTACATTAGAGGCAGCTATAACTTTGGCTTCTGAATTGGAGCTTATTCGAGAGTTAGAGCGTAGTCAGATTACACCTTAAATGAAGGTGCGTGGAGTGTCTAATAACAATCCTAATGATACTCAAATGGCTATATTGCTTGAAACAGTAGAGAGTTTGCGCCAGGAAGTTAGAACTTTACAGGTTACTGTTCAAAATCTTACTAAGACTCAAGTCAATAATGCCTCTTCTTTTAGGGCTCCTTCCCATTCTGAATTACAGGGTTTTAGTCGGGGCCAGAAGGGACGTGGGGATGTATGTTGGGAGTGTGGTTGTGATCGCCATTTGAGAAAAGCATGTCCGTATGTACAGGGAAAATAGAGGGGGCGAGTAAAGAGGGCCAAATGCTCGTCCCCCTCCCTGATTATACGACTGGCCTACAAATTAGTGTTTCTTGTAGTGAACAGGGTGTTGGTGTGTTTCTATCAGCTAGAGTGGGAGGTACAGCATGTGTTTTGTTGTTAGATACAGGTGCTCAGGTGTCTGTATTGTCTAAAGAATTTTGGAAAACTGCAACAAATGGGGGTTCTGAATTGGTCCCCTATGTAGGGAAGGTGTCTGTAGCTGATGGGGGACAGATGAATATTGTAGAAAAATGGTCAACTGTGTGTCAGATTGAGGAGTTGGCTTTGGCCACGGACTTTTTAGTGGCTGATATACCCTTGCAGGAGATAATTTTGGGCACAGACTTCTTGAAGAAGTTTGGGGCCGTGATTGACTTAAATACAAGAAGTTGACCTTAATGGGGAAGAGCCTACCCCTACAACTGGGTAATGTGAACAACAAGACCAGGACTGTATCTGTAAGGCAGGATGTGATTGTGCCCCCAAGAACTGAGGTTATAATTCCTGGTAGTGTTGAAGGAGTGGGGCAAGAGTGTTTGGAAGGAATGCTGGAACCTTCAGATAGATTAGTTACTGAAGTTCTGGTGGCCCGGGTGTTATGTAGAGTGGAAAAGGGAATGTTGCCACTAAGGGTTATTAATGTGACCAGTGAGGAACTTATCCTAAGAAAAGGGATGACTATTGGAACTTTGTGTACCGATGTTCAGATAGGGGATAGTGCAGTCAATTCTCTGGGTTCACCGAAAGATTTAGTAGAGCAGCCATGGAGTGCTGAAGTTTTGCTACAAAATCTGGGGTTGAATGATAGAGGCCTGGAACCAACACAGTTACAAGCCGTTCAAGAATTATTGAATAATTATCTTCCTGTTTTTAGTCAAAGTGACACGGATTTAGGGCGGACCCATAGGACTCTACATCAGATTGACACTGGGGATGCAAAGCCCATTAAATTGGCTCCTCGTCGGGTACCACTTCATTTGCAGCAGGAGGTGGCAGATCATGTGAAGCAGATGCAGGAAGGGGGTATCATACGACCATCCTGTAGTCCTTGGGCTGCTCCTGTTGTTCCGGTGAGAAAGAAAGATGGGTCATTGAGGTTCTGTGTCGATTATCGGAAGTTAAATGATGTTACTAGAAAGGATGCATATCCTCTTCCACGTATTGACGATGCATTAGATAGCCTAACTCATGCACAGTGGTTTTCTACTTTAGATTTAGCTAGTGGCTACTGGCAGGTCGAAGTGGACCCTATAGATCGCCCTAAAACGGCCTTTATAACAAGACAGGGGCTTTTTGAATTTAATGTTCTTCCTTTTGGACTGTCCAATAGTCCAAGTACATTCCAAAGACTTATGGACTTGATTTTGGCCGATTTGCAGTGGTCCACGTGTTTAGTCTACTTGGATAACATTATAGTTTTCGGGAAAGATTTTGGGGAACATCTTCAGCGGTTAGGTCAATTATTGTCCAAATTGCAGGCTGCCAATCTTAAAGTGAAACCATCTAAGTGCAATCTGTTCGCTACCAAAGTGCAATACCTATACTTGGGGAATATTTGGAGTACTTGGGTTCTCTTTTAAATGTGTGTCACAGTTTAATAGAATATGACCAGTGTATGTAATCGGGATATTTAAGTGCAGAGGTGGAAAGTAACGAATTACATTTACTCGCGTTACTGTAATTGAGTAGCTTTTTTGTGTACTTCTACTTTTTTAAGTATTTTTTTTAATCTGTAATTTTACTTTTACTTAAGTATATTTTGTTTGAAGTATTGTACTTCGCTACATTTTAAAACACATTAATTACTGAGTAAAAAAAAAAATCGCTCCCTGGAAGCTATGTCAGTAAATTATGGGGACGGCAAACTGGCGCTAAAATCACAAGAAAGATGCAGACGGACAAAACAGGCGTTAGTGGTGCAGACACCGCTGAAAACGAAACCCCGTCATATTCTGAAGTTGAACTCAAGGAAATGAAGTGAACCCCTGGCCATATGTATGCTCTATTATGCTGTGTATGCTGTGCTTGCCTAGGGAGACCAAACTAGCAGTTTATAAAATCTCGACAAGACATCAACCCCACGTAAGCATATAGAGGTGAGCTAAATAATTGCGTCATTGCATTGGTGGTTAAAATGATGCTTTGACATTTTAGCAAGAGGTTTTGCACAAATTAGCCAAAAAGATTGGTGCGGAGTGTGCGATATATATTGTCTGCGATAATATCATAATTGTTGTTTTAATGATGTACGCGCGCATTTAGAGTGTTCTTTCACTGTGTGATTCAGTCTGTTGAAATGCATTTAGAATGAAATCAATCAAAATCATTTAGAATCAAAATCACACAAAGAATGCTGTCTTTTCCTCTAAAAATCATAATCACACACACACACACACACACACACACATATATATATATATATATATATATATATATATATATATATATATATATATATATATATATATATATATATATAGATCAGTGGGGATTTCTTTAAGACTGCAAGGGAAGCTCAGCTTCCCCTCTAATGTAAAAAAAAAAACCCAACGGTCAAATATGTACTATTGTTTATTATGTATTGTGTTAATCAGCTACATGTCGGCTGACTCGATTTTCTTCTCATACATTCCCGTAGCGTCACAGTGCATTTCCCTGTTGAAGCCGAGCGTCCATTGACTTCGATGGGGCTGCTTTGAACAGTTTTTTTCAGTGCTCCGAAGCTAGACGGTCATTGGATAAATGCTGCGATTATGTCCCGCCCACGGACGCTCAGCGTCTCTGGAGGTGAATGAAGACTGGGCTTCCGCGTGATGATTGGAGGATCTGTCGATCTCCTTTTGACTGACAGCGGTCTGCACCATAAGAAGTCGGTGAAGCTGTTTCACGCTCAGTCCCATGATCGCGGATTTCTCAAGTGTATTCGAAAGACAAACTGCGGCAATATTTCTTGATATTTATAAAATGCAGAACCACCACAAAATTAAATTGGTAATTAAGACAGATTGAAAATGTGCGCGCGAGCACACACACACACACACACACACACACACACACACTATAGCCATCTAGTGGTTAAAGTGATTTATTAAAATTTTTAAACTGAATTTCCCCAAAAATGGGCAAAAATCTTACATTAAACCTTATAAAATTATCCATGGTATCCCCATGTATGAAAGTTAGAAATCTGGGTCTTTTATGAAGTGAATTTAACCTGAAATGCTTTTTTCTTTTTTTGTAAAAAAAAAAGCCTATTTAAATAAATATTTATTTATTTATAGAAATGTAAAAGATTTAAATCCTCCAAAAACTGTACAAAGTTTAGTAAAAACATAAATGAACAGAGTAAAATTATATTTGTAAAAAATTTAAATATTTTACTATTACAAAATGAAATGTTATTGTCTGGGGTCAAAAAGACCCCGAGTGTCACTACAAATGAAGACCATCAGAGGGTTATAATGTAGGCCGAAAATGAGCTTCCCCTCTTTGAAAGACCAGCAGCCGCCACTGATATATATATATATATATATATATATATATATATATATATATATATTTTTTTTTTTTTTTTTTTACAACAGGACAGTAAACTAAGAGACTTGCGTTTTAGACACCATATTGCCATTGTTTTTGCTCTATTTCTACAACAAAAATTTATTCCAAACACAGCCACCAAAGCAAAATTTTGCATCTCTGAGCAACGTGACAGTGTTTCGTTCCTGAATGAATCAACCGTTTAAATGATTTGGTTCAATCGCAATGACTCACTTATTAACAGTGACTTGCTGACACATACTGGCCATTTTAATTTCACATTTAAAGTATCTTTTGATTTTTTTTTTTTTTTTATAATTAAGTTTTTATAATTTCAAATGAGTATTCAACATTTTATGTCTGGCATATCAAAACATTATTCATGCATTTGTAACTGCAGGTTAAATGCATTCTTGTCCTGCACTAAACAGTGTAATACATCTAAATGCCACGTCCGATGAAGCTTTTGCATTTCCTCTGTATTGAAAAGATGAGTTTGTTGATACTGATTTGCCTGGTAACAGCCCAAATGTTTTATTATTCTAAATAACTGATTCCTTTAATTAAAAACAACTAGTTTGAGATTAATAGACCTATCCCAGGAGTGTCAAACTCAGTTCCTGGAGGGCCATAGCCCTAACCCTGCTCCAGCACACATATCATGTAGTTTTCAAATAAACCTAAATGATAAGATTAGCTGGATCAGGTGTGTTTAATTAGAGTTAAATCTAAACTGTGCAGGACTGTGGCCCTCCAGGAACTGAGTTTGACACCCTTGGCCTGTCCCATTTTTGACTCCCTCCCACTGGTTAAAATGTAACTAAGTAATTTTTACTCTGAGTAAATTTTAAATGAGCTACTTTTTACTTTTACTTGAGTGGATTTTTTAGACTGGTACTTTTACTTGTACTTAAGTAAAATTTCATTAATGTAATGGTACTTTTACTTGAGTAGAATATTTTTGTACTCTTTCCACCTCTGTTTAAGTGAGACAATGCCAAATGGCTGCTGTTGTTAATAAAAAGTGCATTCCTTGATAAATCTTTGTCTTGAGTGTGTTTTGAGTGCTCCTCCCGGACCAGACCGGGTTGAGATTGAAGGTGGTGGCAGAATAGGTGTTCGTCCGCATTACCAGTGGCCCCTAGTGGTGGCAAAATTTATTACAGTACATTAAACCACATTAAGCGTTTTTCACGTTAAGCGTTTTAGAATGTCCCGATGATGACCTCAAATTAGATGTATTGTGCGTCACAGGAACCTTTTTGCAGCAAATTTTGCATATAGGCTCATTTATAGTAGCTGGATCGCCCTTTTCATTGGGTTGAAAGCCAAAATGTTCCCAAACTGGTGACGTGACATTAGGTTTTGCAGCAGTTTCTGCAGTTGCGATCTTTCCTCTGCGGTTTGCTTGTCAATAGCGCGGTATTACAATATTGCTGTTATCGCTACAGACCTATCTGTAGTAACTAACGCACAATAACCACAACATTTACTATGGCTTTACCACGTTAACCGTAGTTTTACTCTGGTATCTGTAGTTACTAACGCACAATAACCACATTTACTATGGGTTTACCACGTTAACCGTAGTTTTACTCTGGTATCTGTAGTTACTAACGCACAATAATCACAACATTTACTATGGGTTTACCACGTTAACCGTAGTTTTACTCTGGTATCTGTAGTTACTAACGCACAATAACCACAACACTTAATATGGGTTTACCACGTTAACCGTAGTTTTACTCTGGTATTTGTAGTTTCTAACGCACAATAACCACAACACTTACTATGGGTTTACCATAGTAACCATAGTTTTACTCTGGTATTTGTAGTTACTAACGCACAATAACCACAACATTTACTATGGGTTTACCACGTTAACTCTAGTTTTACTGTGGTATTTGTAGTTATTAACACACAATAACCACAACACTTACCAGGATTTTACTCTACACTATTTGTAAAACACAGTAACCACTAAGTTTGCCACGCCTTAAATACCTTTTTGTGAAGTAATTGTAATTCAGTTTTTTCTGTCTTGCAGTTACGTCGGATTACGTACTCCACAACAACCTGTAATCCAGCAGCTCTTTAAAGAAGCCATCTCTTGTAAAATCTCTCTCTCGCTTCCTCTCGCTCTGCTAGAATTAACAGGGAACTTCAACTCCATGCTCCCAATGCTGATTTTGAAGTCATTCAAAGGTTCAACCCTTCACAGGTAATGTTGAAGACTTTTAGTTATAACTGATTTGCTTTAATGAACGCATCCTTATATTATGTGTTAATCAAATATTTTGGTCACAGATCATTTTAACACACTGTCTCAACATGTTTATATTTCAGGAAGGCCTGTCATGAGATTTGAATTTGACCATCTTGTGCATTTATGAAGAAGACCAAAAGCTGCAAAGGCAAACACTTCCAATGGTACGTCTGTGCGTCTGAGCCCCTTGACTGAACCTTACTGCAGATACATTTTTCTCAGCATTTGATGTTTCTTAAACTTTGGTTCACATAGCCCATCAGGAAGAACAGTCAACAAAGAGCATGTTGTAGTAGTAATAATTCATACAATAATCATATTATATTGTACAACTGTACTCGTACAAAATTCTACAACTTTTACTCCTACTGCTGTTATTGGCCATTACCACAACTCCCATCAGATTGTGCCCATTGTAAGAGTGTTTATATCATGAAATTTATATTAAGTCCATTGTATTCTTTATTAATCTTTACAAATTGGTGCCGTCTCTTCCTGTTTCAACAGTACATGATATCTGTCCACACCTCATAGTCTGCCTTTCTTTCTATGGTGATTTTATTGAAAACATCTGGCTTAGAAGCAAGAGAATGGAAATTCTAGTTTAACTTTTCAAGTGCTACAAATCAGATCCTCAATGAATTTGGGCAAATCAGATCACTTAAAGCTGTTCACACCAAGAACAAGAACTATAATGAGAACAATTTTAGCATCAACACCAACAGACGATACTGTTCTCTTAAATCTCTTAAATGTTCCTCTCATTCTTTTAAACTTGTACACAAAATTCTGCATTTCTCTACCTTTTTCACTTCATCTTTATCCTGTACTCCCTGACTTACACATTCTTTTATGCTCTGTTTTAAGGTAGAAACTGAGAGTTTGCATGATAGCATTTTCTCAGACGCTGAATCTGATGTGTACAGATGAACTCAGGAGCCTGCTAGAGTTGCCAGGGAACTTGAGCTTGAAGTATATAATTATAACTGCTTAATTTTTAAACAACAATAATAATTAAACATGGGGTCAATAAATATTTTCTTTTTTACAGCAGAAGACCAGAAACGGAAAGAAAATCAGTCAAACCAGTCCTAAAGAAATGAGGAATGAACATGGACTTCTTTTGCCCCCCCCCAAAAAAGACAGAAAGGTGAAAAGTTTCACATTTCCATTTGTATGTCTGAATTCAATGCAGTTATGTGTGGTACAACATTGATGTTGATCTCTCAAAAAACTTTTCAAGTCAGTGTAGCAAGTTGAGAAGAGAAAAGTATTGATTGTGTCTTGGGTTTGTATGATGAACTTCCCAAAACTATTTTTCTTTGTGGTTGGGAACTATTGGTTGAGGTGTTTGTTGTGTGGGACATTTATCAGTGTTGCGCGCTATGCATTTGGAGTGCGTGAGTTACGTCATCCTCAGTTTGCGGATGGACGCTGGCGAGGAAAGACGCACTTATTTTCTCTCGCTCTTCCTACTTAATGTTGGTATGTAAGAGGAGTTCCTTCAATTAAAGTTCATTGATCATTGAGTACAATGTTATATTGAATCGATTGTACACATGCATATTGTGTATTTTGAATTTTGTGTGAGTTTTATCGGACACACGTGGAGTGAATTAACTGTTGATTTGTGCACAGTGTGTGATGTGGGAAGAGGTTGGCGCAAAGAAAAATATTGATCAAATTGTCCCATATGTTTCCAGGTATGTTCAGTTCTTCAATTTAACCAGTATAATGTGATCTCATTTTTGTAATTTGGGTTTAAAATGTATATGTGGATTGTGCTTTTGAGCAGATATTGTATATTTATTTCTCAGATTCTGTAATACATTATATCATGTTACATCCATCTATTACACTGGTTTTGCAGTTCTATAGAGTATAATGTGGATGTGTCTGATGTTTTGAGGGAATATTTGTTTGTCGATTTGTAAAAGGAAAAACAACAACATTATTCTTATGTGTTACTACTGATATGTTTGAAGAATATATATACACATCCAGCCATTTTATCACTTTATTTTTCCTTTAACGAAAGAAATTTATTATTTGCACAATAATGTATCTGCTACATAATGTTAAATATGTATACAGGGGTGTTACGTCATCCTCAGTTTGCGGATGGACGCTGGCGAGGAAAGACACACTTATTTTCTCTCGCTCTTCCTACTTAATGTTGTGTGTGATGTGGGAAGAGGTTGGCGCAACGAAAAATATTGATCAAATTGTCCCATATGTTTCCAGGGCGGGTCAATAAATTCAGCTGTTTTGAAGCCATCCTGTTGTCTACTGTGTGAGGTTCGTTATGTGCAGAAAGGGATCTGCTACATAAAACTGGTCCCGTGACCTTCTTGGATACAACTGATCAGCCACAGCCGATCGTCGGGTGTTGTTCGGTTACGTGGAACTGTTGCTGCGCCCTCCCTGGATTCAGAAAGCCGGCCTTAATCGTCTGCCAGGTGTCAAGCCGCGGATCGAGTCCTGCCTTCCAGTGTCAGCTAATGAACTTTCCTTGTTTCATACAGCTCTCTTACATTCTTAACATTGACTTTCGAACATTGTATTACTAAGAAACTGAGTCAATTTATTTTGTTATGCGATAGTTACCAATTTGAACAGTAAGATGTACAATATGTCTACACCAGTCTTGGGGAGGGGTAGAAGTTTCATCAGTTCAGATGGTGTTGTGAGACGTAGAGAAAATGATCAGATTCGAGATATTAATTTAGGCTCTTCACAAATGGAAGGAAAAGTCAATGCTGGTGCTTCATCTTTTACACCTGCCCCAATATGTAATGATTCTCGTTTGCAGATAACAGAGCTACTTGAAGAGCTTGGTAGCCAAATTGGCGATAGTATTTTGGACTGGCTCTTAGCTGATCGTAGTTTTTCTGCTCTGGGGCATCAGACTGCCCCCGAACCAGCTAAAAGCGATCTAGCTAGCACTACACTTGACTTATCCAGGTTGAATCTGATTGTACGTTCTGACAATAGAAGCCCTCCTATTTTCCGTGGTGATGGTACGGATAAACATACTGTTCATGAGTGGATAGAGTTAATGGAGGTTTACTTACAAAAGTGTGATCGCCGGAAAGCAGAGCATTCCATTGAGATTTTGAACCACCTTTTGGGTAGAGCTAAAAACATTGTAAAAGTGGGGCTAAAAAGTAATCACTCACCTGACATGGTTGTTACCCCTGAAACCATTTACAAAATGCTCTTACGCTATTTCAGTGAGACCCCAGACTCTTGTCTTCCACTGGCAGACTTCTATTCTACAATGCCATATGACAAAGAAAGCCCTGTTGACTATTGGGTCCGTCTCAATAATGCGGCCGAAATCGCTGATAATCACATGCAGAAAGAGGGTAGTCGAATGAAGAACATTTCACAGGAAATCGCAATGATGTTCATTAGAAACTGCCCTAATGCTGAACTTTCTAGTATGTTCCGTAAAAGCCTATCACGAAGTGGTCATCAGCAGAGGTGCAAGAAGCAATTGACGAGCATCAAAGGGAGCTGAGAACCAAGAAACCACATCCTTACTCTTCCCCTGGCAATTCGTTTCAGCCACACGGAGACCTCTACAGTGGACAACACTGCAGTTAACTCAGCAGCGTGCATCCCCGGTACCCATGCCACAAAGCCTGAGATCGCCACAGCGCCTCCACACACGGCCTTGACTGACACTGGTACATTAGAGCGAGTGCTCAGCATGCTGGAAAGAGTGCTCGAACGCACTAATGCACAGGCTACTTCTGATAGACCGCAAATACCTTCTTGGTCTCGTCCATCCAAATGTCGTGTTTGTGGTGAGAGAACCCATTCCACACGGTCACACTGCATGTCTGAGAAAAGATGTCTAAATTGCTTAGAAGTTGGTCACCAGCGCAGGGATTGCCCTAAGAGAAGTGCTGAGTATGGGAGCCGCTCCCAGATTCAGGGAAACTGACACACCTGCACTTTGGAGGGGATAGTGTGGGTGAAGAAGTTCAGACCCTCCAAGATGATGCATCAAACATATACGAGTTGACTTGTAAGACAGTTACTAGTGATAATGTGGTCCTGTTTCAGAATGTGACGCAGCTGGCACGGGCAGACAGCCTTTTCTACACCGACGTTCTAGTCAATGACAGCATTCTCTTGAGAGCATTGTTAGACAGTGGCTCTATGGCTTGCACCATCAGTGAAGTTGCAGAATCTCGCTTATTGGATGCAGGTATGTCTCTGGATCAGTGTGAGATACAGGCCAATATTATGCTGAATGGATGTGGTGGTGTTCAGGTTACGCCGAAATGTATATATCAGCTGAAGATGAGAGTGTACGAGTATGAAGTCAGTGTACCCACGCTGGTTGTTACAGGACAGCGGGAAGATTTGATACTGGGCACCAACGTTCTTAAATTCACCTTGAGCCAGTTTAAGCAGAGACCCACATACTGGCGTGTCGTAAATAGGCCTGAATCAACGAAAGATGCTGAGGTTGAGCAGTTCCTTAATGTACTTTCTGGTCTTAATATATGGAGAGGTGATGAGATGCCTGACATCATTAGCACGGCCAAACTGGTTCAAGCTGTTACGTTGCTGCCAAGACAGGAGCACCTGCTGTGGGCCAAGCTCCCTCCTACGACACCTATTTCAGAGGGTAGTGCAGTGTTGATTGAGCCGACTAAGTCACCAACCCATAAGAAGGATGTCATCATGGGACGTGTGGTGGTTTCTATGACTGCTGACAGGTGGGTGCCAGTTAGGATGCTTAACCCAACCGACAAGCCAATCACTTTGAGGAAGAATTCTAAAATAGTCAACGTCTCTCCATGTGTGGCGTTAGAAGATTTGGAAATAGATGGGGAGCAACCCTTTGATACTGTTAAAGCCCAGAGTCAAACTGTGCATGACGGATCACACAACCCAGACTTCCAGCATGTCTTAGAGAAAATGGGATTGAGTGATTTGGACATTGATTCTTGCGAGGCGTCACTTCAATGGAAATTTCAGCTATTTCGCTTGGTCCAGAAGTATGAACACGTATTCTCAAAACACAAGCGGGAGAGCTAAAGACTTTGTGCATCGCATCCACCTGTCTGACCACCGGCCTTTCCGTTTGCCCTATCGGCGTGTGCCGCCAGGGCACTATCAGAAGTTACGGCAAGTACTGTCAGAGATGGAAGAACGTGATCTCATTCGTAAATCCAGCAGCGAGTGGGCCTCCCCCTTGGTTCTCGTGTGGAAGAAGAGTTGAGACCTACGTATCTGCGTTGATTACCGTTGGCTAAATTCACGCACTATTAAGGATGCACACCCTCTTCCTCATCAAGCCGACTGCCTCGCTGCTTTGGGAGGGAATGCATTGTTCAGCGCAATGGACCTTACGTCCGGCTTCTACAACATCTCCATCTCCCAGCGAGTTTCATGCGGCTTATGATGAGTATATTCGGCGACCAAAACTTCCTTACCCTGCTTTGTTATCTGGATGATCTTCTGGTTGTAGCTCCCAATGAAGAAAAGGCCTTGGAAAGGTTGGAGATGGTCTTCGAGAGATTGAATGCTCACGGGTTGAAGTTGGCGCCAAAGAAATGCTACTTCCTTAGAAGGAGCGTCAGGTTCCTTGGCCATGTTGTGAATGAGAATGGAGTCGCGACTGATCCTGACAAAGTTGCTGCCATTACGGCTGTCACTGAAAAGGATCTCATGATGGATGATGGGGGTCTCACCTTCCCAAAAAAAGATCAAGTCCTTTTTGGGTATGGTCCTGTATTACCAACGGTTCATCCCCAACTGTTCCAGCATCGCCAAACCGTTCTTCACACTAACCGCTGCAACCAAAGGAAAAAAGGGATTTTCAAGGGGTCGTGCTGTTTTTAGGAAACTCAGCTCGTCAGATTGGACTAGAGAATGTGCCTTATCCTTTGAACAGCTTAAGTCGGCTCTTGCGGACTCTGTAGTGTTAGCGCACCCCGATTTCGCCCGGCCATTTATCCTCTCTACAGATGCCTCCTTGGATGGTATAGGGGCAGTATTGTCACAAGTCCTTGAAGGAGAATCCAAGGCACGACCTATTGCCTTTGCAAGTAAGGCTCTTACACGAGCTCAGTCCAACTACCCTGCGCATCGTCTTGAGTTTCTGGCATTAAAATGGTCCATCTGCGATAAATGTAGCCATTGGCTAAAAGGGAATACTTTCACAGTCTGGACGGACAACAATCCGTTGACCTACATTTTAACAAAGCCGAAATTAGACGCATGTGAACAGAGGTGGGTAGCTAAGTTGGCCCCGTACACCTTTGACATCCAGTACATACCGGGCACAAAGAATGTGGTTGCCGATGCTCTGAGCCGTCAGCCGTTTGTTCCCAGTCTTGTGAGTCATAGATTAGTGACAGACCCCTACAGCCTTTTGCTTGAACAGTCTGAACAAATAAGGAAAGGCACAGTGCAGGATTCCTTTAGGCTCAGGGGAGAGTCCTTTCTTGGCTTGCTCAAGAAAACATACAAATTATGCCTGCTGGTCAGAACCCCTTACCAGTCTTCTCACTAGAGGAGCTTCGGGAGAAGCAAGAAGGTGACCATGTGCTCTCAAGAGTTCTCTTCTATGTATGCAGAGGTAAGAGACCGTCTCGGAGAGAAAGAGCTAAGGAACCTTTCAAGGCCTTGAAACTGTTGAAGCAATGGGACAGATTAAAGCGGTTGGATGGCATCCTGTACCGTATCTGCAAGGATCCAGTGACTAAGTTTACACGTTACCAGTTCATAGTTCCTGATTCACTGGTCAGTGAAGTCTTGCGCAGCATCCACGATGAGGCAGGCCATCAAGGTCAAGGAAGGACGTTATCTTTGGCTAGACAGAGGTTTTCTTGGGTTGGAATGGAGAGTGACACCCGTGATTATGTGAGACGCTGTCAGCGTTGTGTGGTCAGCAAAACCCCTGAACCTGAGGGAAGGGCCCCTTTAGAGAGCATCCGAACTATCCATCCACTAGAATTAGTCTGTATAGACTTCTGGTCTGCTGAGGATTCTTCTGGCAAGAGTGTTGATGTACTTGTGGTAACGGACCACTTCACGAAAATGGCTAATGCGTTTCCGTGCAGGAACCAGTCAGCATCCCAAGTCGCTCGTCAATTATGGGACAAGTTCTTCTGTGTTTATGGATTTCCACTAAGAATCCATTCGGACCAAGGAGCAAACTTTGAAAGCCGGTTGATCAAGGAACTGTTGCAGATTGCTGGCGTACAGAAGTCACGAACCACGGCATATCACCCGATGGGTAACGGCCAAGTCGAGAGGTTCAATCGCACCTTTGGCAATATGATCAGAGCATTGCCTCCGAGAGCCAAACAGGACTGGCCACAAATGCTGCAAACCCTGGCGTTCGCTTACAACTGTACTGGCCATGAGTCAACTGGCTTTGCCCCATTTTTCCTCATGTATGGTCGAATTCCTAGGCTGCCCGTTGATTTGATGTTCCAGACTGTAGATCGGGATAACATCGTCACAGACTATGACCGGTATGTAAAAAAAAATGAAGGATGATCTGAGGAAAGCTATGTTACTTGCTCAGGCCAACAACACTGTGAGTCAACAACGGCAATCTGAGCATTACAACAAAGACGTCAAAGGCCGAGATATAGAGGAAGGAGACTACGTGTTGCTTGCCAATAAAGGAGAGCGTGGACGGCGCAAGCTGGCCGACAAATGGGACTCAACTGTGCATGTTGTGGTATCTGTGGATACAAGGTGTCATACTTACCGTGTAAGGAACACCAGGACCAATCAGGAGAAGATGGTTCACAGGAACTTGCTTTTACGTGCAAATTTCTTACCTGTTGACGTGAGGAAGGATTGTGTTGAACCGGCTTCCGAAGACTCCGGGTCGGACTTTGAGACAGATGACTCTATGATCGATAAAACTATAAATGAATTGGAGGATGTTGGAAACGAGATTGATGAAGCAGTTCATTCTCCAGCTTGTCCGTCGACCCCATCAAATGCAGAGGAAACCAGAGGTCTAAGTTTCAGACCAGTATCGGAGCATGTCCTTGATGGAACGGACGTTGAAAGTGAGAGCCAGGAAAAAGTTCAGAGTTCAGAATCTGACCCTTCCGATGGAGCAGTTCATTCTCCAGCTTGTCAATTGAGCCCTTCAATGGGAGAGGAGACCAGAGATTCAGATTTCAGATCAGGATCGGAGCATGTCCTTGATGGAATAGATGATGAAATTGTGAGTGGGGAAAAGGTTCAGTGTCCCGCATCTGACCCTCATGATATGAATGTTGAGGAAGTTGAACGTGACATGGAAGAGTCAAAAACAACTGACGGAGTTCCTGGAGAAGTAGTTCAGCCTTCATCTGATATGACTCACACAGTCAGAACTAGGGCTGGCAGATTGATTAAACCAGTTGATAGACTGATTCAAATTATGACCCAGAAGACCCTCTTACGTAGCCCTTCGCTTAGCCTTCTATGGTCAAAAACTTCTTAAGTGGCACTTGAGTTCTCCAGTCAGAATAATTCATTTGGGGGTAAAATATTAGTGGTGATCATTTGAGTATCTTTGGAGTAGTGTTTATGGCACTTCTTTTTGTGGGTGGGCACTTGAGAGTCTGGCCAACTTTCTTTTGTCACTCTCCCAGTGAGTTGGGTAACAGGGTTGTTGCGTGCAGATACTGTGGTTTTCAGAGTGTGATCACATCCCCAATGTCGATTAGTCACTAGTATTAGATTAGTTTTGTGAAGTTCAGGGGGGTGAATGTAGCAAGTTGGGAAGAGAAAAGTATTAATTGTGTCTTGGGTTTGTATGATGAACTTCCCAAAACTATTTTTCTTTGTGGTTTGGAACTATTGGTTGAGGTGTTTGTTGTGTGGGACATTTATCAGTGTTGCGCGCTATGCATTTGGAGTGCGTGAGTTACGTCATCCTCAGTTTGCGGATGGACGCTGGCGAGGAAAGACGCACTTATTTTCTCTCGCTCTTCCTACTTAATGTTGGTATGTAAGAGGAGTTCATTCAATTAAAGTTCATTGATCATTGAGTACAATGTTATATTGAATCGATTGTACACATGCATATTGTGTATTTTGAATTTTGTGTGAATTTTATCGGATGCACGTGGAGTGAATTAACTGTTGATTTGTGCACAGTGTGTGATGTGGGAAGAGGTTGGCGCAACGAAAAATATTGATCAAATTGTCCCATATGTTTCCAGGTATGTTCAGTTCTTCAATTTAACCAGTATAATGTGATCTCATTTTTGTAATTTGGGTTTAAAATGTATATGTGGATTGTGCTTTTGAACAGATATTGTATATTTATTTCTCAGATTCTGTAATACATTATATCATGTTACATCCATCTATTACACTGGTTTTGCAGTTCTATAGAGTATAATGTGGATGTGCCTGATGTTTTGAGGGAATATTTGTTTGTCGATTTGTAAAAGGAAAAACAACAATATTATTCTTATGTGTTACTACTGATATGTTTGAAGAATATATATACACATCCAGCCATTTTATCACTTTATTTTTCCTTTAACAAAAGAAATGTATTATTTGGCGCAACGAAAAATATTGATCAAATTGTCCCATATGTTTCCAGGGCGGGTCAATAAATTCAGCTGTTTTGAAGCCATCCTGTTGTCTACTGTGTGAGATTCGTTATGTGCAGAAAGGGATCTGCTACATCAGCAGTTATAGTTTTTCACATACACATCTTTTTATAGTTCCTAGAATGAGCAAATCAGCTGTGCGTCATCTCTGTGATTTGGGAAGGAAATGACTGAATATGGTGAGTACTGACGGTGAGTACCGTACTTAGCAGCTATGCTAATGATGTCTCTATTTTGTTTCTATGTTTTGCCACGGGATGTAACTAGGATTTACACAAGCTCCAGTCTGGATCCAGAACACCTGAGAAGAGATGATGCTGACCCTCAGAGGACCCCAGATGATGTTAACCTTGAATCAACTAACAGAACTAACAATTATTGCTACATGTGTGACTGCATCATATAATAACTATTAATTAATAATATTGATAGTTCATCGTCTAGCTGACTACATCTTGTATTATTATTATTATTTTTTATTTTTTCTAAAATCCTGTCAAACGTGCACAAACTACTAGCTACTACTAAATATTGTAGAAACATAATTTTCTGTAAAGTTGCTTTGTAACGATTTGTATTGTAAAAAGCGCTATACAAATAAACTGACACCTGCATCTGTATTCACCAACACTATTTCTATAGAATAGTTATTGCTGTTATTGCTGACTTATTGTTTTGTCTGTTTGTTTATGAAGCCAGTTGATGAAGATATCAATTCAATGGCCGCCGAGTGCAGCACTGCTACCTGAACCCATCAGTTATCTGCTGTGAAGATTGCATTCACAAACCGCTCTACTGCAACAGCTCAGATGTTATGGCCCGTAAAAGTAAACATCACAGCTAAACAACGAGAGCTAGTTGTGGGGGTATTCTTTTGGCCCATATCCCCAACAAGAATCATTGTTAAGTCCAGTGCAACTATTATAAATAAAAATACTATATATTGTTTATTGATTTACCATACCCTAAATACATGTTTTGTCCCTCCAGGACATCTACACCAGGTGGAGTCGAGGACTGTCAGAGACTGTCAGAGCCACATGAGCCATGGATTGCTCTCACCATTACCATCAGGCAGACGTTATCACAGAACCTACACCAGCAGACAGTGAGACAAGTTCCTTTCACAGGCAGACTGAACTGAACTCATACCAGTAAAACCATACACACCCCACCAACCTCATATGCCCTGCACTCTTATCAGTTACGCTGACTGGACTCAATATTATTATGCACCCTGACATTCTGTTTGCACTAATTCATACCGTGCTGCACTGCAGAGATGTATGTGTACTGTGATTATTATTGTTTTCAATTCATGCTCTCTGTATAGCATAAACTTGATGTGATTCTTTGGTGCTCAAGACATTTCACCATGCATGCATTTGGATTGCTTCATCTGATTAAAAAAACATGGTTTTAACATAACCCATTTTTTATATTATTAAAAATGTATATCATTTGTCTTAATACACTACTTTAGTTGCCTTTATGTTGTATCCTCCAGTAAAGTACTGCACGTGGTGTTGGATAATAAAGTAGGGTGAATATTCTATATTAAGAATGGTGTTTGGTAAATACACCATTTAATTTTGTAAACAATAGACAATGTGTTTTAATTAAGAAATGAACATTTGGTTACATTAATGACATTCAGTTAGAAGATACTGCATGGGCTATAATGCTGCAGGAATTTCATGCACAACTGAAGGTGATGTACAAGGGAAAGATGAGCATGCACATTATTGATGTTTAGTACCCGAGCAGTGCTTTAAGTGGGCCGGTACGCACCGGTACTCAGTACCGCCACTTCCAAATATAGCTCTTGAGCGTACCGCCACCTCTCCATGCGCCCAGAACGTGCTTTTAGCGTACCGGTACGCTCATTTGGACATCTGTTTTAATAGAGGTTTTAATCCTTTGCCTGCACTGCCGCTTTTAAGAGCGCCCTTTACAATGCACGCTTCCTAATTCGTCCCACCGAGCGCAGAGACTACATTACCCAAACACCCTTGAGCGCATGCGTCGCTTTTGCCGCTGTCACGGTCAACAACTCAATGTGGCCGGAGAGGGTGTGTGAAACGCGCACACTCGGCTCGGTAAAAATACAAATACAGTGAACAACACTTAATATGCTCTCCTGGCTTCAGGCTCTGAGTACTAAAAGAACACAGTCAGAATAGGATGACTCGCTGGCTGACACCCCACCAAGCCAGAATGATATCGCTGCAGGTCAGACGCAAGCTAATGAAGTAATGCAGTAGCTCTTTCTAACGTTAAGGGTATTTTTTCAAAATCCTTTTGCACATTTTATTTATGTTCAGTAGCTCTTTCTAGCTCAAGCAAATCCACAAACTAATAAAAAGATTTATTATTTTTTATGAGGTCATCTGTTGACTCCTGTATATAAAACCCCTTCAATACAGTTGTTGTTACCTCAACATGAGGGGAGTCATCTAAAAAAAAAAAAAAAATAATAATAATATATATATATATATATATATATATATATATATATATATATATATATATATATATATATATATATATATATATATATATATATATATGCTATAATAGAGTACCGGCACCTCTTTTGGGCCACTTAGAGCACTGTACCCGAGGAGGACAAATATGAGGAGTATTTTACACGGATACACAAATTAGTTCTTAATATTATGATTCTTTGCATTGCATGAATTGTATGGCTTTTGCACCATAAATTACACACTCTCTGTACCTTGTCTTACTGAATGACACATTGACATTGTGTGAAAGTACAATGAAGTGTCACAGTATGTATTGGTTGTTTAAATTGGTGTCTTTGTTTACTGTCAGCACTGTATTCTTGCACCTGATGTAATTAAATATTTGGAGCCCATTTAAAATAGGCACTGATGTATATTTTTTGTGGTTCTATTCTTATTCTAAGAAAAACATGACTTACAACTTACATATTAGCAAGTTGTTGAAAAGACAGTCTTAAAAATATGACTCAGCACAGTTTGTTGTCCATGATGAGAAAAGGTATGTGTATGTTTTACTGCCCTTCCATCCCCAAGGGCCCAGTAGAGTCCCCTAGAAGAGAAAAAAAATATACATTTCAAATGGCTGTAAATCAAAGTGTGATTATAGTGTCAAAGAAAAAATTGGCAGGACAATGTTGGAAAGAGTTTTCAAACATATATGGAAAGGTGGTATAAAGGTGTTTAAAAATGTGCACTTAGTAAAATATCGAATTTCAGCCTGCCTCTTAAATATGTCATTAATGTTTACACATGAACATGTTTAGATGACCCTTTGTTAAAAAAAGATTGCATTTTCCCTTATTTTATTATTAAACATTTTAAACTACATTACCCATAAGCATCTGCCATTCTATCAATTGAACGTGAAAAAAAATTATTTGTAGTTTATTGGAGTTGTGCTTGGGGTTATGGTTACGATCTTGGTAAAGAGGTAACTTCTCACGACATAGCAACACTGCATTGTTAACTGAAGGTGTTATTACATTACATTACATTTATTCATTTAGCAGACGCTTTTATCCAAAGCGACTTACAGATGAGGACAGTGGAAGCAATCAAAAACAACAAAAAGAGCAATGATATATAAGTGCTATAACAAGTCTCAGTTAGGTTAACACAGTACACCTAGCATGGGATTTTAAATAATATAATATAAAGAAAACAGATAGAATAAAAAAAGGATAGAGCAAGCTAGTGTTAGAGGTCTTTACACATACAGACACACACATACAATTGCATAATCACTGAAAAGAAAATAGAATATAAAAAGATTAGAAAGGTAGTTAGATTTTTTTTAAAGAATAGAATTAGAATAGTGAGTGTTAAAGTTAGAGGGTCAAATAAAGATGGAAGAGATGTGTTTTAAGCCGATTCTTGAAGATGGCTAAGGACTCAGCTGTCTGGATAGAGTTGGGTAGGTCATTCCACCAGGAGGGAATATTTCATTTAAAAGTCCGTAAAAGTGACTTTGTGCTTCTTTGGGATGGCACAATCAAGCGACGTTCACTTGCAGAACGCAAGCTTCTAGAGGGCACATAAGTCTGAAGTAACAAATTTAGGTAAATGGGTGCAGAGCCAGTGGTAGTTTTTTTTATTACTGACGTAATAATTACAGCCAAACAGACTTTGCAACATTAAGCAGTTTTTAATTTGGGTTAAAAGATAGTCCAATCACAGCGAGTTCTGCGAGAGCCAAGGGAACTTCAAAGCCAATCGCAACCCAGTTGAGCAGAGGCATCACACTTACTTGTACACATATGGTCATTTATGCCAGGGGCTGGTTTTTTTTTTTTTCTCAACGAAGGCATAATGATTCCCATTGTATTGAATAGGCTACATTGTTTACACTAATATTAATGTACAATACTTAAACTCAAAAGTTTGCATATACTGTGTGAACAATAAATGTAAAAAGGTTTAATTTGCTTAAAAAACACCTCTGAAGATTATTTAAACACAGTATTTTTCTACTATTCAATTTCCCTTCTGTAATATGTACAATGTATTTATAGTGTATTAAAGGTTGTGATGGCCGACAACGTGGCCACACAGCAAGGCGGTAACTAAACCACACACACAGACATGCATCTTTTTCTTTCATTTGTTTACATGCTATTTTGGTTGTCCTTTAGTATATTTCATAATTAAACATTTTAGTTGCAGATCACCCTATATATATTTTCATAATAAAGACAGACACAGCTTTGGTTCATTTTCACCACTTTATTTCTAATTTACACTTTTACCATACATGACTAGTTTGGATGCACACTTTCTAGTTATGAGTGGTATATTGTGTTAACAGTTATTTCTTTTGAGTTTAAGTTACCTATGTGAGGAAGGCGGAGGTTTGACGCTGTCTGGGCAAAGAGCTGCACTTCAGTGGAGTTCCATTCTAATAAAGGACCGGCTGGCGCCAGTGCCCGCCATTTTGTTCCAGTGGTTGAACCCATGTTGCAGATTAGCTGGGGGGATGTAGGGTTGTTTGTTTATTTGTTTGTTTTTGCTTATTTTAATTTTTTGTGTATATAATTTTTTTTTTTTTATGATCCATTTCTTTATTTTTTGTGAATGAATTACAGTATTCATTCTTATTGGATTTAATTGGTGTTTGTTGTTCCTGGTGTGCGTAATGGACTAGTCCTTTGTGTATATAAGTTTCCCTATGTGTGGTATTTGTGGAGGCCATGTTTGTTTTGTCTGGTTTGTTTGTTTGATTATTGTTCAGTTTTGATTCTCTTTAGTTTATATTTTTTATGGGCCCAGACCTGACTTTATTTTCATTCAGTTTTCCAAGTTATTTAATTTGTAACTTTGTTTGGCATTTAATAAATTATTTTTTGGTCAGAAATCCTGTGTTCTTTGCCCTTGACTGCTTGGTCCTTCACAAAGGTAAACCATTAATTACTTCTACGTTTCCTGGAAATGGACCCTAAAAACTTGCCATTCGATCTACCAGTTGAACTATAAGAATAGAAAACAAACAAACAAAAAACATCATGAATCACTCATTGTCTAGTCATTTACAGTGTTTATTGATATGTCATACTTTTCCCTGATACATAGTGCCCAGAACAGTCTCTCTCCAGTTTATTCCACTATGAAAACAATGAAAACAACAAAAAAAAAAAAACAGTTGATTATAAAAAATAAAAATAAAATTTTTAGAAAACCAACAAAATTGCAACAGAAACCCCCTTCAAAAAACATAAGTTTAATATTCAAAAATAAAAAGAGAATTTGTTTACAGAAATCCTGGCAAAAGATGCCAAAGAATAATCAAGGCTACAGTTGAAAATATACATTATTTTCATCCCTTTATCAAACAAATAGGCAAAAATGATTAAGAACAATGCTTCAATATTTTACAATTATCACCTTTGAAAATATATATCCTGTAATCATTGTTTGCTTCTACTTTGAAGAAATGCAAAACAAGTAAATGGTTAATAATAATAATAATTATTATGTGTATATATATATATATATATATATATATAAATATATATATATATATATAGTGAGAGTGACAGGAGTGCTTATAGTAGGAAAAATTAATACAAGCAGAAATGCTAGGAATGGAGGTTGGCAGATGGAAGGACTGAGAGCAGATGTGTCACACAAGAGAGGAAGATCTGGAAGCTTTTGAATGGGCTGATATTGTGAAGAGTTGATGAAGAATGATTAAGTAATCTGTGAGAAATCCTGCAAGAAGAAACAAAGATAATTTATCACATGATGAACAACAAAAACACTGATAACAACAAATGGCAGAATACAACATACTGTAACTGCAGTGTGCATAACAGTAAACAGAACAGTATCGTCTGTTGGTGTGGATGCTAAAATACTTCTCATTATAGTTATTAGTCTTTGTGTGAACAGCTTTAAGTGATCTGATTTGCCCAAATTCATTGAAGATCTGATTTGTAGCACTTGAAAAGTTAAACTAGCATTTCCATTATCTTGCTTCTAAGACAGATGTTTTCAATAAAATCACCATAGAAAGAAAGGCAGACTATGAGGTGTGGACAGATATCATGTACTGTTGAAACAGGAAGAGACTGCACCAATTTGTAAAGATTAATAAAGAATACAATGGACTTAATATAAACTTCATGATATAAACACTCTTACAATGGGCACAATCTGATGAGAGTTGTGGTAATGGCCAATAACAGCAGGAGTAAAAGTTGTAGAATTTTGTACGAGTAGGCTTGTAGATATATAATATGATTATTGTATGAATTATTACTACTACAACATGCTCTTTATTCACTGTTCTTCCTGATGGGCTATGTGAACCAAGGTTTAAGAAACATCAAATGCTGAGAAACATGTATCTGCAGTAAGGTTTAGTCAAGGGGCTCAGACGCACAGACGTACAATTGGAAGTGTTTGCCTTTGCAGCTTTTGGTCTTCTTCATAAATGCACAAGATGGTCAAATTCAAATCTCATGACAGGCCTTCCTGAAATATAAACATGTTGAGACAGTGTGTTAAAATGATCTGTGACCAAAATATTTGATTAACACATAATATAAGGATGCGTTCATTAAAGCAAATCAGTAAGGGTTGAACCTTTGAAGGACTTGTTCAGCCTCCTTGACAGCTTCTTCAAAATCAGCATTGGGAGCGTGGAGTTGAAGTTTCTTGTTAATTCTAGAAGAGTGAGAGGGAGCGAGAGAGAGATTTTACAAGAGATGGCTTTTTTAAAGAGCTGCTGGATTACGGGTTGTTGTGGAGTATGTAATCAGACGTAACTGCAAGGCAGAAAAAAACACTGATTTACAATTACTTCACAAAAAGGTATTAAAGGCGTGGCAAACTTAGTGGTTACTGTGTTTTACAAATAGTGCAGAGTAAAAACACAGTTACTGTGGTAAAATCCTGGTAAGTGTTGTGGTTATTGTGTGTTAGGAACTACAAATACCACAGTAAAACTACGGTTACCGTGGTAAACCCATAGTAAATGTTGTGGTTATTGTGCGTTAGTAACTACAAATACCAGAGTAAAACTACGGTTAACGTGGTAAACCCATAGTAAATGTTGTGGTATTTCTGCGTTAGTTAATACAAATACCAGAGTAAAACTACGGTTAACATGGTAAACCCATAGTAAATGTTGTGGTTATTGTGCGTTAGTTAATACAAATACCAGAGTAAAACTACGGTTAATGTGGTAAACCCATAGTAAATGTTGTGGTTATTGTGCGTTAGTAACTACAAATACCAGAGTAAATCTACGGTTAACGTGGTAAACCCATAGTAAGAGTTGTGGTTATTGCGCGTTAGTAACTGCAGATACCACAGTAAAACTACGGTCAACGTGGTAAACCCATAGTAAGAGTTGTGGTTATTGCGCGTTAGTTAATACAAATACCAGAGTAAAACTATGGTTACTATGGTAAACCCATAGTAAATGTTGTGGTTATTGTGCGTTAGTAACTACAAATACCAGAGTAAAACTATGGTTACTATGGTAATCCCATAGTAAATGTTGTGGTTAATGTGCATTAGTAACTACAAATACCAGAGTAAAACTATGGTTACTATGGTAATCCCATAGTAAATGTTGTGGTTAATGTGCATTAGTAACTACAAATACCAGAGTAAAACTATGGTTACAGTAGGAGAAGCATGGTAAATATGTTGTAGTTACTGTGTAGTGTCTACGCATGACGTGGTAGAGCAACAGTTAGGCTGCTATTGTAAAAATTTGCTAAATGTGTGGACTTCTACACGATCACGATTATCACGCGACATTGGGTTGGTTGATTTGTTGTGCTTGCATCAGTCATTTCTAAAAGCTGAAGACCCATGTCACATCATTATTTATTTAAAACTGCAACAGGTCTATATACAGTAGAGGTTAGCTTAGGCTAATGACAATGGTAGGCTAGCTGTGGATTTGGCATTTTGCCAAATTGGCATTTGGCGTATGCATTACACGCAACTAGAAAGTGTAAAGTCATGTTATTTATACGCAGATTGATGAGAACGGGTTGGCTAGACACTTGCAAATATCAATACCATGATTGTCCAACCACTTTAAGGCTGTCTGCCTGTCCCGCCTCCTTCTTCCCATGATCATGGAGTTTTTATTGTTACATTGGTGCCAAAACCCGGACAATCAAAATTAAACTTTAATTACAAAATGAAGAAAAAACAGCGCGCCAGCCCCTCATGGACAACTGCCACGAACAAACAAAATCAAAACACAACTAAAACCCAGGCCTGGTCCTCTCGTCATCGCTCCCATTTTATATCCTTCCAATCTCCTCCTCCAATCTTACCTCATTTTGCCAGTATGCTTGCAGGACTTCGCAGAACACATCTGACCCTTCTTGTGTTCACATTACAGTTTTTGTTTTCCATTGACATGCCACAACTCAAATTCGCTCAAAAATAAAAATAAATAAATAACAGGCAAATACAAAATAATTCGGGACCGACCGAACAGTTACAACGCACAGCAGCTCACAGTCAGCCGCCTCAGCCTCACTCATTCACAGAAAGACAAAATTAACGGTCATATTTTCAAATTCAGAAGGCCCAAAACGATTCATTGTCCAGTTTCCTGAATGACAGCCAGATTAACCAATCATGATCAAAGTAATAAAATAAAACTCCCTAGGTATTGTTTCAGCGTGATAAAGCATTGAAATGTATTTTGTTTTATTGTTGCTAATGATGATAACATATACCTTTAGATTTTAGGATCGGTATCATGATTAAAATATTGTAAAATGCTATTAAAATAATAATAATAATCTTAATTTTAATATAAATAATTTAAAAGTTTATTAACCTTTTCAACCATTTAGCATTAAACATTTTCAATGTTGTTTGCAAGTTAAAACAGCTGACCTTATTTCAACGTTGAAGGTTGGTCATGTGCCGGAAGTTTTTCAACGTTCAGCTTTAAACATTGAATCAACGTTGTTTCAACATCGAAACAACATCCGTCATTATTTCAACCATATTTCAACATTGAAGGTTGGCAAATTGTCTCTGAGGTTGGTCATGTACCGGACGTTTTTCAACCGTTCAGCTTTAAACTTTGAATCAACATTGTTTCAACGTTGAAACCACAACTGACCTTATTTCAACCATATTTCAACGTTGAAAGTTGGTCATGTGCCGGCTGGGAAGTGAACCGACCATGTACTCTCACGGGCACCATATCTTTGGGACTAATTTGGCCCAGTTTCTAGTATATTAAACTATACTTTGAAGTATACTTTAAGTATAACAGTAGCAAACTTTGAGTTCACAACTAGTTTACCTCTGTTTGTACCTATGTTTGTAGTTTGTACTGCAATTATACTAAAAGTTAACTTATGGGTATACACATAGTTTACTAATTAAATATTTTGTACACTTCGAAGTATAGTCTCAGTAAACTACTAATTTAGTAGTTTTATACTGCAAGTATACTCATATGTTTTCTTTGAGTGAACTTTACATCATACTTTAAGTATACTACTATATCCCTTTTAGGTATTAATTTGTATATATTTTGTTATATGAATATCTGAACATACAAAACATCCAAAGAAAGAACAGGGTATCTGCTTGTAAACAAAAACATTTTATTCTAGCTTCATGCATTCTTTTTTAAAAACAATACATTTTTTAATGTGGGTAAGTTTAATAAAAAATAAAGAAAAAACATTTTGAACAAAAAGCTGAAAAAAGACTGAACTGGATTCAGAATGATAATCAAAATGTAGATGGAGTCGATCAACACCCCAAAGCTTCACTGTAATTATTACTTCTTCATCGGTCGACGTTATATTCCATAACAATACAGTTTTTATGCCATTTCATGTCAGATGATCATGTTAGATTACATGTATTAGTATCTGGTGTTTCTTTTTTCTTCTTCACGTGTTTTTATTTTTATTTTTATTCTGTGCAGAATATGTGTACTAGCACCCTCTACCATATAATAATGAAAACAAAGCCCATTTCTGAGAAGTACATAAAAAGTAAACTAAAAGCATACTTTCCTATTTTAGTTTAAACTTCTTTTTCGTAAGGGTACTCGGTTACAGTAACACGAATAAATGTAATTCATTACTTTCCACCTCTGTTGATCAGCACCTACAAATGACCACAACAGTCCATGAAAACTAGATGAGCTGAGCTCCTGGTTGGATTTAAACAGGTTTGTTTTGGGGGGCAATGACTGTGAACCATATAGCACAGTGATAGTAACTGGTAATTATTTATATTAGCACATGTATGTGTGTTTATGCTGATGTTAGCTAGCAGTCAAGTGTAAGAGAATTAAGTAGAAGTTTCTGATTATACTGATTTTATGTAATGTGGCAGTTGTATCTACACAAAGTATTTGAGTGGATTTGTTCTTGTTGGGTTTCATAGTGTATCAACAGTCAGCCCCACTCTGTCTGACCTCTCTAATCAGTGTCATAAATGTAATGCAACTAATTGCCTTAGTTGGGCAGCCACATGCCTCTGTCTGACATTCAATTTCAGTCTCAAATTCCACTCAGATCTCTGCTTGGTTACACACTCTCCTCCACCTTTCTCATCTTAAAATCTACTGGTACAACAAGACTTCAACATTACAACAGAGACTAGCAATCAGGATGTGAATAGCAGATGCTCTTCAGGTTTTCTATGCTAATCCGAATATGCAAGATGAGGTAGACTGGCACCACTGCCAATTCAACAGATGGACAGTTAATCTGAGCTGATTTTAGCCTAAATAAAAATTTTGGGATCGAAAGCTGGACGGCTACAAACCACAGCTATGTCTCAGAAGGAAATATAACCTTATAGGGATACTCCACCCTAAAATGAACATTTTGTCATTAATCAGTTACCTCCATGTCGTTCCAAAACCGTAAAAGCTCAGTTCGTCTTCGGAACACATTTTAAGATATTTTGGATGAAAACCTGGAGGCTTGAGACTGTCCCATAGACTGCCAAGTAAATAACAGTGTCAAAGTCCATAAAAGGTATGACAAGTTGTCGTTAGAACACCCCATCAGCCATCAGACATGCAATCTGGGTTATATGAAGTGACTGGAACACTTTTTGTAAGTAAAGAAAAAAAAAATGACTTTATTCAATGTTGAGTAACCCTTTAAGAAATTATGCAGAGAGATGAACGGCCATGGCTGTTTATCCATATGGGCAGGGGCGTAGTTTATGGGGGGGATGGGGGGAGGTAACCCCCCCAATATTCAAATCCATCAGTTACAACCCCCCCCCCCATTATTTCAACATGAAAATCACAGTAGATCAAATGAAAAATATAATATGAAAAAATAGAATTCATTTATTTTGTAAAAATAATTTTGTTCCTAATCAAATATGAGTATGTCATAATAAATCAGACAAAAAATACTCCCCCTCCATTGAACCGATTGGTAACGCCCAACCAATGAGTTGCACTTTCACCAAAACAAGCGAGTGGTGGTTTGAATGGGAGAGCACGCGGGTAACGTTAGCGCCAAAAATGAAGAGAAGCGCTGCACAGCGGACTATATTTAACTGCTGGTCAGAGAGGGATGCAAAAAAAATAAAGCATGTACTGAGAATGAGGTATGAGAATATTGTGTAATAGTTAGTACACACCACATATATTTTAGCTAGCTAATCCATTGCAATGTATTTAGCTATAACTATCAGTATAACAAGTTACCAAAGCAGCTGTCTGTTTTGCTAGTATATTTTTCAATAGTGTCTGTAATTATCAACGACAAAAGTATTCACACCCCACCCCAATGTTTTTTATTTACTTTTTTTTTTATATATATATATATATTTTTAAGTTAATTAGCAGTTTGCTCTATGGATATGACAAAATGATTATTCTCACTTGCCCTGTTGTTAATATGGACTTTCAAAGCATATTTTTACTCCAAAATCAGTTATTTTTCCAAACCCTAATCTCTCCTTCCAGATGGTCCGAGTCTGTCTCTGATATAATTGGCTATAAATCTGGTGTGAGTTACAGCCTAACACATTGCAAAGACAGGTGCAAGTTTCTATTTTCCCTTTTTTTTTTTTTTTTTTTTTTTTTTTTTTGGAGGCTCTGAGTTTCTGTGAAAGTACTATGATAACACATCCATAGAGAAGTGAGAACGAAAAAATCAAATGCCACATTCTCTCCCTCTCTGGATTCCCATTTTGATGACCTTGAATTATTATATTCTCAATGGCATGCATAACACAGTAGACACATGTGTCCTTTTATGTGTGTTATAGCACCATAGTTTTCCACATATTTAATAACATATGTCAGGATTTAGAGAAAGAAGTGAGAGCAAAGTAACTGTGACACAGTTGAGGAGTATGGGAGATAGGGGGAAAAAAAGATAGAAAAAGTCTGTGAAGCTACTTTAAGGGATGGAAAGAGATCGCTCAGGGGAACACTGAACATCAAGCCTGACCGTGATACTCGTTCTACACACTTGCTCTGTTCAGTGTGTGATTCCTCGCCGAAGCCATCTGGCCCTCTCTCTTTCATTCCCACTCAACATATTGACAATCGCTCCCCCCATCCCGCTAACACCAATCTGTCCTCTACCGACGCCAGCCGTTCTTGTATGCCCACGCTCCTCCATTGAAGATCGCTTAAACGCTCCCAGTTGCCCTTTTCCCACTTCAGTAGTGCCGAGGCCGATATCTTCCCCTTGAGCTCTGAATGGCCAAACACCCCATCCAGCAATCATATGGAGAAGTTGGGAGGGGGGCATCTTCTCAATAGCAGCCCCCCACTGGGGAAAAATCCCCTCTCCTGTCTGCACTTGAAAGAGCGTGTGAAATACTTGCAAAATGCTTAGAGACATACAACGGGCAGAGATGGGAGGAAAGGGGTTATAGTTCTTAAATTCTCACTCTCCTTTTCAGCTAATTTGACCCTTGACCCCTACTGTGATGTATCCAGCTTTGTCATAGTAGCTACAGTTTAATGTCTAGATTGACTTGATATGAAGAATTATATCTGAATACTGAAAGGACTTGTCTCCATAACCCATTGTTAACAAAAATAATAGCAGCGATGCATTTTTAAGAACCAAATTGTTGTCCTTCTAGAGGTCAAGTGCATATAGTTTTCCCAAATAATCAGCTTTGAATGGTAATGGCCATTAAACAACAACCCATATCATAGACATGAATAACATCTCTAATGGACCTTAGCAAAGGTCCAATGCTTAGTTATTCATTTTCCTCTTCATTTTCCTTTTTTCCTGTCCCTCCTATTACCTCTTACATCATTTGGTAATGAATGTCCAATCATAACATATTAGGAGTATAGCAAATAGAAAAGCAGCAAATCAGAGACAAGTGTTTCATGTGCTCTTCTGCACCAGGTCAGCCATATGCAGGGCAGCCTGTGCCACCTTCTGTCTTTGTGTGTATGAGTGGAAGACTTTCAGGTATCACTGGCCAGCAGCTGTGGTGAGATGAAATAAAAATTGTTTGCCAAAAACAGGAATAAATGTAAATTAAACCCACAGACAGGCCAAACTGAACAGCAAAAAAGCCATGTGGCAGTGACGGATACATTTTGGATATTTCGGATAAAACATACACACAGTTAATGTTGTGGTGCAATCACTAATCTTTGTTTGTTCATAAAAAGCTAATTATTGCAAAACATAGACAAAATTTGAATGGGGGTGTAATTTTTTATTACGAATCATTCTAGATCAACCCCTAAAAAAAAGCCTATACCATAATGTCTCCACATCCTAATGTAACTGCAATTATTTTAGTGGTATGACAGCAGAATACGGGTATTAAGTTAATGTTCCAAACCGAGCAATTGTGTGAAGTTTCCTGTTCCATGCTCAGTTTCAGGCCTATGGGTCATGGATTCCACGAAATGGCCAAAATTACAGTGGCCAGGCATCCTAGTAAACCTTGTGGAGAAAAAAAAAAAAAAAAAAGTACGCTAAAAAGACGTTTAATAAAAGCTCAAAAAGCTCAAGCTCATTTGGATGGCTTGAACTTTTATTAAAATCATATATATATATATATATATATATATATTTTTTTTTTTTTTTTTTTTTCATTTGAAATGTCTTGATAAAAATATTTTTTTTTTACTTTGCAGTCATGTCCAGGTTATTGAAAATCAATATTTGTTGAGTGATTTGTGTGTGATATAGGGACACAATATGCAGCTAGATGTGGGTTATTATAAACTAGCCAAACAACTAGAGTCTACTTCAGAGTGTTCTGTCCTTTGGCCTCATCTTTGTGTTTGGTAACATGCATGTTAAGGACCAAAGGAAACTGCAGCGCATGATTAAGATGGCCAGCAGGATCATTGGAATTGACCAGGTGTCGGCAGCTCAGTTGTACAATGAGCTTATTTAAAAAAGACTGAGCAAATCTTTAATGACCCTACTCACCCTCTATATCATAAATTCATGAGAAGCAATAGGTCAACTGGTAGAATTTTACAACAGAGAATTAGAACAGAAAGGTATAATAAATCATTTGTCCCCATAGCGATCAGATTGTATAATGATCAAGCACATCGTAAGCTATCATAGTTTTTGTTACCTGTTAAAATTATATATTTTTAATGTTAAATGTTGGATTGTAATTTTGTATTTGTAATTTTGTATTTGGATTGTAATTTTCATTTTTGTAGTATTATTTCTTTTTGTCTTTATTGTTCTATTTATAGACTGGTGTGTATTATGTGTTGTGTTTTGTTTTTGAAGAATATGTTGTGATAAGGGCACGTAATGAATGAATGACCATATGAATTTCCCCTTGTGGGACAATAAAGTTTACCTTGACCTTGACCTTGACCTTGATTTATACGTATATATGTATGTATATACAGGCAACATTGCTGGTATAGCTGGTGGACATGGTTCACCAGCATGGTCTTGCAGGGTTAAGTATGCGTAAGCCAGTTGTCTGTATGCGAGCAGTGTGTTTGGGGACAAACATTGTTTTTACTAACATATTTCTATACTTAACAGATTAATGATGGAGAAACCCTATATAAGATTAAAATATGATTTGTTGTAATTTATAGGGATGGGACAATTCGAACCGTTCGGTTCTTCACACATAGTTCGGCACGCGCTGGGGTCGCAGTTCAGCTTAAATCTGGCAAAGCATCTGTAATAGGCTGTGGTTTGTTAATAACATGTAAAATAAACAGGGTTCATCTAATATATGCTTCTGTTGATGTATGCTCATTCTGGCTTCCCAGACATTACAATAACAGCGATGGGGGGAAAAAAAAAAAAAAAAAATTGGACAAACTTGCACTGGAATATGAGCAGTTATTTATTCCATCATCACCCGCGCACAGGTGAGACCTGAACAGCACACGATGAAATCCTGTTTAAAAAACTAATTTAAGCTTTGTCAGTTGAATCATGTAAGTGCCAAAGGACACAAGCTCGCACGCACAGTGAGAAGATTTGTGCATGCGCTCATCCAAAGCCACAGAACGCGCGCAAATATTAATTTCTCTCAAAGATTACGTAAAAATTTCCATCTTGGTAAGTATCCTACAGAAGACATAGCTGACTGAACGTACTCTGTCAGTGCACTGGATTCAGGCATTCTCTTAAAGTGACAGTCTTTATATTAATCGAACAGCAACAACAAAGAAATCACTCACTACGCTTGATTGAAAAGCTTTTGTAACTTTAATAAAATACAATCTTTAATTTATACAGTCAAATATGCAATGCTGTTTTACATTTGATTACTTTATTCAATTTCTGTACCTAAAAACTAATGCTACACCTCCCTAAAAATAAATAAATAAAAAACAGAAAATTTGTATTTGTATTTTATGTGTATCTTTACTCTATTTCAGCAGCCATATCACCCTGGAGCCCAAGACCGGTTGCCCACTGAAGCTAAGCAGGGCTGAGCCTGGTCAGTACCTGGATGGGAGACCTCCCGGGAAAACTAGGTTGCTGCTGGAAGAGGTGCTAGTGAAGCCAGCAGGGGGTGCTCACCCTGTGGTCTGTGTGGGTCCTAGCACCCCAGTGTAGTGATGGGGACACTATACTAGTGATGGGGTCTCCTCTCCACCAGTAAGCTGGTGTGTGGTGGGTGTTCTGGCGCAATATGGCTGCCGTCGCATCATTCAATTCAAGTTTTCAATTCAAGTTTATTTGTATAGCGCTTTTTACAATACAAATCGTTACAAAGCAACTTTACAGAAAATTATGTTTCTACAATATTTAGTAGTAGCTAGTAGTTTGTGCACGTTTGACAGGATTTTAGAAAATAAAAATAATAATAATAATACAAGACGTAGTCAGCTAGATGATGAACTATCAATATTATTAATTAATAGTAATTATATGATGCAGTCACACATGTAGCAATAATTGTTAGTTCTGTTTGTTGATTCAAGGTTAGGATCATCTGGGGTCCTCTGAGGGTCAGCATCATCTCTTCTCAGGTGTTCTGGATCCAGACTGGAGCTTGTGTAAATCCTAGTTACCACGGGATGTAAATCCCGTGGCAAAACATAGAAACAAAATAGAGACATCATTAGCATAGCTGCTGATCCAACAAAGTAAAATTAGTTTAACACAAGCTAAAGAATAAAAATGCAGATGCAACTACACTCACAATTTAAGAGATACATTATTCAAATGCTTGGCGAAAGAGATGTGATTTTAATCTAGATTTAAACAGAGAGAGTGTGTCTGAACCCCGAACATTATCAGGAAGGCTATTCCAGAGTTTGGGAGCCAAATGTGAAAAAGCTCTACCTCCTTTAGTGGACTGCTATCCTAGGAACTACCAAAAGTCCAGCGTTTTGTGACCTTAGGGTGCGTGATGGGTTGTAGCGTGGTAGAAGGCTAGTTAGGTACACAGGAGCTAAACCATTTAGGGCCTTATAGGTAAGTAATGATAATTTGTAACTGATACGGAACTTAATAGGTAGCCAGTGCAGAGACTGTAAAATTGGGGTAATATGATCATATTTTCTTGACCTGGTAAGGACTCTAGCTGCTGCATTTTGGACTACCTGTAGCTTGTTTATTGACGAAGCAGGACAACCACCTAGAAGTGCATTACAATAGTCCAGTCTAGAGGTCATGAATGCATGAACTAGCTTTTCTGCATCAGAAACAGATATCATGTTTCGTAGCTTGGCAATGTTTCTAAGATGGAAGAATGCAGTTTTTGTAACATTGGAAATATGATTTTCAAAAGACAAATTGCTGTCTAATATAACACCCAGATTTCTGACTGTAGAGGAAGTAACAGTACATCCGTCTAGTTGCAGATTGTAATCTACAAGATTCTGTGTGGTGTTTTTTGGTCCAATAATTAATATCTCTGTCTTATCCGAATTTAATTGGAGAAAATTATTTGTCATCCAATCTTTTACATTTTTAACACACTCTGTTAGCTTAGATAATTGGGAAGTTTCATCTGGTCTCGTTGAGATATATAGCTGAGTATCATCAGCATAACAGTGGAAGCTAATTCCGTATTTTCTAATAATATTACTAAGGGGCAACATGTATATTGAAAATAGAAGGGGACCTAGGACGGATCCTTGTGGCACTCCATATTTTACTGATGATAAATGAGATGACACCCCATTTAAGTAAACAAAATGGTAGCGATCGGACAGGTAGGATCTAAACCATCTTAGAGCCTGCCCTTGAATACCTGTATAGTTTTGTAATCGATCTATGAGTATGTCATGATCTATGGTGTCGAACGCAGCACTAAGATCAAGTAAGACTAGAAATGAGATGCAGCCTTGATCTGACGCAAGAAGCAGGTCATTTGTAATTTTAACAAGTGCAGTTTCTGTGCTATGGTGGGGCCTGAAACCTGACTGAAATTCTTCATACAGATCATTTTTATGCAGGAAGGTGCTCAATTGAGCAGACACAACTTTTTCTAAAATTTTAGACATAAATGGAAGATTTGAAATAGGCCTATAATTTGCCAGTACACTAGGATCTAGTTTTGGTTTCTTAATAAGAGGCTTGATAACCGCCAGCTTGAATGGTTTTCGGACGTGACCTAAAGAAAACGACGAGTTAATGATATTGAGAAGCGGTTCTTCGGCTACAGGTAACAGCTCTTTTAGTAATTTAGTGGGTACAGGATCTAATAAACATGTTGTTGGTTTAGATACAGTGATAAGTTTATTTAGCTCTTCCTGTCCTATATTTGTAAAGCACTGCAGTTTATCTTTGGGTGCGATGGATGAAACTGAAGTGTTAGACGCTGTAGAATCTACATTCGCTATTGTATTTCTAATGTTATCTATTTTATCAGTGAAGAAATTCATAAAGTCATTACTATTTAACGTTGGTGGAATATTTGAATCAGGTGGCGTCTGGTAATTTGTTAATTTAGCCACTGTGCTAAATAAAAACCTTGGATTGTTTTGGTTATTTTCAATGAGTTTGTGGATATGCTCTGCCCTAGCAGTTTTTAGAGCCTGTCTATAGCTGGACATACTGTTTTTCCATGCAATTTTAAAAACTTCCAAGTTAGTTTTTCTCCATTTGCGTTCAAGACTACGAGTTACTTTCTTGAGAGAGTGAGTATTACTGTTATACCATGGCACAGTACGTTTTTCTCTAACCTTTTTCAATTTGATGGGGGCAACAGCTTCTAATGTATTAGAGAAAATAGTGCCCATGTTGTCAGTAATTTCGTCTAATTCATGTGTATTTTTGGGTACAAATAGCAGTTGAGATAGATCAGGCAGGTTATTTGCGAATCTGTCTTTGGTGGCTGGAACAATAGTTCTGCCCAGACAGTAACGCTGAGACATATAGTTAATATCAGTTATACGCAGCATGCACGATACAAGGAAATGGTCTGTAATATCATCACTTTGGGGTACAATATCTATAGCAGTAAGATCGATTCCATGCAATATATTTACATCTAGTGTATGTTTAAAACGATGAGTGGGCCCAGTGACATTTTGCTTGACTCCAAAGGAGTTTATTAGGTCAGTAAACGCAAGTCCTAATGTATCATTTGCATTATCAACGTGAATATTAAAATCTCCCATGATCATCCAGGTGGATGCTGCACACTGGTGGTGGACGAGGAGCTATCCCCTGACAAATGTAATGCGCTTTGAGTGCCTAGAAAGCGCTATATAAATGTAAGGAATTATTATTTATTTGTGCTGTTACTCGGAATTAGATTTTAGATAGTAATTAGATAGTTTTTCCATAAACATAGCACATACCGAACCGTACCGAAGATGAACCATTCCACCCCTAGTAATTTATATTTAGAATTTTGTAACTTCTTTACCTACCTTATGTTGACAGTAGAGTTATCATGAAGGGGCTTAGATGGCAAGGAAGGAGTATTAAGAAAGAACTTCTCACCCATAGAGAAAAAGCTAGCCAGAGAGAGAGGAGAGGTTGCTTGAGGGTCCATAGCGGACAGTTCCTGGTTCTTGCTGCTCTAACCAGCTATCTGGACAACGCGCTCTGTGCATTCTACGATGCCAGTTTAAACATTTTGTGCAGAGTGCTGTCATCCGAAGATGGTCCATGAGCGAATTTCAATGCCTTTGTTGAGTGGACACTTCCACTCCCGACCCAGTGCCCAGCCCACCATCTCCCTGACAGAGAGCCGGAGCCCACCGTGACCGACGAGCCATCGCTGCACGGAGCTACAGTGCTGAAGATAGCTGCGGAGCCAGAGCTGCAAATGATGTCAGTCAAGGGGCGAGAGCCAACAACAAAGCCAGCCAAGAGTCAAATCAGGTCACCTTTATTTATATAGCGCTTTTAATAAAAAAATAAAAAAAAATAGCACTTTTAACAATACAGATTGCAACAAAGCAACTGAACAGCATTAAATAGGAAAATAGTGTGTCAATAAAGCAAAAAGGCAGTTCATCATTGAATTCAATGATGTCATCATCCAGCTCAGTTCAGTTTAAATAGTATCTGTGCAATCAAGTCAACGAAATTGCTGGAAATTGAGTGACCCCAACTAAGCAAGCCAGAGGTGACAGCGGCAAGGAACCAAAACTACATCAGTGACAGAATGGAGAAAATGGATCTTGGCTGGATAAGTACTGGATCCGGGTGACTGCAGTGACCATCTGATCTGGATACAGACTGGATCTGGTGGCTACAGTGACCTCGGAATAAGAGACAAGCAGACTAATATTAGCGTAGATGCCATTCTTCTAAAGATGTTGCAAGTATATACTGTATTATGGGAAGTTTTCCCGGTTCCTAATTAATGCATCCTAAAAATCCTTTAAAGGATCTGAATATTAGAAATGTTTTCATGTGTTATGTGTAAGCCAGGTTAAAGAGGTGGGTCTTTAATCTAGATTTAAACTGACAGAGTGTGTCTGCCTCCCGAACAATGTTAGGTAGGTTATTCCAGAGTTTGGGAGCTAAGTAGGAAAATGATCTGCTGCCCGCAGTTGATTTTGAAATTCGAGGAATTATCGAATTGCCAGAGTTTTGAGAATGCAGCGGACAAGTGGGGGCATTTACATGTCCCTAAATTGGGGCTGTTAATTTAACGTGTTAATTAAATTAATGAATTATGGAGAAAAATAATGTTAAAATTAATGCATTTAACGCACTTGCCCCGCCCTATGTAGATCATCTGCCATTTCATACAGTCAATTGAAGACTAATAATATGAGGTAGAGCAACAACTTACTGAGTGATGGACCCTAGAAAATATCCCTAAAATTCAAGATATGGGGCAAAGTGCCCGTTTGAGATTGTGTCTCATATTTCCATCATATAATTAAGAAATATCACATGAGTGTAAATGTGATACTCATCTTATACAACGGTTAATGTTGTGTTATTTTAGACATAAAGTTGTCTGTTTTGCTCAGTTTTGCCAACCAACATATAAAGAAAAATCAGAATTGTTCATCCCCGAGCAACCCACAGCGGCATTTCATTTCTTAATCCATGTTTTGAACGAATTTGGTGAACCATTTGGTGCATTGAACCATTGGCCATGTCGCGTTGACTTTGAAGTGGCGCTGCACAGACTGATCGGTGTATGACATCAAAGTATCGCGAGAGTGATTCAAAAGCAGAAGGAGTCATCCGCTCTCTAAGCTCTTGCAGTACTTTGATGTCACACACCAATCGGTCTAATGGTGATGATCCGCTTTAAGTCGAACAAGCCTAATGATTCATTAACCCATTCATAAAGAACCCTTTACTTCACCCCTGAATGAATCCGACATTTGAACGAATCAACTGAATGATAAATGACTTGATGACTTAATCATTGGGACATTTACCACCACCTACTGGCAGTTTTAGTTCATTATTTAGAGTATAATTTAATTAAATAAATAATTGTATATTTTCATAGTAATAATAATACAATTAAGATAATAAAGTTCACCCAAGCAAAACTGACAATTCTGTCATCATTTACTCACATGTTCCAAAAGAGTATATGTAATACATTTTATCAAACAAAATATTTCTTGCTGAACCTACTTTTTGTAATCTCTGTTTGATGCTTTGCACAACAATGACTTTAAATTATATTATCAGAGTAATTTATCCAAATTTGATGTGCGATTAATTTGAGTAATTAATCACCACATCATGTAATTAATTAGAGTAAATATTGTAATCGCTTACCAGCCCTACCCTAAATATGACATGGCACAAAATGAAAAATTATTCAGTGTTTAGTCAGCACTATGCAACATTCATTCTGTGTGAAATAGGCAACATTTTCCTTTAGAATACTTCTCAATATTTCAAAGTTGTGTTGTGACTAATGTCTTGCAGGTCTTAAATAACCTAATCACATTGTGTCAGTGCCTCTTAAAATGTCATCAGCGACTGAGGTGGCAATGGGTGCCCACTCTGCTTGCTCTGAACAGCATCAGCATCTGTGTGTGACTTGTAATGTTTCCAGGCAATGATTTTGGACCCTAGTTAAGTTGGCTTGAGAAAGCTATCTATCTATCTATCTATCTATCTATCTATCTATCTATCTATCTATCTATCTATCCTAATAATATGCTAATCATGCTAAAATCATGCTAGCAACATGCTAGTCGCATGCTAGTCATGCTAGAAACATGCTAGCAACATGCTAATCATGCTAGAAACATGCTAGCAACATGCTAGAAACATGCTAGCAACATGCTAGTCGCATGCTAGTCATGCTAGAAACATGCTATCAACATGCTAATTGTACTTGAAATATGCTAGCAACATGCTAATCATACTAAAATAATGCTAGCAACATGCTAGTCACATGCTAATCATGTTAAAAACATGCTAACAACATGCTACTCATGCTAAAATAATGCTAGAAACATGCTAGTCGCATGTTAGTCATGCTAGCCACATGCAAATCATGCTAGAAACATGCTAATCATGCTAGAAACATGCTAGCGACATGCTAGCAATATGCTAATCATGCTAGACACATGCTAGCGACATGATAACAATATGTTAATCATGCTAACAACATGCTAGTTGCATGCTAATCATGCAATAAACATGCTAGCAACATGCTAGTCGCATGCTAATCATGCTAGCAACATGCTAGCAACATGCTAGTCGCATGATAATCATGCTAGAAACATGTTAACAACATGCTAGCAACATGTTAATCATGTTAGAAACATGCTAGCAACATGCTAATCATGCTAGAAACATGCTAGCAACATGCTAATTATGCTAGAAACATGCTAGCAACATGCTAGTCGCATGCTAATCATGCAAGAAACATGCTAGCATCATGCTAATCTTGCTAAAATCATGCTAGCAACATGCTAGTCACATGCTAGTCACATGCTAGCAACATGTTAATCATGCTAAAATCATGCTAACAACATGCTAGTCGCATGCTAGTCATGCTAGAAACATGACAACAACATGCTAATCATGCTATCAACATGCTAGTCGCATGCTAGTCATGCTAAAAACATGCTAGCAACATGCTAGCAACATGCTAATTACGTTAGATGCATGGTAGCGACATGATAGCAAACATTCTAATCATTCTAGAAACATGCTAGCAACATGCTAATCATGCTAGAAACATGCTAGTCGCATGCTAGTCATGTTAGAAACATGTTAACAACATGCTAATCATGCTAAAATCATGCTAATCATGCTAAAATCATGCTAACAACATGCTAGTCGCATGCTAATCATGCTATAAACATTCTAGCAACATGTTAATCATGCTAGTCGAATGGTAATCATGCTAGAAACATGATAGCAACATGCTAATCATGCTAAAATCATGCTAAAATCATGCTAGCAACATGCTAGTCGCATGCTAATCATGCTACAAACATTCTAGCAACATGCTAATCATGCTAGTCGAATGCTAATCATGCTAGAAACACACTAGCAACATTCTAATCATGCTAGAGACATGCTAGCGACATGCTAATCATGCTAAAATCATGTTAGCAATATGCTAGTCGCATGCTAATCATGCTAGAAACATGCTAACAACATGCTAATCATGCTATAAACATGTTAACAACGTGCTAGTCAAATGCTAATCATGCTAGAAACATGCTAGCAAAATGCTAGTCATGCTAGAAACATGGTAGCGACATGCTAGTCATGCTAACAACATGCTAGTAACTTGTTAATCATGCTAGAAACATGTTAGTCGCATGCATTCTTTCTGTCAAACTAATCTATCTATCATTCTTTCTTTTGAACTAATCTATATAATTCTTTCTAACTAATCTATCTGTCATTCTTTCTAACTAATATATCTTTCTTTCTTTCAACTAATCTATCAATCTAACTTTAAACTATAAACTTCTAACTTCTTTAAACTTCTTCAAACTTTCTGGTCAGGCTTTCTCAAGCCAACTTAAAGTTTGTCTCAACAAACTTTTTTTTCTAGTTACACTCTAAGATGCCATCATTAACCATTACCAGTAAACAGTAAGTTAGGCTAAACACGGTTAGCTGAAAAGTAATGAATAATGGCACACAGTATATCAGGGTTCAGCACATTGTTTTAAAGCATTGTTTGAAGTCTCTATTATTATATTTTATTTAAATGCATAGACAAAAAGGAACTTCTGTTCTATACAGGAATTTAAAAAATTTATACTCAAACCCACTCTCAAAAAACCTTTTCGCAAATGGGCAATAAACCACTGAGTATATTCTATTCATTCTTCAGGCTAGGAGAAGATGACAGCTGATGGGAATATTGGGAAACATTACTGGTTCAGGGTATGCATTTGCTCCCAGGCATTGAGGTCTAAGACTAATCACTCAACCCTGTGAGAGTCAAAATTCCCAGGCCTTCAAGAGTCCCAAATGCAGCCGCTGTCCCACACACACAGATACTCCCCCTTGGTTCTCCCCTCTGTGCGAATGCACTCTCATCTTAATGAGCGTAGAATTGGAAATCAGGCCTGATTGTTCTTCGAGCGCCTGCCTGGAGGCATGTTGGCGCTGGATAGAGGACTTGGGCCCTGAGAAGTCATACGTTTCTCTCTTGTTTTATTGTGAACAGATCAGTCTCCACAAAGGGCTCGTTAGCTGGTCCCCCTCCTTCTCTGTCTCTGTCTTTCCTCTTCACCAAGTGGCAGCTGATTATGAATGTAAGCTTGGGGTTCTAATTGAAAGGTTCTTTGGCAAGGAGACGTGCTATGCCATGGGTTGGTGTTTTAGTGCTTTCCACAGCTAGTCCCTTCACCATAGTTCAGGATCAAATAGTTAATAATACAAAACCATTTAGGAGGGTTTGGGAAAGGGTGAGAATCTGCAAGGACCTGATGGCAATATTACATCAATACCTGGGTTGTCCAAAAATATAATAATTATTTAGTGGACAATTATTTAACTGATATTTTTAACTTGTTTCTCTTTCCTCTACATTTGACTTATGTACTTTGTGCAATTCCTATCTCTTTTGTTTTTGTTAAATATAAATAGAAAGAAAAGAAAAGAAAAAAAAAGTAATTTTATGTACTTAAAAAAAAGATCCAAAAACACCATAAAATAATCAATAATAAAAAATAAAAAACTACTTTATACAGTGGCCTGCCATTGTGACTGAATCATGAGGCAATTAAACTCAGTGACTGGATCAAAATTATTGGTAAGCGATTCATTCATAGAGAAGATTTTGAGATTTGAAAGACATTGTAAATGAAGTTAATGAAGTCATAAAGGTTTAGAATTAAACTAGGGAGATTAAATTAAATAAACTATCCATCGCAATGGTCTATAAATGGATTCAGTTGATACAATTTATTAAATGGAAACACAAACCAGTGTTTATGAATATTTATTCTTCTCTTTAATTTTAAATGTGTCCTTAATTTTAGGGTAGAAAGAGATAAAGGTGTGGAGACCTGAATGACCAGATTTATGCCAGTGTTTGTCCTCTCTGTCCTTGAGAAGTGCTCAGTCACACGGTCAGCATCTCTCACACTGTGCCGAGGGGCCAAGCCACAGCAAGCCTAAATCTGAGCTCACCCCATGAATATCACAGAATTGCTGTGTATACAGGTCCAGTGCTTGAAACACTGTTTGAACAAGGGCAATGCATTAAAATAAAGTGTCATAGATGTAAGCATGATATGACATAATATAATTTTTTCCCCCATTTTCTTGCATACTTCAATGTTTAGTGTGCACTTTGCAATATAGTTTATTGTAGATTATTGTAAGTAGATTAATACTTCTCATAAGCGTAAATCATCTTACTGTTGTGCAGTAGATTGAGATTTTGCATTGTGTTTGTGTTATGGTACAGATTAGTATATAAATGCAAAAATATCCCTGAGCCTTCACAGGTCTCTGAAAGAGAGCTCTCTTAAATGTAGTTTAGATAAGCGTCTCTAAATATCCACTGCAGACATCACAAGTATTCTACATATTTCTTTCCAGCAGAGGGCAGTCCCCATCCCTACATACAAAATCGGCTTGGCACTGCTACTTGCACTACTCACCGACATTGTTTTTGTCCAGTTAGTAGGGGCAAGAGGGAGAGAGATTAAAATACTACGAGCTAATAAACTGATCTGAGGCCTGCTGTCCTGAACCTAAACTGCAGTATCAGCACAGCTTCTCTGTACCCTAGGTTGAAGTGTTTGATTTAAAAACTGACAATATTGTGGTCAGAACATCTTTTTTGATACTATGGTTATTTTCCAATAAATCATTTTAGTGGAAGAATTCAGATGGTTTATTTTTGTCTATAGATTAAATCCCACATTTTTCCAAGAAATGCCATACCAAGATAAGCTATTTGAATATAATTTGTAGTTATACAGTGCTTAGTTACTATAAGGGGACATTGTCTTTAGACTTTAGAATACCACTAGTTCTCCGAACAGCAATTTTAAAGCAAATTCATGGATAAAGTAGATGTGTAAATCTATGTACATGTACATTTGTATTGTTAAAAGATATAGCCTACATTGCAAAAAAAGATAAACTTTTACATGTAAGCTTGGTGATTTACTAAAACATGGCACAGTCGTGGCTGCCTTGGCTAAAGTCATGAGTTCAACATTATCATCTTGCATGCTCTGATCAGAATAAAAAGGCTTATGAATGCCATTTATGTTAACATTTAAGGTTTTTTATTTTGTTGTTTGAGGGTGGTCTGACAAATGAAGAACATTGTTTAAGTCAAGTCGTCTTTATTTATATAGCACTTTAAACAAAATAAAAATTGGATCGAAGCAACTGAACAATATTAATTAGGAAAACAGTGTCAATAATGCAAAATGACAGTTAAAGGCAGTTCATCACTGAATTCAGTGATGTCATCATCTCTGTTCAGTTTAAATAGTATCTTTGCAATCATTTGCAATCAAGTCAACGATATCGTTGTACTGTAAATGAAGTGACCCCAACTAAGCAAGCCAGAGGCGACAGCGGCAAGGAACCAAAACTCCATCGGTGACAGAATGGGAAAAAATCCTTGGGAGAAACCAGGCTCAGTCAGGGGGCCAGTTCTCCTCTGACCAGACGAAATCAACAGTTCAGTTCCAGGCTGCAGCAAAGTCAGATTGTTCAGAAGAATCATCTGTTTCCTGTGGTCTTGTCCCGGTGGTCGTCTGAGGCAAGGTCTTTGGAGGGGATCTGTATCTGGGGCTCTAATTGTCCTGGTCTCTGCTGTCTTTCAGGGCTGTAGAGGTCCTTTCTAGGTGCTGATCCACCATCTGGTCTGGATAAGTACTGGATCCGGGTGTCTGCAGTGACCCTCTGATCTGGATACAGACTGGATCTGGTGGCTACGGTGAACTCGGAATAATAGCGAAAGAGAGTAATATTAGCGTAGATGCCATTCTTCTAATGATGTAGCAAGTACATCGGGTGTTATGGGAAGTGTTCCCGGTTCTGGTTTACCTAATTAATGCAACCTAAAAATCATTAACAGATTTGGATATTAGAAGCGTATTAGTGTGTTATGTGTAAGCCAGGTTAAAGAGATGGGTCTTCAATCTAGATTTAAACTGCAAGAGTGTGTCTGCATCCCGAACAATGTTAGGTAGGTTATTCCAGAGTTTAGGCACCAAATAGGAAAAGGATCTGCCACCCACAGTTGAATTTGATATTCTAGGTATTCTAGTTTTGAGAACGTAGTGAATGTGGAGGATTATAATGTAACAAGAGCTCATTCAAATACTGAGGTGCTAAACTATTCAGGGCTTTATAAGTAATGAGCATGATTTTAAAATCTATACGATGTTTAATAGGGAGCCAGTGCAGTGTTGACAGAACAGGGCTAATATGGTCAAACTTCCTGGTTCTAGTAAGAACTCTTGCTGCTGCATTTTGGACTAACTGGAGATTGTTTACTAAGCATGCAGAACAATCACCCAATAAAGCATTACAATAATCTAACCTTGAGGTCATAAATGCATGGATTAACATTTCTGCATTTGACATTGAGCATAGGCCATATTTTAGATATATTTTTTGAGATGGAAAAATGCAGTTTAACAAATGCTAGAAACATGGCTTTCTAAGGAAAGATTGCTATCATTTAGCACACCTAGGTTCCTAACTGATGACGAAGAATTTCATTTTTTTTTAAGTTTACATAAATATGAATAAATAAACATGTTTATTTGACCACTCTGCAGATAAAAACCTTTCACTGTACATAGCACCCACTGGCCACACAAAATGAAAATTTGAAAGAGGTACAACATTTATATAGTTCTAAACATGCTTACTAATAAGAATGTAGTACTCTCAGCTCCATTTAATACATTTCACTATGCTTAAATGCATTCCACTAATTTTCCAAAAAATCAGCCACGGATTCCATTTGGACTTGCTCATGAGAAGCAAAAAATACATCAAAACTTTGGTACACAAAGAAAAATGTCGCAACACATCCCATGTCTCATAGTTTGTGTATGTCTCTTGAGCCTCTCTCTTTCTCTATCAGGGGGATAGTAGCAGTGGAGAGGGGTGGTTTAGGTAGGTCCGAGTTTGCCATAACTGGAAGCCTTCTTCGTCCGGTAATGAATTCCCCAGGTCGGAATCCCATGCTTTCCTGTTAAGATAAACAATGATTACACCTGGAGGGGAGAGTGAGGGAGTGTTTGTGTGTGTGTGTCTGTGCGCGTGCACACCCATGTATGTGAGTCTGTTTAAATCAGCGGCAGGTGCAGCAGCAGATCAGGCCTCATTAGCAGCACCTTCTGCCACAACAGGCCTTGAGCAGATGGGAGTTCCACCCTCGTAGACTACCTCACCTCATATGGCATGGGCGTTTGTGTGCAAGTTGGGAGGGGGTATTAAAATCAGTCTTTATAGGTTAGTTGTGTTCAGACTGGAGCAGCAACGCAGTGGATATGGGGGCTGATCCTGACTTTCATATGTGCGTGATGTGTTTTTACTCACCGCTGTGCTGCAGCATTTAAATCAGGAAGCCTGAAAAGAAAAAGGAACATTCTGTCATTATTATTATTATTATTATTATACTATGTACCTGCATTGGTGATTATAGGTTGCAAGGAGGGCCAAAATGTAATGAACTATAAGAAATAATAAAATCTAAATATTTAGAAAAAAAAAAATGAATTCTCTTTATTAGCCTGTGTGTGTCTGTGCCATGTTATTGTGTCCAGCCTTACGTTTTAACACAAATCTTACTTAACTTAATAAAATATATGATTTGGACATGGATAGTCTAAAATATTTTGTTTTCCATAAAAAATATTTTGTGTTATACAGTACATCTACAAAAAGGACAGTACATGCAGTCTAATCTTGCAAATTTCTACCTGCTTCAGTTGTGTTTTTATTCAGACCTTCGCGGACATGGCCTGGGAGTTTTGTTTCTAATCCAGCCCTGCTCACAGCTCAAACCTGCCTGTATGATGCAGCAGTGTAGAATCGCTCTAATGGAACAGCGCTACCTGGTTCAAACCATTGGCTTTGACACAACACTTATGTAGCTTTTGGCTTAAAGGGGGCCATTCCTGACTGAGACCAGACACTGGCCAAGTCGAGATGGGAGATGTTGGTGTTAAATGTGTTGCTTAGTGTGTGACTGCTGAGCCCATGGGTTCCCTTTAATCATAGATGACCAACATTTCCTGGAAGAGCTTTTAATCTACCACAAATAGAAACAGAATTAACCTCCTAAATATATCTAGACTTATATACATCCTTGTGTTTCACTTTTGATTGATTTATTAATTTTTTCTTCATTCCAAAGCCAATGTGGTTTAAAGGTGCTGTATTTAAGATTTTGACTCTACTAAACCATAAAAATACCATAATATGTTTGCAGATCTTTAAGAAACGTTTAGTTAACATACTTGTTTGTCTGAAAAACAGAGGTCTAACTAGTAAAATATAAAATTTTCTTTATATTAATAGATTTCCTACTTTGTGTGTTTGTATAACAACTATATTTTTAAGCAGTTTTTATAACCCCAAGAAGTACCCAAATGACTGAAGCATATAGAGACTATATAGATACTATAAAGACAACAAAAGCAACTATTCTTGAACTTACCTATGTAAAAAAGAAGATTAAAAAGGATAGAAAACACTTTATTAAGATTACATAAAATATTTTATTAAAATAATATAAAAAATAAATAAATAAAATTCCCCCAAATTTTCATGTTGACCTTGCACCCCCTAGCACACCTGGTGCTTGCCAATCACTAACATGGTATGGATAAAAAAAAAAAAAAATTCCAAAGAATTTAAAAAGGGGTTGAAAAAGTGATTTGTGATATCAGCTAAAAAGAGGGAATTTTTTCAGGCAGTGTAAGTTATTACATTTTCATAAACGAAGAAAATTGCATTATGAAGACAAACACTGTTTGAAACAACATGCACTAATAAGTGTGCATAATAAGTTCAAAAAGATGCATTTAGAAAGTAAATGGGGTTGATTTTGTTTCTAAGTTGACTTAACGGTGCTGAAGGATTGACACCGAATGGTTGAACTAGGTATTGCAGTCCAAATTCTAAATATTGGAGAGATTTTTTTTCACCCGGCCCCTCCTCCTCAGACTTGAAGCACATGCAGGTTGCCAGATTTATGACACAAACAGGAACGAATGGACTTGACAATGAATGAAGTGTAATACGCTGTGTTTTCCGACAACTGACAACCCTGGGTGCCGAAATACAACTGGGTGAACTGGCAGTGGATGGGTTTCACAAACCAAAAAAAAGGCCGACAGTCCGGCCCAGAATGCAAATGTTTTTCACAGGAGAATAACTGACTGTATTGGCTATGTTCAAGACATTGTTCAAAACCATGTTCAAGACATTGATGCTTGCATATACAGGTGCATCTTGATAAATTAGAATGTCGAGGAAAAGTAAATTTATTTCAGTAATTCAACTCAAATTGTGAAACTGGTGTATTAAATAAATTCAGTGCACACAGCCTGAAGTAGTTTAAGTCTTTGGTTCTTTTAATTGTGATGATTTTGGCTTACATTTAACAAAAACATACCAATTCACTAAAATTACAATATGGTGGCATGCTAATCAGCTTATCAACTCAAAACACCTGCAAAGGTTTCCTGAACCTTCCAAATGGTCACTCAGTTTGGTTCACTAGACTACACAATCATGGGTAAGACTGCTGATCTGACAGTTGTCCAGAAGACAGTCATAGACAACCTTCACAAGGAGGGTACGCCACAGACATCATTGCCAAAGAAACTGGCTGTTCACAGAGTGCTGTATCCAAGGTTGTTAACAGACAGTTGAGTGGAAGGAAAAAGTGTGAAAGAAAAAGATGCACAACCATCCGAGAGAACCGCAGATTTATGAGGATTGTCAAGCAAAATCTATTCAAGAATTTGAGTAAATTTGAGGAATGGACTGAGGCTGGGGTCAAGGCATACAGACATGTCAAGGAATTTGGCTACAGTTGTTGTATTCATCTTGTTAAGCCTCTCCTGAACCACAGACAACATCAGAGGCGTCTTACCTGGGTTTTTCAAATGAGAGCGAGTTTTGTATTTAATTTGAAAACCAAGGTTCTAGAGTCTGGAGGAAGGGTGGAGAAGTTCATAGCCCAAGTTGCTTGAAGTCCAGTGTTAATTTTCCACAGTCTGTGATGATTTGGGGTGCAGTGTCATCTGCTGGTGTTGGTTCATTGTGTTTTTTGAAAACCAAAGTCATTGCACCCGTTTACCAAGAAATTCCTTCTGCTGACCAGCTTTTTAAAGATGCTGATTTCATTTTCCAGTAGGATTTGGGACATCCCCACACTGCCAAAAGTTGGTTAAATGACCATGGTGTTGGTATGCTTGACTGGCCAGCAAACTCACCAGACCTTAACCCCATAGATTCTCAAGAGGAAAATGAGAAAAAGAGACCAAAAATACAGATGAGCTGAAGGCCACTGTCAAAGAAACCTTGGCTTCCAGACCACTTTAGCAGTGCCACAAACTGATCACCTCAATGCCACGTCGAATTGAGGCAGTAATTTAAGCAAAAGGAGCCCATACCAAGTACTGAGTACATGTACAGTAAATGAACATACTTTCAAGAAGAACAACAATTCAGTATTTTATTTTATTTTTTAAATTGGTCTTATGGAGTATTCTAATTTGTTGAGAAAGCTGATTGGCATGTCAGCATATTGTAATTTGTTTAGATAGTGAATTGGAGGGTTTTTGTTAAATGTGAGCCAAAATCATCAAAATTAAAAGAACCAAAGACTTAAATTTCAGTCTGTGTGCATTGAATTTACACAAGTTTCACAATTTGAGTTGAATTACTGAAATAAATTAACTTTTCCAATGCATTCTAATTTATTGAGATGCACCTGTAGAACAGTCACAGGCTCAGCACCCCCCTACTTCCACTCACTATTACAAATCTACATCCCCTCCAGAAGTCTGAGATCCGCTAGTGAGCGACGCCTTGTGGTACCATCACAGCGAGGCTCAAAATCACTTTCCAGAGCATTCTCATTGACCATTTCTGGCTGGTGGAATGATCTTCGGCGACAGCTGAAAACTCATCTCTTTCGGAACTGCTTGTCTTCACCATAAAAAAAAGTATTTATCTTTATTTATTCCTTCTCTTTCTAGCTTGTACTGATTTGAACAAGGTCTAAAACTTGGTATTACAAGCACTTCCTGTGTCTGTTTGCCTCTTCAAGTAGAATCGCTTAATTTATCCCCCAGTTGTAAGTCGCTTTGAATAAAAGTGTCTGCAAAATTACTAAATGTAAATTTAAATATTTGAATCATATATGTATTTGGCTTCAGTACCGTGAAAGTATAAATGGTGATTATTTAATACAAGAGATGGTGTGTTAATGTCTTTATAATATTACTTTAATACGTTTCTCTCACAAGAGCATATTTACACACGAAAATGTATAGCTGCAAAGGAAGGGGTTCATCATATTTGATGATCCACAGAGGATCTTCATAATATATGCCATGAAACTGTGAACAGTTTGAACTATTCCACACTGATGTCCTCTTTATGTAACATACAGGGAAAAAGTGTGCACACAAAGAAGGAAGTAGAAGAAAACAAGACAGCACAAATGCACCACAAGACAAGAAAATTATTTTCTTTTACTGATTAACTTTTTTATTCCAAATTTAATATGACCGAAACCACTTTGGCCAGAGCCTTGGCCTGACAATACCAATTTATAATCTGCACAGGCTCCACATTATAGCACTACCAAGAGCTCACACCCAACATCACACTTTTCGCTCATGCTGCAGATTAGGTAAATATGATGAGCAGAACAAAATGGCTGCTAGCACTTTAGAAGTTCCACTTGAATTTTGGCCCTGTATTAGTAGATTTATGAGCCCCCTAACCACAGAACTCTTTCAGTAAGTGCACGGTGACAGATTAAGCAGTGCCTTTTGTCCTCCACTATGTGGTTTTTAAAGAGCCCCTTAGGGAATTTTGCAGAATGTGATTGGAGATGTAGTAATATGAGGAAGGGCTAATTATTTGTGGTCTGGCACCTGTCAGAGGGCATATCCAACCATTTATGGATTAAGTTTTATTGTAAGGAAGAAAGTCAAACTGTACAGTTCAGTGAATATCTTAAGTAAGATTGGCTGACTAAGTTTATGGACTATTCTTCACTAAATTGAGATTACAAAAACTGGCATTTTACTTGCATTAGTAAATGCTGAATTGTGCTGAAAAAATATTTAACAGAACACCAAGTAATTTTTATATGTTTCACTCAAAGGGTCAAGCTGGTAAGCATGGTCCAGTTGAGGCCTGCTAAAGCTGGTAGATGTCATTGCTGCATGATTCTGCTTCCACCATTCTTCCATCATTTTTCACCACTGATAACATTTCAAAATTAGCTCTGGCATTTATATACATAGTAAAAATTAGAATACTATGGGATAAATGATAATACTAATTAATAGTTTCCCCCAGGTATTATACATTCGTTACCGGCCATTATAGCAGTTGTCTTGGACTTTATACTGATACCTACTGTCATAATTTCAGCATCATTTTAAGGCATTCAAGGCATAATTTTAAGGCAAGTTAAAGGCATTTATTGTGATTAATTTATTGTTAGAGAGCACAATAGTTGGTGATTTGCTGTTTATGTTCAATATAAAAAGTGACCTAGTAGAATTAAACAGCTTTTTCTAGTCATCACCTTTATTTATATAGTGCTTTTAACAAAACAGATTGTGTCAAATCACTTCACAGTATTAAATAGGAAAATAGTGTGTCAATAATGCAAATTGATAATAGAAAACACTAAATTTTAAATTAAAGGAAATTATTATTTAATTCATTGATGTCATCAACCAGCTCATGGATTTTAATATCCATGTTGATAATGAAAAAGATGCATTGGGATCAGCATTTATAGACATTCTGAACTCTATTGGGGTTAGACAACATGTTTCAGGACCTACTCATTGTCGAAATCATACTCTAGATTTAATACTGTCACATGGAATTGATGTTGATAGTGTTGAAATTACGCAGCCAAGTGATGATATCTCAGATAATTATTTAGTTTTGTGCAAACTTCATATAGCCAAAATTGTAAATTCAAATTCTTGCTACAAGTATGGAAGAACCATCACTTCTACCACAAAATAATGCTTTTTAAGTTATCTTCCTGATGTATCCAAATTCCTTAGCATATCCAAAACCTCAGAACAACTTGATGATGTAACAGAAACTATGGACTCTCTCTTTTCTAGCATTTTAAATACAGTTGCTCCTTTACGCTTAAGGAAGGTTACGGAAACCAGTATGGCACCATGGTATAATGAGCATACTCGCACCCTAAAGAGAGCAGCCCGACAAATGGAGCGCAGCTGAAGTAAAAAAGGTATTTCGTATTGCTTGGCGGGAAAGTAACCTATCCTACAGAAAAGCATTAAAAACTGATAGATCCGATTACTTTTCTTCTCTTTTAGAAGAAAACAAACATAACCCCAGGTATTTATTCAATACAGTGGCTAAATTAACGAAAAAATAAAGCCTAAACAAGTGTTGACATTTCCCAACATCACAGCAGTAACTACTTTACTTCTAAAATCAATACTATTAGAGATAAAACTGTAACCATTCAGCCTTCAGCTACAGTGTCGCATCAGACAGTGCACTATAGACCCCCTGAGGAACAGTTCCACTCATTCTCTACTACAGGAGAGGAAGAATTGTATAAACTTGTTAAATCATCTAAACCAACAACATGTATGTTAGACCCTATACCACCTAAACTCCTAAAAGAGGTGCTTCCAGAAGTCATAGATCCTCTTCTGACTATTATAAATTCCTCATTGTCAGTAGGATATGTCCCCAAAACCTTCAAACTGGCTGTTATTAAACCTCTCATCAAAAAACCACAACTTGACCCCAAGATACTAGAAAAAGGTGGTATCCTCACAATTATATTCCTTCTTAGAGAAAAATGGTATATGTGAGGATAGAACACTGTCTAAGACTTGATGGCTGCTCTGTCAATTCTTCGTCATCAGTTAGGAACCTAGGTGTGCTATTTGATCGCAATCTTTCCTTAGAAAGCCACGTTTCTAGCACTTGTAAAACTGCATTTTTCCATCTCAAAAATATATCTAAATTACGGCCTATGCTCTCAATGTCAAATGCAGAAATGTTAATCCATGCATTTATGACCTCAAGGTTAGATTATTGTAATGCTTTATTGGGTGGTTGTTCTGCACGCTTAGTAAACAAACTACAGGTAGTCCAAAATGCAGCAGCAAGTGTTCTTACTAGAACCAGGAAGTATGACCATATTAGCCCGGTCTTGTCAACACTGCACTGGCTCCCTATCAAACATCGTATAGATTTTTAAAATATTGCTTATTACTTATAAAGTCCTGAATGGTTTAGCACCTCAGTATTTGAATGATCTCCTTTTACATTATAATCCTCTACGTCCTCTACGTTCTCAAAACTCAGGCAATTTGACAATACCTTGAATATCAAAATCAACTGCGGGTGGCAGATCCTTTTCCTATTTGGTGCCTAAACTCTGGAATAACCTACCTAACATTGTTCGGGAGGCAGACACACTATTGCAGTTTAAATCTAGATTAAAGACCCATCTCTTTAACCTGGTTTACACGTAACATACTAATATGCTTCTAATATCCAAATCCGTTAAAGTATTTTTAGGCTGCATTAATTAGGTAAACCGGAACCAGGAACACTTCCCATACCACTCGATGTACTTGCTACATCATTAGAAGAATGGCATCTACGCTGATATTAGTCTGTTTCTCTCTTATTCCGAGGTCACCGTAGCCACCAGATCCAGTCTGTATCCAGATCAGAGGGTCACTGCAGTCACCCGGATCAAGTATGTATCCAGACCAGATGGTGTATTAGCACCTAGAAAGGACCTCTACATCCCTGAAAGACATCGGAGACCAGGACAGCTAGAGCCCCAGATACAGAATCCCTGTAAAGACCTTGTCTCAGATGACCACCAGGACAAGACCACAGGAAACAGATGATTCTTCTGCACAATCTGACTTTGTTGCAGCCTGGAATTGAAATACTGGTTTTGTCTGGTCAGAGGAGAACTGGCCCCCCAACTGAGCCTGGTTTCTCCAGAGGTTTTTTTCTCCATTCTGTCACCGATGGAGTTTTGGTTCCTTGCCGCTGTCACCTCTGGCTTGCTTAGTTGGGGACACTTCATTTACAGCGATATTGTTGACTTGATTGCAAATAAATGCACAGACACTATTTAAACTGAACAGAGATGACATCACTGAATTCAATGATGAACTGCCTTAAACTGTCATTTTGCATTATTGACACACTGTTTTCCTAATGAATGTTGTTCAGTTGCTTTGACGCAATGTATTTTGTTTAAAGCGCTATATAAATAAAGGTGACTTGACTTGACTCAGTTCAGTTTAAATAGTATCTCTGCAATCAAGTTGACGATATCATTGGATATTAAGTGTCCCCAACTAAGGAAGCCAGAGGCAACAGCGGCAAATAATCGAAATGCCATCGGTGACAGAATGCAGAAAAACCTTGGGAAGAACCAGTCTCAGTTGGAGGGTTTTAGCAGTTTAATTCCAGGCTGCAGCAAAATCACATTGTGCAGAATTCATCTGGTTCCCTTGGTCTTGTCCTGGTGGCCGTATAGGAGAAAAGGTCTTTATTGGGGATCTGTCTCTTGGGCACATCTAGTTGTCCTGGTCTCCACTGATATTCAGAGCTGTCTAGGTCATCTCTGCTTATCCACCATCTGGGCTAGATATATACTGGATCCAGGTGACTGCAAAAACCACCTGATCTGGATACAGACTGGATCTGATGGCTACATTGACCTTAGACCATTCTTCTATTGATGTAGCAAATACATTGTTATAGAGAGTGTTCCCAGTCCTGGTTGTCCTAATTAATACAGCCTAAAAATCCTTTAATAGATTTGAATATCAGAAATGTGTTAGTGTGTTATATGTAAGCCAGGTTAAAGAGATGGGTCTTTAATCTAGATTTAAACTGACAGAGTATTAGCAGTTGATTTTGAAATACTAGGTATTATCAAATTGCCAGAGTTTTGAGAACGCAGCGGACGTGGAGGACTATAATGCAAAAAGAGCTAAACCACTCAGGGCTTTATAAGTTATAAGCAAGATTTTAAAATCTACACAATGTTTTTAGGCCACTTATGTGACTAGAGTGCCATGCGAGTCTGCATAATTTTAAAAGATCTTAATTATTTTAAATAATTAGTACATCTTGAAATGACTGTAAGGATTTGACATTTTTCACAAGGGGTTTAATGTACAGTGTACATCACAGATCACACTACATGTGGATAATGTAATAGCTTGACATAAGGAGACCCTCTAGCCTCATTTATGCACTTACTCATTCCTTCTATGTTCTTATTTTATATGAACTGTGTTACTTTATTCATCCCCAGTCAAGATTGATAACAATAGCGAATTGTGCAGCCTCATAGACAGTTAATACAGATACTTAGCTGAATGCCTGTTCTTTGATTGTGTACTGAAGGAATGTAATCTATTACTCAATTTTTTTTTTTTTTTTATCTATATTTTTCTGAATGGTAATGGAGAGGGGGAAGACAGAAGACATTAAATTCCCAGATTCAAAATTCACTGTTGGGTTTGGGAGCAAATGAATAGAAACAGATACACATATGGGACATTTTTTTAGTCCTCAAACATGCGCATAGGCCAGATTCACACACCATATGGGAGTGGGTGAGAGTGTGGAAGCTCCTAACGCATTCTGAACACTCCATCCAAGACTTGAGGAGTGATCCAAGATCCCTCTGGTCTGGCTCTGGTTCTGCCGTGAGCTCATGAAAGCCAAGGTTAGTCTCCACAACTGCCTCAGAGCACCACTGTAATGAATTGTCTTTTTATTTTAGAAATTGTGTCTTGAGTTGGTTGTACATGCTCAACTGTCAACATGGAGGATGGACTCCCTTTGTGACAGAAAATAGAAACTTTGAGGCAGCAATTACAACAGTGTTCACAGTTTACACCATTTTATCACTGTATTTACTCTTCCAACAAGAGTAAACGCAATGATAGTATTATCCTTGAACAGTCCATTTCAGTAAAAGAAACCAACACCGCACTCCACAGTTCAGAACGATTCCCCATCGAACCATTGGTGTGTCATAAAACACAGTCATGGTGCCAAGATGGCTAAAGGAGATGTCACCCCCCTCTTCTCTTCTCGTGCCTGTCTAATCTCATACCAGCGACGTCATGACAGCAGGAAAAGATTTCTCTTTGTTCCCCAAACTTAAGACCAAATGACCAAGAACCCCTGTGGTGACCCCAATGCATAAATCCCCAGCCTTAACAGGAATCAGGAAGGATGCTAAGGCATTCCTTTGGCCCAGGATCACCAAAAACCTTAAACCAGGGAACACCTCCTTGCTGCAGCTGTAAATTCCAGAGACTTTGTCTCCACATTGAAATTTAACCCACTTGTGGTTTAATACAAACAACGGTCTCAAAATTGCTTCTAATAAGCTAAATTGATTATCAGTTTTTACCATGCTTATATTTTAAGTATCATGTATGTTTTATATAACCTTTGGAATTATTTCTGTGTGTTTAACTTTCATTACAGCCTATTCGTAGGGCTTTCTACCTCAGTTATAGGAACTAATCACCAGAAGTTGCCTCATACATCTGTATTCTCTGTATTATGCATGCTTTATATTACTCAAGTTAATTTTGTGTGTTAACACTTATCACGGCTAAATCCCTATTTACTTCCACCTCAACTATGAGTAGTTGCCCCACTTGATGGGTAAATGATTTCTAGAATTTTGAAATAAAGTAGATGTGTGTCGGATGCACCATATTTAAACTATTATCCCCTGGTTTCACAGACAGGGCTTAAGACTAGTCCTAGACTAAAATGTAAGTCTGAGCTGTTTCCACTGAAATAAACTTGCACTGACTGATCTTAAAAATATATCAGTGCCTTTTTAGTTTTAAGATGCACATCGGTAATGTTTTTTTCTAAGCATGTTTATAAAAATTACTTAAATGTCCTAATTGATCTATGGTCTAATCCTGGCTTAGTCTAAGCCCTGTCTGTGAAACCGGGCCTAAGTTTGCTTATTAAAGCATTTAAATTAAACTATCAGAAGTTTGGACATGCAATCACATGGACATTACGCTAATTACATGCAAGAACCGGAGAACGGGGCGTAGGTCCCGCCCAAGACAATATCTGATTGGCTGTCGCACTAAGAAGGACGGGTCAGATGGACACGCTTATAACCCAATGACAAGCAACTATGCATTGCTTTTAGCTTTGTGCCTTGCTTTTGCCCTGCTTGCAGTGACTTGGGCTTTTGCCTATGGTTTGTGCTGACCTTTCCATCGTCCAGCGTGTACTCTTCAAACCACCAAGAGCTCACTCAAAACTCATCAACTCTTCCATATGATCCTTCGTTGAAGTTCGTCCAAGAAAACCCTCTCAGAGAAACTCTGTTGAATAGCAGCACGCAATCCAGGAAGTCTCGCGATCGAAGCGCAAACCGGCACAGCCAACAAACCACTCACCATCGATTGCTGTCCCTCAGAACGCATCATCGACTGACTGCCAGCCAATCAGCACAAGAGAAACCCTCTCCAGCAACTTTGTTACAGAAGGGAACGCATCCAAAGCCAACAAGGAGCATCCAAACGCAAGTACACAATATCTCCTAATTCTGGCTGAAACTGGTGCGAAACTTATTAAGAAAATGAACTAAGATTAAAGTGCTAGTAGATTGATTCTCTCAGGTTGCGGTCAAGAAATAGTGTCTAACGCTAGACACTTGGGACTCCATTCACCCTCCGTTAATAACATCACTTTTCTCTGTCACTGTTTGAATGAATGTTTGTGTGTTTTCGTTAGTTTAGTTTGTGTATCAGGGGCGGACTGGCCATCTGGAGCACCGGGACTTTTCCCGGTGGGCCGCTAGCCAATGTGGGCCGGCCCACCCGGTACACAAATATATATATATATATATATATATATATATATATATATATATATATATATATATATATTTATTTATTTATTTATTTATTTTTTATTTTATTTATTTTTTTTTATTGACGGAAATCATAATATTACATCTCTTTGCTACGCAAATGGATGAGTGAGTCGATCGCGCAGCCAACAAGCGCGTTTTCGTCTAATTTAGAGAGAGACAGATTCATCTGGTACAGCGAATTTCTCTGAGCAGCAGGCCACTGTATACGTTCACTTAAAACATAACCGACTGTGTTTACGAGAATACTTGCAGAGACAATTATTTTGAAATAATTGTGTGTGTATTTGTTCATTCAGAAGTTAGGATACCCAAAAGATGAATTAATTCTTTGTACGCGCATTGTCTGAAATGCTGCTCAAGGCGCGTGCTTTGAACGAGTGCGCGCAAGCTTCGAACGCGCGCAAATTGTTTAAAAAAGTTGAATCAGCAAGATTTAGAAACAAGTGAAAACGATCAACTACGATACATTTCACCCCTCCAAGCGAGTGAACAACGCGAATTTTAAATCACTATTCACGATAGCCCGTCGGGAAGAGCAGTGATACATTTTGGAGCCCGACTGCAAAACACAATAGCCCCTGGACGTCGGGCTAGCGATTTTGCGAGCCCTGCACCTCAGATCTATCCAGTTTGTGAACCACTGGTTTCCACAATGTTTTCGTTAAACAAAATAAATGATTATTTTAAAAGATTTACTCAAGAGAATAATCTGTTCACGAATCGGATCATGAATTTATATTACCGCATATTCATGCATCTGTTAATTGAATGCAAAGTGTGAGTTCTAGGAGAATGTTTGTCTCGTGATGAACATGTATCGCTCACTAGGAGTCGCTAAATGAACAGCTGCAGCACGCAGGTTATCTTTTTTTTTTTTTTCAATGGAGGATCAGTTGCCCTATTGGTTAAAATCCCCAAACAGTATACTTAAATATCAAATAAATAAATTACATCAAAACAGGGGCGTTTGCGTTTTGATGTGGTGGGCCAGAAAGTCCAGGGCCACTTTTTGGTCCCAGTCCGCCCCTGGTGTGTATTAGAGTAGTTCAATAAAGCCTTGTTTGATTTTACATACCAGTGTCCAGTGCTGTGTGCTTACACGTTACTGCCTTAAACTGTAGATTCTGTTACCTTGCTCATAATCAGTTAATATAATTTCATGATATTATTACCATAGGCCACGGTATAATAGTGTCAGGGATCTAGGCAGGAGGACCCAATTGCAGTGAGATAACAAGGTTTTATTGACAAGACAGACTAATACAAGAGGTAGTTAAGTGCACAACAGATACCACAACAGGAACACAATGAACAGAACAGCTAGGGAAGGCCACTAGGCTTCAGGAAACAACTGGCAGAATACTTGGGCAATAGAGGGGGCAGCAAGACCAGGCTGATAGAGAAGGCCACACAAGGCACCATAGAGCAGAGCTCAGAAACTTGTTGACCACTGACTCTTGAGACAGACCAGATGCCAGGCTGGTAGAACCAGGGCAGGACACATGGGGACAGGTCAGGAACTCGAACACAGACAAAGCTCCACAAAAACACAAGTTAAATCCAAGACACAGAATATAAACCAATGAACTAATAAAAATAAAGTAACAAAATAAGAAATTACCAATTTAACCACTTAAGAGAATGATCAAACAAAACCAAGAAATCAAGACTAGAAAACTAAATAAATTACCAAGGAAAGCAAAGGGCAATAGGGAAGTGCACATCGATGCTGCAGTATCAATATATCGATACTCAGAAGCTTCTATTTTGGTATCAATATTTTCTGCAAAGTATTGTAGCAGAAATGACTCGAACCAGACAAATTAAAGAGTTGACAGGGCTGTGGCTGAAACACGAGCCGAATTCCTCAGTAAGGCAACAGGAAGTCATAAAACATTCTGTGCCACAAGTCCCAAGCAAGATAACTAACCAACCAATGCTTTCACAGAACAGCTCTCAACATTAACACCACTAGAACAATTATTGACAAGAGATTGTCAAATTTGGCGAAATTAATTGAAATGCAACGCTGGACATCACATATAAACCCATGAGATTTATACACCATATCCTTAAGCACTTCCCCCACCCAGCAGAACCAGACTGAAATTCCTAAGGGGGGGGGGGGGGGGGGGCTTTGAACCTCTGGTCTCCACAGAAAATTTTGTCAAGAGAATGACAAAGAAACGGTCTTTTGTACATATATATGGACCAAAATGAACTCCAAAATGACTTCTAAATGAATATCAGTCCATCGCTTCACTCCATATTCATTTATGTGTAACCCACACATTTGACTATCATGTTATAATTACTTATTGTGTATGTCTTTTAATAACTATGGGATAGCTTAAGGATACATATTCATGTCTAGTATCTATGTAATCGCATCTGCTTGCTTGAAATAGTCCTGACCATCAGTTATTTGTCAAATGTATCATATTCTTTTTATAGGAATCATGTCCAAAATTAGACACTACAAGGGCGGGAAAATTCGGACCACATGCTTGGTAAGACGAAATATGATTTATGATACCCCCGAGCCAAGACAATATCTGATTGGTCAAGATAACATTTGAGGTGTGGCCAACAGGCCAGTTTAAATACTCAGGACCCCATAAAATCCTGGTTTTAGCTTCTAGCTTTGCTCTGCTATTAGTCATGTATGCTTTTAATTGTTAGCTTTGCTTCTGCTACTAGTCATGCCTGCTTTTAGTTTTAGCTCTGCTTTAGCTATCAGTCATGCCTGCTTTTAGCTTTGCTTCTTAGCTTTAGCTTTTAGCCATGCTGTTTGTCATCACTGTTCTTTGAGCGCGGTTCCAGCATGCTTCAGCCTGCACGCCTGCTGCTACTTAGCCACGATGAGAAGAAACACCACCTAATCTCGCCAAACTTTATTTCTTTTCTTTTCCGTTTGAGAGTTTCGTGTTCTGAGTTAAGTTTTGTAACGTCGAGTTCAACTTCAACCAGCTACACACAACTCTGCATCTTCAGCCAACGCCCAACCATGGGCTTCCCAAGACGTCACTTCAACGACTACTGAACTTCCAGCCAATCAGCGACAACAAAGGGACACCTTTACTCAGGCAATGTACCTTCAGACATTTGTACTGGTGTATCTAATATAATTGTAACCTCATTGAGGAACTCAATGCGAGGGTTAATTAAGTGATTGATGGTTGTTTATGTTTATGCAATTTAACGTATTGCTGTAAACTTGGGATTCCACATTTCCATTCTCTTAAACTCATCTTTCCCTAACTTTCGATCTTCCTGCAACTTGTATGAATGTGTGCGTGTGTGCGTTTATGTGTTAGATTAGTTTATATGTCTTAGATTTATCTAATAAAGCCTTATTCATATTGAAAAGAGAAGTATCTTGTGTTTTGTGCTTACAAGTTAATGCCTTAAACTGCCGATCTTGTTACTGTGCTAATTAATAGTGTTTTCACTATACTTTGGATATTAATATCCAGCGCAGATTTGATGTTAAACGGCTCGTTCAGTGAATCGCGGGGCGTCTCAGTGATCAGCCGTGAAACAGTGATTCTGTTCAAATTCCCTTTAAAATCTTTAATGATTCCCTTTGAGCTAAATTGACCTTTTTCCCTTACAGTATCGATACTTAATTATATTTATAATTTCTAAAACTAAAACTAAATGTTTTAAGCAGTGTGTGCAGGCCAATCGGGACGGTGTGTGTATGATATAAAAAAAAGGTCTCGCAGACACGGTGGTATGACGTTAACACCGATTGGTCTGCGACTGCGCGCAGTGCAAAGTGCCATTCACTATCACAACACTGCATGCACGGTCGCGACTCGCGCAATAGATGACAGCAGTACCGCTGCTCCCTATACGCAGAATACGCAGTCTGCGCAAGGGACCAAATCCCAGAGGGGGCACCATCCCAGTTGCTCAAAAAAAAAAAAAAAACCTGCACCATTCTCCCATCTGCACTCGCGACCGCTCGCACCTCATGTTTGCGGCTGAATGTTCATAATTGATGGATGGACATCTATGCCTGGGTAAAGGACATCACCAATCCGGCGCAGAGAAAAGAAAACTATGAAAAAATTAAGTTGGCTTGACATTGGATGTTCGAGAGTCTCAAATTTAGGGACCGTCTCTAAAGTTACATGCGATATTGGTATACACTTTTCTAACGTCAGTAGCATTTGAGGAGAATGACTTACAGTCATAAAAACAACTGTAATTGTTCATGTAGATGTCAGCTATAATGCACAATTGAATTGAATGTTTGATATTTATTTAAAAAACTGTAAATAGTGCTACTTTTTCACATGGGCTCAAACACAAATTTGAAGCTCAATAGCATTTGAGGAGAAAGACTTGCAGTCATATAACAATTGTAATGTGTTCATTTAGGTGTCAGCTAATGCACACCTTATACATTTTTTTATATATTAAAATAAATTATAAAACATTTAGGTAAAAATGAGGCCCGTTTATCACTTTCAGGCACATTCCTGTGAAAGTTTTTTTTTTTTTTTTCAGGTTCCCTTACGAAAATTACCCATGGTTTTAACAATAACACCACAAATCATCATTCTTGTAGCCATGGTAACTGCAAATTTATATATATATATATATATATATATATATATATATATATATAATTAAATAAAGATTATAAAAAAAAAAAAAAAAAAAAAAAAAAAAAAATCGCATAACATTATAAGCATTATCGTTATTGGTATCATTAAAATTGTAACAAAAAGTATCGGTATCATATCACATGGAAAAAATTTGGTATCGCCCATCCCTAAAGGACAAGAACAAACAAATTACTAAAACAAGGAGCAAGACAAGAACATAGAATCACAAGGACTAGACAAAACAACGGACACGGACAAATATTCAGCCACATCCACAGACAGAGACAGAGGGGGTGAGAATGACAACAGACCAGCAAACACAAAAGGGTGAGGTGCACTATAAATAGGGAGGAAAATACATGAGGGACAGGTGAGCACAATTAGACCAACTAGGTAACAAGAGGGTGTGGTAAAGAGGAAACGAGGAGTAGGGTCTAAAGGAGCACATGGCCGAGAAAATAACTAACAAGGCCATGTGCTGACACTAGACACAGGAAACAAACATAAAACAAAGTCACAGTGCAAAACCCTAACAAATATTTTGTCCAGAATTGATAAAATAACTTAATCTCAATTTATCAGTGGACGAATAGTTGATAAAGTGTTAAATATTAATTCTGAATAATTTGCATACTAATTCGGTTCTTATTCACTGTAATTCAATCCCCTTTGAGTTATATTGATCTTAATTCCCTTATTAATCTTACATTTTATGGTGGAGAAACTTTGGGGCAGTTTAAACTAATTTGTAAGCACAAAACAAGTCATTTGTGATTGTATCTAATCTATTGGTCCGGAAAGATAGATTAGAGACACAGGAAAACAAGTATTTTATTGTTGATGTGTAACGTTAAGAGCGCATAACAGGGTGTTGTGTGAGTGAATGGAAATCTAAACTCCCATTTAGTTTGTATAAGTGTTTTGTTGTTATTTTTGAAACTGCAGTAAATGAATTTAAGATTGCCTGTTGAGACGAAAGAAAGTCGCCATACAGCACACCAGGACAGAAATGAGCGTGTTCCTCACTTTCTTCCTAAAAGGCCTTGTTAGATTGATTAATTATTGCGTGTTCCAATGTTAAATCAACTAAGCTGTCTCCCTACGTTGACATTAGAGTAGCTAACTAATGTATTTGTTTGTATCGACTCACTTGGTGAAGTTAAGATACTGTTACTCGTGAAACACTACATGTGTCCGAGTCTGATTTGAATGGGAGTATTTTGTTAATCTTGATCAAGTAAATTGATGCAGTAAATCCTGCATGCTGTGTTGCGTGTCCACAGAAACTGACACAAAGAATTCCGATCCGCGGAAAATTATTGTTTTAACCGTAGTGCATCTGCAGTGCACGAAATATTTTGCCTCACTCACAAAGAGCTGAGATTTTCCCTTCTCCTATCTTCAGTGGGAGCAGTAATGTATGTATATATTTATTGACATAAATGTATAGATAAAACACTCTGCGAGTTTAATGATGAAGTGGAAACAACTCCCTTTTGACATTGTTTTATTTAGGTGTGCACCAAATCTCAGGCGTGGCTCGAGCAGCGCGGAAAACACATGCATGCTAGGAATAGAACCGACGCCTATTTTTCACGCGACACGCAAGCGTGTTGGAAGCGTTCCCAGGCAAAATAGAATAGGAAATTATGTTTATATGTCATTTTGTACTCAAATACATATTAATTCATGACACTTTGATGTTTGAAAGTCTATAGGTTGACATATATTCAGATATAAATGTAATTAAAAAAATAAATGAATAATTATCGATTTTCAAATATTGCACCTGTCAAACATAGTCTATTTTGCCGTCAATACTGTTGACGGTGTCATTTATCAGTAGGCTTTATATTTATGCTCAACATGAAGTATAGATATTGTTGTCATGAAGACAAGAGCCTGGTCTGTCGGCGGCCTCCCTCTATGTCACCTACAGTAGAAGCTAGCGCGCCAGCGCCGCGTCAGGCACGATTCTGGTGTGTAAAGATATTGTCGAACGAATTATCGTTCGTTTTGTTTGTTTTTCCTCTTCATATCGCCCCCTGCTGATGGGAAGTCTTTACCAAGATGCAGTTCCTCATCGAGGAATGAAGAATGTGCTAGAATGTCACTGTACTACCTTTTCAACATGGTTATTTACTTATTTAATGAAGGTTTTATATGTTTAAATCCACAACTGAGCCGTTTTCTCCATGATATTTGTTTGAACAAAGAATTCAACGACCATAAGTCTCGATGTCCTATTTCTGCCATCAGTTTGTTTTAGCTCCAGCTGTTTTGATTGATTATTTTGTGTATTTTAGTGGGTGAGGATGTCGATTAAAACCGATACATTGTAAAAGCTACCCAGAAATGTGCATGCAGAAATGCTATTAGTAGAAGTCTATGAGGCAGCTGTATACTTGTCCCATAGACTTACATTGTAATTGCTAATCTGCCCACGTTTTTTATTCGTATGTATACTTGATTTAGATCCTGTGGGTGTCGCTGTTGGACAGTGTTTTCTCTACTTCCTGTTGGCCTTCTGTAGCAAATCGTAGCTCCGTGTAGCTGTTTTTATTTTATTTTTTTCTCTAGAATCTTTATCTTACTATCACTCTCTGTTTTTTAAAGTGGTAAAATATAACTTAATTCACACCATATTTCTGATATTATCGATCAATCTTATCAGATTAACTTTGATCGTTCACTTTTATTTTATTTCCGTGAGTGCAGTACACCTGCAAAGCGTTAGCACTCGTTAGCTTGTCATTAGCGTCTTCATTCGAACCTATCGCTGTATTCTTTTCTCCTCTCGCTCCAGTTTTTCACAAGTTCATCAAACAACCGCAGTAAGAAGTTTCATCAAGCACGGTGAGTAATGGCTTCTCCCGTCATTGTTTCTTGCACCTCTTGCCACATGTACAGTTTATCTATCTCTGTCGCTGATGAGGGATTCACATGTGATAAATGCAGGGAAATAGTTAGGCTGACAGAGAAGATTTCAGAATTAGAGACACGCATCCAAACTTTAATTGAGGACAGTAAGAATGTTAGGGCTCTAGATATGGCTTTGGATGCGTCTAGCTCAGGGATTCCTGTACATTGTTCGGCTCCGGAAACAGAGCCCTTACAGCAGGGCAACTGGGTGACGGTGAGGCAGCGTAGTCGTGGGTCAAAACACCGCTCTTCTGTTCCGATCAAAACATTAAACAGGTTCTCCCCACTCAGTGATGCACCCTCTGAGAGACCTGATGAAAGTGCTCTAGTTATTGGTGATTCTATTGTACGGAACGTGAATATAGAGACACCAGCCACCATAGTCAAATGTTTACCGGGAGCCAGAGCGCCTGACATCTTGGCAAATTTAAAAGTGCTGGCTAATGCTAAACGTAAATACAGTAAGATTGTTATTCATGCCGGCGCTAATGATGTTCGACTTCGCCAGTCAGAGATCACTAAAAATAACATTAAAGAGGTGTGTGAACTTGCAAGCACGATGTCAGACACTGTAATATGCTCTGGTCCCCTCCCTGCTTACCGTGGTGATGAGATGCATAGCAGATTGTCATCACTCAATGGCTGGATGTCTAAGTGGTGCCCACAGAATAACATAGGTTTCATAGACAATTGGACAAGCTTTTGGGGCAGACCTGACCTGCTTAAAAGAGATGGTCTTCATCCCTCCTGGGGTGGCGCCACTCTTCTCTCTAGAAATTTTGCAAATAGTCTTCGTGTTTATACTTGACTAACTGGGGCCCAGGTCAGGAAGCAGACAGACTGGCTAAACCGACCGTCTGCTAGCCGCCTCCCGTCACAGAGGTCAGTTAATTCTCAGCACATAGAGACTTTTTCACCTAGATATCACACTATAGAGACTGTGTATGTTCCCCCGAACTAGAAAAAACAAAAAACGTCCAAACCAAGTTAAGATTAACAATTTAATTGAGGTTCAACAAATAAAAAACAGAAGCAATATGGATAAACAAATGATGAAGCTTGGCTTATTGAATATCAGATCCCTTTCTACGAAAACACTTTTTGTAAATAATATGATCACTGATCATAATATAGATGTACTCTGTTTGACAGAAACCTGGCTAAAACCTGATGATTACATTATTTTAAATGAGTCCACCCCCCAAGATTACTGTTATAAACATGAGCCGCGTCTAAAAGGCAAAGGTGGAGGTCTTGCTTCAATTTATAACAACGTTTTCAGGATCTCTCGGAGAGCAGGCTTCAAGTATAACTCGTTTGAAGTAATGGTGCTTCATATAACATTATCCAGAGAAACAAATGTTAATGATAAATCCTCTGTTATGTTTGTACTGGCTACTGTATACAGGCCACCAGGGCACCATACAGACTTTATTAAAGAGTTTGGTGATTTTACATCCAAGTTAGTTCTGGCTGCAGATAAAGTCTTAATAGTTGGTGATTTTAATATCCATGTTGATAATGAAAACGATGCATTGGGATCAGCATTTATAGACATTCTGAACTCTATTGGTGTTAGACAACACGTTTCAGGACCTACTCATTGTCGAAATCATACTCTAGATTTAATACTGTCACATGGAATTGATGTTGATGGTGTTGAAATTATTCAGCCAAGTGATGATATCTCAGATCATTATTTAGTTCTGTGCAAACTTCATATAGCCCAAATTGTAAATCCTACTTCTTGTTACAAGTATGGAAGAACCATCACTTCTAACACAAAAGACTGCTTTTTAAGTTATCTTCCTGATGTATCCAAATTCCTTAGCATATCCAAAACCTCAGAACTTGATGATGTAACAGAAACTATGGACTCTCTCTTTTCTAGCACTTTAAATACAGTTGCTCCTTTACGCTTAAGGAAGGTTAAGGAAAACAGTTTGACACCATGGTATAATGAGCATACTCGCACCCTAAAGAGAGCAGCCCGAAAAATGGAGCGCAGCTGGAGGAAAACAAAACTAGAGGTATTTCGTATTGCTTGGCGGGAAAGTAACATATCCTACAGAAAAGCATTAAAACTGCTAGATCCGATTACTTTTCTTCTCTTTTAGAAGAAAACAAACATAATCCCCAGGTATTTATTCAATACAGTGGCTAAATTAACGAAAAATAAAGCCTCAACAAGTGTTGACATTTCCCAACATCACAGCAGTAATGACTTTATGAACTACTTTACTTCTAAAATCGATACTATTAGAGATAAAATTGCAACCATTCAGCTGTCAGATACAGTATCATATAACACAGTGCACTATAGACCCCCTGAGGAACAGTTCCACTCATTCTCTACTATAGGAGAGGAAGAATTGTATAAACTTGTTAAATCATCTAAACCAACAACATGTATGTTAGACCCTATACCATCTAAGCTCCTAATAGAGGTGCTTCCAGAAGTCATAGATCCTCTTCTGACTATTATTAATTCCTCATTGTCATTAGGATATGTCCCCAAAACCTTCAAACTGGCTGTTATTAAGCCTCTCATCAAAAAACCACAGCTTGACCCCAAAGAACTAGTTAATTATAGACCAATCTCGAATCTCCCTTTTCTGTCCAAGATACTAGAAAAGGTGGTATCCTCACAATTATATTCCTTCTTAGAGAAAAATGGTATATGTGAGGATTTCCAGTCAGGATTTAGACCGTATCATAGTACTGAGACTGCTCTCCTTAGAGTTACAAATGATCTGCTCTTATCATCTGATCGTGGGTGTATCTCTCTATTAGTTTTATTGGATCTTAGTGCTGCGTTTGACACAATTGACCACAAAATTCTTTTGCATAGACTTGAACACTTTGTTGGCATCAGTGGAAGTGCATTAGCATGGTTTAAATCGTACTTATATGACCGCCATCAGTTCGTAGCAGTGAATGAAGATGTATTCTATCGATCACAAGTGCAGTATGGAGTACCTCAAGGCTCAGTACTAGGGCCGCTACTCTTCACGCTCTATATGTTACCCTTGGGAGATATCATCAGGAAACATGGTGTTAGCTTTCACTGTTATGCTGATGATACTCAACTCTATATTTCTTCGCAGCGCGGTGAAACACACCAATTTGAAAAACTAATGGATTGCTTAGTCGATATAAAAAACTGGATGACAAGTAATTTCTTACTGCTAAATTCTGAAAAAACAGAGGTGTTAATTATAGGACCTAAAAACTCCGCTTGTAATAACCTAGAACACTGTCTAAGACTTGATGGTTGCTCTGTCAATTCTTCGTCATCAGTTAGGAACCTAGGTGTGCTATTTGATCGCAATCTTTCCTTAGAAAGCCACGTTTCTAGCATTTGTAAAACTGCATTTTTCCATCTCAAAAATATATCTAAATTACGGCCTATACTCTCAATGTCAAATGCAGAAATGTTAATCCATGCTTTTATGACCTCAAGGTTAGATTATTGTAATGCTTTATTGGGTGGTTGTTCTGCACGCTTAGTAAACAAACTACAGCTAGTCCAAAATGCAGCAGCAAGAGTTCTTACTAGAACCAGGAAGTATGACCATATTAGCCCGGTCCTGTCAACACTGCACTGGCTCCCTATCAAGCATCGTATAGATTTTAAAATATTGCTTATTATCTATAAAGCCCTGAATGGTTTAGCACCTCAGTATTTGAATGAGCTCCTTTTACATTATAATCCTCTACGTCCGCTACGTTCTCAAAACTCAGGCAATTTGATAATACCTAGAATATCAAAATCAACTGCGGGCGGCAGATCCTTTTCCTATTTGGCGCCTAAACTCTGGAATAACCTACCTAACATTGTTCGGGAGGCAGACACACTCTTGCAGTTTAAATCTAGATTAAAGACCCATCTCTTTAACTTGGCATACACATAACATACTAATATGCTTTTATTATCCAAATCCGTTAAAGGATTTTTAGGATGCATTAATTAGGTAAACCGGAACCGGAAACACTTCCCATACCACCCTATGTACTTGCTACATCATTAGAAGAATGGCATCTACGCTAATATTTGTCTGTTTCTCTTTTGTTCCGAGGTCACCGTGGCCACCAGATCCAGTCTGTGTCCAGATCAGAGGGTCACTGCAGTCACCCGGATCCAGTATGTATCCAGACCAGATGCTGGATCAGCACCTAGAAAGGACCTCTACATCCCTGAAAGACAGCGGAGACCAGGACAACTAGAGCCCCAGATACAGATCCCCTGTAAAGACCTTGTCACAAAGGAGCACCAGGACAAGACCACAGGACAATCTTCTGCACAATCTGACTTTGCTGCAGCCTGGAATTGAACTACTGGTTTCGTCTGGTCAGAGGAGAACTGGCCCCCCAACTGAGCCTGGTTTCTCCCAAGGTTTTTTTCTCCATTCTTTCACCGATGGAGTTTCGGTTCCTTGCCGCTGTCGCCTCTGGCTTGCTTAGTTGGGGACACTTCATCTACAGCGATATCGTTGACTTGATTGCAAATAAATGCACAGACACTATTTAATTGAACAGAGATGACATAACTGAATTCAATAATGAACTGCCTTTAACTATCATTTTTTCATTATTGACACTGTTTTCCTAATGAATGTTGTTCAGTTGCTTTGACGCAATGTATTTTGTTTAAAGCGCTATATAAATAAAGGTGACTTTGACTTTAAAGAAACAGAAAATGCGAGGCAGCCGCCACGCAGCTGACACGCAGCAGAAACGCCACGCAGCCAGTGTGTCACCGGCCTTAGTGGATTAGCATATAACCATAGCATAACTATTGGTCAACTAGATCCACATGCTAATTATTGTGTTTTCTGTGGAGTTCTGTCATTTGTGAAGTTCTGTTATTTCTTATGTATATGTTTAATCAAATGGTAACCTTAAACTAGAGCTACAAATGTTGTAAGTAGCATTTATGAAGAAATGCTTGAGGTTTAACAGCCCAATAGTGTAGTGTTTCTTTAAGAGAGGAGTGTGATGTGAGTACATGTGACCGGTGTCTATTAGTGAAAAGGAAGCATGAACTTCATTTAGTTTGTAATGACTTTCAACCCGGTGTGCAGTCACTTGGTAAGCTCTTAATTTCAAATGGTTTCTTGTCTGTTATGATGTACGGTTCATGTTGTTTGCTGTCGCCATGCTATGTTGTTGTATCATGTTATGTTCGTTGCATGTTAAAGATAACATTATGGTTTGGTAGATCTAAGCAGTTTAGTTAACTGATAAAGATAATGCTATGTTCAAATGCTATAATTGGACGTGGTGGCGAAGCCATGGGACATAAAGTCAACATTTAGACTTATAACATTGTTAAATAATATGTGTTTATTTGTGTTTACTTTCTTTAGTTTTGTAAATGTTTGATAAAGTATGAATTGCGGATTGGTATTTAACGTACTTCCTGGTTTGCCGCGGGGCATTTTGGAAGCTGTAGTTTTCTGCTTTTTGATAAGACTGTATGCATAGGTTCTTTGTAGGATTTGAGTATGTTGAATAATGTTTGAAGTGTGAAGCTTGTACATGAAAATTATGAAATGATGATTATGATATTATTATATTTTGATTAATGTTATTTATTGTTATTGGACTATTGAGGTAAAGTACAGAGGCTGTTTTTAGTATGCACTTGAAAAGTGAAACGTTGTATTTCTTATTGTTTCAGGTTTATTACCTGGTTGCTTGGTTATCCTTGTGAAAAAAAAATAAACAAAGAAATGTGGAATACCGAGTAATATTGTTTTGTACACTGGGTTGCCCTTTCCGTGGGAAGAAAACAGAACAGTATTAAACCAAACGGTTCAAGTGCGTTAAGCCAAGTCTGCTACCGCCCTATCAGCATTGACCAGGAAAGGAATAGGGTGAATAGACCCTCTCTGTTAGTTGCTGGGAAAGGAAGATGGATTTGACAGAATTAATGGCCCTAAAAGGAAAGCGCTCAACAGCACAGTGCTCTTTCAGCAAGAGAGCCAACAGGCTGTCCCTCACTGTAGACCTCCTAGAAAAAAGGGTTCTTATCGACGAGATTAGAGCACTTGGTGTAGACTTTGGAAAGGTGCAGGACGCTCTGGTCCGCTAAGGAGACATTGTGGTCCAAATTTGCTTATATCGACCTTGAGTTGTATGCCAACGGAGCAGAGGAGAAATGTAATGAAGTGGAAAACGCTGATGTGAAGTTGTCAGAGGAAGACTTTCAAGTCCTGAGAGAGGGTCTGGTAGAGAGAATCAAAATGTTTGAGCAGAAGGTGCTTGAATGGGAAGGTCTTGTCTCTGGAGCCAAGACAACAGTGTATAAGCAGCAGTTATATAAACTGGTAAATAGATTGCATGACGCGGAGTTGGCAAAAGTTGAAGCGGAAAGAAAAGGTCGATGAGGAGAAGAGGTTGAAGATGTAGGTACTGATGGAGGGCATAGTGAGTTTGATGAGGGGCCTATTAGAGCTGGCACGCAGTCCCAAATTCCCAGTGTAACACATGTATCCAGTACTGAAGCATCTGCACCTCGACAACCGCTTCAGGAACAAGGCGAAAATCGTCCTGAAGATATCTGAGGAGGTTCAGGGCCTATCCCCCATAAAGAGAGACAATCCTAGGAAGGCAATTGAGCTGAAGCAATTGAGCTGAAGCAGTAGAGCGAGCCCTTAGTAACCTTGTGATTCTGGGAGAAGAGGAGGTTATAAAGAATCGTTGGGTAGCGCAGTCCCTTGAAAGCAAGCTGCCAAGCTTTCTGAAGGAGAAATGGATTGCGCACAAGATTAAGCCTGTGAATGGGTTTGCTCCACATAACCACTTTGACTGCTTATTGCATTTCCTGAAAAAGCAGGAGGCAATTCTGGAGGAGTTGGATCAGCCAGAGGTAAGCCCTAGAGAGGGAAGCTCTTCAGTGAAAGGCCCAGCAGATAAATCAGAAAACGGAGTTAAGAAAGTATTCTCCAAAGCTACCTCAGTAGACACTAATTATATAACAAACAATGCTGCCCAGCGCCTTGGACTGATTGGTGAGCGCATCAAGTTAATTGTCCATGGAATAGTAGGGATGAGAACTACAGTCACAACCAAGAGATACTCCCTGCGACTAAGAGTGAAGACCATCAAGGGGATGGTAATGGAGCACAAACTGCTCTGCTACGGCCTGGAGAGTATTGCGGAGATAAGTCAACCTGTTACTCCACAACAACTGCAAAGGATCTTTCCTGATGTCGCTGCAGAGGAGCTTGCCCGCCCTGAGAATATCGATCTTCTGATCAGTCACAGGGAAGGTTGTTTAGTTCCAAAGCCGTTCTAGTTGGAGGGAGATCTAGTCCTCTATCAGACAAACACAGTGACTCCCCACACTGGGATGCGGCCTACCCATGGAAAGTAAGTCCAGTGATTCTGCCAGACAATCGCCAAGCAGTGGAAGCAACTTTCCGGAACACCGAGGTTCGGCTGGCAAGAGAACCTGTGTGGAAAGCGGCGTATGCGGAGCAGATCCGTGAGATGGTATCAAGAGGAGCAGCTATCGAGCTCACGAAGGAAAAGATCAAGGCATGGAACGGCCCAGTCTGGTATATCAGCCATCTGGTTGCCCCGAATCCTCATTCCAGCTCAACGCCAGTGAGGATAGTCTGGAATAGTAGCCAGGAGTTTAAAGGGTTGAGCTTGAACAACCTCCTTCATAAAGGCCCTGATGTCCTCAACTCGATCCGAAGTGTCCTGCTGAAATTCAGGAGCAGATTGTATGCTGCTCTTGGCGATGTTAAGAAAATGTATAATTCAGTGTGGTTGAAGGACGAGGAGGTCCATCTCCATCGATTCCTCTGAAGGAATAAACCCGAAAACGAAATCGGTGTGTTTGCCGTCATCATAGTCAACATAGGTGACAAGCCTGCTGGATGCATCGCTCAGGTTGCCATGAGAGAGACGGCAAATTTGCCTCAGTTTACATCTATGGTTGAAGAGCATCGGATCCTGTCAGAGGACTGCTATGTGGACGACATCTTGACATCGCATGATGATCTCCAAACTCTGATTAAGATGACCAAAGGAGTGGAAGAGATCCTAAAAGCAGGTGGCTTTTCCCTCAAGCCCTGGGTCCTGACAGGCCAAAGTGGGAGGAGTGGAAAACCCACTGACTCTAGCAACGTCAGGTTAAAAGAACCCAAGACCCTGATACTTCCCAACCAGATGCGGGATGAGGAGAATAAGGCATTGGGATTGGGGTATGAACTAGAATCTGATAAACTCTGTGTGTTGACGTCGGTGAACTTCTCAAGGAGACGAGGAGAGATGAGGACCGGTCTGGATCTACGAGAGGATGAGATAAGAGGTAGCACCCCTGACCCTCTTACCCGACTTATACTGCTGAGTCAGATTGCAGGGTTCTATGACCCAATCGGCCTGGCCTCACCTGCCAAGCAACGAGGAGTGATGCTCATAAGAGAGTCCTTTCAGGAAGCAGGAAGAAACCATCCCTCCAAGGACACCTGGGACGATCCTCTTTCTTCACGTCTTCGAGAGTCTTCAATAAAACTCTTTGAGCAATATGTAAGGCTTGGCCAACTTAGATTCGACAGGAGTCTCACACCCCTGGGAGCCATTGGTTGCCCAATGGGGATCACATTTTCCGATGGTAGTGAAGCTTCCTACAGAGCCATTCTTTATCTATGGTTGGGAGACAGAAGATGGAATTGTGGTGAAGCTGGTTGAATCAAAGGCCAAGCTCACCCCTCTAGACCAGAAAGGTGATGTCATTAAAGCGGAGCTGTGCGGGGCTGTCTTTGCATCCTGCCTGAAGACATACTTTGAGAAGCACTGCTACATTAAGATCGATCAGTGGATTCATTTTGTCGATAGTCAGACAATCCTGGGAGCCATCCAGAAGGATGAGCCTCGGAGAAGCTACAAAGTCTCTCACATGTGGAATACCGAGTAATATCCTTTTGTACACTGGGTTGTCCTTTCCGTGGGAAGAAAACGGAACACTAATTGAGTCCGTATTCCTTCCCTCACTTGCATTTAACTCCTTCCTTGTCTTTTCTGCTCTTCTCTCTTCTACCCATGATATTTCTGGAACTGAACCTGTGAGAATCAATCAGTAATTACAGGAATTTTTGCAAAAGAAACTGTTTGCTAACATTCTGCAGTTTTCAACAGTTGTGTAAATTCACCCTCCTTGCACCGCACGCTACCCTCTCAGATTTTGGCTACCCTCTCAGATCCTATATGGTCTAAACCAATTAAATTGATAGGAGGAACAATAAATTATTACACGCTTGAAAAAAAGAGCACGTAACAGGTGTATGGTTTCGATCCTATAAGAAGGAGCAAGATTATTGTCATTAACACTTTCTTTCTACCAGGAGGAAGTTATAACAACAATAATACACGGAATTAAGAGATTCCAGGTGCCTTTCAATTTGATCTTCATTGAAATATCTCTATTGAATTATTCACAAAAAAAAATTCTTCCCTTCCGTGAGAATATTACTATTATTTTATTTGTAGTTCTTTGTTTCACAGCTCTGATTGCTATCTGCTATCTTTGAGTATTGCCTTGCTTTGTCTGGTCTTTGCTCACTCTCCCTCTTCTCAGCTGTATCCTCCAAGCTGTATGCACTATTTTCTCCCATAGAGACTACGAGTAGCAGTACACGTCAACGGAGGCCCACAGTTCCAGCAAACCACACTTAACTACCCATCACATACTTGGCTCACACACACTTTCACTGATCTGTGCCAGTTTCTTTTCCAGGTTTCCCTAATGTGTGCCAACATGTCTCGCACTGATAATCCCATCACCCACTGGGAAAACTTAGAGAACTGGTTAAGTGCCATGACATGCAGCCTCGTGCCCAAAGCTGCCGACAGCCTACGACAGCACACGCAAGAACAACTGGATGCCAACATCTCTGACATCATGACACAGGATCCATTCCGCAGCTACAACCACAAAGAGATTGCAAAGATCACTGGCTCCCTGAGTCACGCGCTGATAGCCTTACTCAAACTGAGCGATGAGCAAGAAGCTCACCTGCAGGAAGAGCTGACTCGCACAAAACAACGCATCAACCAGTTAGAACTGGAAGCACGGGACCAACAGAAGAGTTCCAATGAGGTGGAGCCAGGCGCAAAAGAGAAAATCGAAAGGCTTCAATAAACATTGACAACCACAACCTCCTAAAAGGCAAAGGTGGAGGTGTTGCTTCAATTTATAACAACGTTTTCAGGATTTCTCAGAGGGCAGGCTTCAAGTATAACTCGTTTGAAGTAATGGTGCTTCATATAACATTATCCAGAGAAACAAATGTTAATGATAAATCCCCTGTTATGTTTGTACTGGCTACTGTATACAGGTCACCAGGGCAACATACGGACTTTATTAAAGAGTTTGGTGATTTTACATCCGAGTTAGTTCTGGCTGCAGATAAAGTCTTAATAGTTGGTGATTTTAATATCCATGTTGATAATGAAAAAGATGCATTGGGATCAGCATTTATAGACATTCTGAACTCTATTGGTGTTAGACAACACGTTTCAGGACCTACTCATTGTCGAAATCATACTCTAGATTTAATACTGTCACATGGAATTGATGTTGATGGTGTTGAAATTATTCAGCCAAGTGATGATATCTCAGCTCATTATTTAGTTCTGTGCAAACTTCATATAGCTAAAATTGTAAATTCTACTTCTTGTTACAAGTATGGAAGAACCATCACTTCTAACACAAAAGACTGCTTTTTAAGTTGTCTTCCTGATGTAACCAAATTCCTTATAGCATATCCAAAACCTCAGAACAACTTGATGATGTAACAGAAACTATGGACTCTCTCTTTTCTAGCACTTTAAATAAAGTTGCTCCTTTACGCTTAAGGAAGGTTAAGGAAAACAGTTTGACACCATGGTATAATGAGCATACTCGCACCCTAAAGAGAGTAGCCCGAAAAATGGAGCACAGCTGGAGGAAAACAAAACTAGAGGTATTTCGTATTGCTTGGCGGGAAAGTAACATATCCTACAGAAAAGCATTAAAAACTGCTAGATCCGATTACTTTTCTTCTCTTTTAGAAGAAAACAAACATAACCCCAGGTATTTATTCAATACAGTGGCTAAATAAACAAAAAATAAAGCCTCAACAAGTGTTGACATTTCCCAACACCACAGCAGTAATGACTTTATGAACTACTTTACTTCTAAAATTGATACTATTAGAGGTAAACTTGCAACCATTCAGCCGTCAGCTACAGTATCACATCAGACAGTGCACTATAGACCCCCTGAGGAACAGTTCCACTCATTCTCTACTATAGGAGAGGAAGAATTGTATAAACTTGTTAAATCATCTAAACCAACAACATGTATGTTAGACCCTATACCATCTAAGCTCCTAAAAGAGGTGCTTCCAGAAGTCATAGATCCTCTTCTGACTATTATTAATTCCTCATTGTCATTAGGATATGTCCCCAAAACCTTCAAACTGGCTGTTATTAAGCATCTCATCAAAAAACCACAACTCGACCCCAAAGAACTAGTTAATTATAGACCAATCTCGAATCTCCCTTTTCTGTCCAAGATACTAGAAAAGGTGGTATCCTCACAATTATATTCCTTCTTAGAGAAAAATGGTATATGTGAGGATTTCCAGTCAGGATTTAGACCGTATCATAGTACTGAGACTGCTCTCCTTAGAGTTACAAATGATCTGCTCTTATCATCTGATCGTGGGTGCGATCTAAACTCTATTAGTTTTATTGGATCTTAGTGCTGCGTTTGACACAATTGACCACAACATTCTTTTGCATAGACTTGAACACTTTGTTGGCATCAGTGGAAGTGCATTAGCATGGTTTAAATCGTACTTATATGACCGCCATCAGTTCGTAGCAGTGAATGAAGATGTATCCTATCGATCACAAGTGCAGTATGGAGTACCTCAAGGCTCAGTACTAGGGCCGCTACTCTTCACGCTTTATATGTTACCCTTGGGAGATATCATCAGGAAACATGGTGTTAGCTTTCACTGTTATGCTGATGATACTCAGCTCTATATTTCTTCGCAGCCCGGTGAAACACACCAATTTGAAAAACTAATGGATTGCATAGTCGATATAAAAAACTGGATGACGAGTAATTTCTTACTGCTAAATTCTGAAAAAACAGAGGTGTTAATTATAGGACCTAAAAACTCTGCTTGTAATAACCTAGAACACTGTCTAAGACTTGATGGTTGCTCTGTCAATTCTTCGTCATCAGTTAGGAACCTAGGTTTGCTATTTGATCGCAATCTTTCCCTAGAAAGCCACGTTTCTAGCATTTGTAAAACTGCATTTTTCCATCTCAAAAATATATCTAAATTACGGCGTATGCTCTCAATGTCAAATGCAGAAATGTTAATCCATGCATTTATGACCTCAAGGTTAAATTATTGTAATGCTTTATTGGGTGGTTGTTCTGCACGCTTAGTAAACAAACTACAGCTAGTCCAAAATGCAGCAACAAGAGTTCTTACTAGAACCAGGAATTCAGACCATATTAGCCCGGTCCTGTCAACACTGCACTGGCTCCCTATCAAGCATCGTATAGATTTTAAAATATTGCTTATTACTTATAAAGCCCTGAATGGTTTAGCACCTCAGTATTTGAATGAGCTCCTTTTACATTATAATCCTCTACGTCCGCTACATTCTCAAAACTCAGGCAATTTGATAATACCTAGAATATCAAAATCAACTGCGGTCGGCAGATCCTTTTCCTATTTGGCGCCTAAACTCTGGAATAACCTACCTAACATTGTTCGGGAGCCAGACACACTCTTGCAGTTTAAATCTAGATTAAAGACCCATCTCTTTAACCTGGCATACACATAACATACTAATATGCTTTTATTATCCAAATCCGTTAAAGGATTTTTAGGCTGCATTAATTAGGTAAACCGGAACCGGAAACACTTCCCATAACACCCTATGTACTTGCTACATCATTAGAAGAATGGCATCTACGCTAATATTTGTCTGTTTCTCTCTTGTTCCGAGGTCACCGTGGCCACCAGATCCAGTCTGTGTCCAGATCAGAGGGTCACTGCAGTCACCCGGATCCAGTACGTATCCTGCCCATATGCTGGATCAGCACCTAGAAAGGACCTCTACATCCCTGAAAGACAGCGGAGACCAGGACAACTAGGAGAAGTGGAAGGACAGATGAATCCCTGATGTAATGCCAGCTTGATGTATTCCTCCATATCAGCGCACTCCAGAATTGATAAGGGAATAGACATGTCCCTTAGGTAATTTGGCCGAAGGCAGCAGGTCGATTGCACAGTCCCATGGCTGATGAGGTGGAAGATGGGTTGCCATGACCTTGCTGAACACATTCTGGAATGGCTTAAATGGAATGTGTACTGAGCTTTGTGAGCCTGGGATCTCTATAACCTGTTAGCCTGCACCCCGACGCGGGCATCCTCAGCTTCCCGTGTTCTCACTTGTCAATATTTACGAATAGATTAAATGAAACGGGACAAATTTAATATTGACAAACTATATATCACTATAAAGATCTAAGCCTCAAGCATCGACGACATATCACTGTTTTTCAATGGAAAGCATATAAAGAATGTATTTGCTACATTTGTGTAAGCAGTACACATCAAAACATGAAGAATGAAAATGCAGTACATACCAGATTCGTCATAATAACGAGTCATAAACACATTCACAACTGTAAAACCCAGTTTAGTTAGGAAGGTAAGGGTCCACTGAACGACAACTCATGGAGCACGTTTAGGCCAACGAAGCAATAACGTTGTAATATGGATGATAATTCCTTTGTTTACGTTTCATTTCTTCAGGAACAGTATTGTTTGTGTCTGCTATGGAATAACTCACGGTCAGAAACTGCGTCTTGAAAAAGGCATGGTTTTGTAGCGTACAGTGTCACAAACAGAATAAGACGATCCACCAAAAAAAGTGAAAGAAAAGCGGAAGATAGTTTATTTGAATTCTGGCGCTCTCTCGTGACGGCTCGTGACGCGCACTGTGGCGCACCTGTCATCTGATGGAGGCGGTACTTAGCGATCGCCGCCTTCTTTATTTGTTTTATTTTTCAATAATTTTCATATATGTGTGAGTGTGTTTTATGTTGAATGTGCCTGTATCTGCATGATTACCATCTGCTTGAGCGCAAATCAACTCACTATTACTGTGTAATCACAGCTATCGATGTGAATGTCATCTATATGAATGGAGAGTGGTTTATTGACTTTATGGCACATTTGTATTATTACCGTCTCTATAACTGGCCATCAGCACATCAGCACGAATTTCATTGTAATTTATTGTAAATGCTCTATTTCTAGCAATCTCAGGATGTTCTGTAATTGACATACAAAGTTAAATCTTTTTTATTTTTATATTTTAAAACTAGCGAAAACACGTGCCGCATTGCGTCAGGGATATGATAGGGCCCTTTATCTTGGATTTTGTCATTGGATGTTCCTCTACGTGTTCCCGTATTTAATATACTTCAAAACACACACACACACATAACATTGTACTTTAACCTGTTAGCCAGCACCCCCCATTATGGGACTCACAGCTTAAGTGCTCTACCTAACTTATAATTGTAACAGTTTCCTACTTCAGTGTGTTACAAACATAATTTTGGTGTCTTTGGAAAGAAGATCCTTTGGGCTTTACTTTTTATCAACCAGTGTTAATTTCGTTGACTAAATATTTTCGTCATTATTTTCGTCACGAATATATTTTTGCGAACGAAAACTAAACGAAAACTAAAAAAGAAGTCACTGATGGAGACTAAAACTATGACTAAATTGATTGACATTATCGTCAACGAATAAAGGACGAGACGAAAATAGACTGTGACGAAAATCAAATCAGCAGACGGGAGAGATGCGAGGAATGAACAAAAGAACCGACAAAACGGAATAGGCCGCAAGACTGCATGAGAGAAGAGAACCAATCAGAGCCTGACTTATTGAGACGTGAAGCGAAAGTATTCCGTTTTTGAATGAGCTCCCGGGAAGACGGCATTCGAAGAGGTGATGTCTTAAAGAGCGACAAAATGTCCACAGCTCACTTCACGTTTGACGATGAACAAAACAAAACTAAGTGTAAAGCATGCGGAGCGATCATTCGTGGCAAGAACACATTAACAGACGAGCCAACCGGACATTTTCTCAAAGGTAAATTCACAACTATGTTCTTTTGTTTATTGAGCTAAGCAAAATTGGAAGACTGCAGTGCATAGATGTTGTAGCATTAAATGTTACGAACTGAAAAGTACTGTAAAATAGCCTCTTCTTCAAGTTAGATGAGAGCACCATACTAATACGTAATATTATGCTACATACATTTGATTAATACTAATGTTTAGTATATTTTATAATGTTCTACTTGTTGACAATATCACAAATATTTCTAGATTAGTCATGTGAAACGTGAATGTTCACATCCTATAATTATACATACTAATCTAGCAATATTGTACAGTAGTATTTAAAACATACAATATTTCTAGACAAATGAATACCTTATAAAATCTTGTTACTTTTTTATCCACCTAGCTGCCAACTTATTAAATATTTACTTTAAATTAAAAATGTTTGCACTTATTGTTCAGCTCAGCTGTAAGCTTTAAGGTCCTGGACCTAACTTTATTTTTCTTTTATTGATGGTCAATTGGCAGCTAGTTATTGTTTACATTATCATGATGGTGTTTGTTGATGCATAAAAGCTTTTGAATTGAAATAAAGACACAGTTGTGTTGAAATAATGTTGAATTTGTGTTTTATATATTTTGGTTAAGTTCGTTTCCTATACCAGCGGTAAAAAATTGTCTAGTAAATCTGTTATTGATTTTAGTCGACTAAAATACCAAACAATTTTAGTCGACTAAAATAAGACTAAAATTAAAACAAATCAGATGACTAAAACTTGACTAAAACTAAAAAGAATTATAGTCAAAAGACTAAGACTAAAACTAAATTAAAAGTTTGTGTCAAAATTAACACTGTTATCAACCAGATTTGATAATGCTCAAAAATATTAAAAGTTATAGACACTGAAGTGCCTTGAAATCTTTTTTACCACACTTAAATATGTTTTTATTTGATATAAAAATACATGAAATTAGTCCTGGAGCAATCTAGAAAAGTAATGGGTTGAAAGCCACATGTCTCATGAGTTTCTATTTCAAATCTGAATAAGATATCATGAAAAATGAGACTCCTGCAAATATTTTTCTGAGACTATGTCTAGACCCCCACCCCCCAAATATAAGAAAATATATTTCCCAAAAGTATTGAAGGCTTCTACAAACTATTTAGTCAGTAAACATACCACTGCATAGTTTTTTTCAGTTATAAAACACTAGACAGAAACATAGACATCATATAAGTGATTTATTTGAGCACTAGAAAAATACAATAAGAATAATTTGAGTAAGAAAAATAAGAATAATAAGAAAAATAAAAAAAGATTTAACTTTGCCAATTACAGAACATCCTGAGATTGCTAAAAATGCAGTATTTACAATGAATTACGATGCAAATAAATGCTGATGTGCTGATGGCCACTTATACCGATGGTAATAACACAAATGTGCCATAAAGTAAATAATCCACTCTATCTATTCATATAGACGCTTTCACTTTGATAGCAGTGATCATACAGTAATAGCGAGCTGATTTGGGCTGATTTGCACTCAAACAGATGGTAATCATGCAGATACACAGAGGTGGGTAGTAACGAGTTACATTTACTTCGTTACATTTACTTGAGTAATTTTTTGGGGTAACTAATACTTTTCGGATTATATTTAAAGATGGGTACTTTATACTCTTACTTGAGTAAATTTTTGGGGAAAAACCTGTACTTTTACTTCGTTACTGTGGGCGACGCTCCTCTCGTTACTTTATCTTAATGCAATAAATGTTATAAATGCTTCAGTTTATTCCAAGCGCGCCGCCTACTTTTCTCTGGGCAATGAGCGATGCCCATTCGCGAATGATTCATTCTTTTGAGTCAATTCTGTTCAAAGGCTTGATCAAACCAATTGGCAAACGAGTGAATTGTTTCATGAATCAGTTTGAATGATTCGTTCAGTTCTCTGCCGCACGCGCTGAGCGTCTGAAGTGGTTCACTCGGAGTTGTAACGTTTAAGAACATCAGCAGCGTTGAAAACGTGGCTGGAACTGCACTGAATTGAAAGCAAATCTGCAAAGGCTATTATTTGCTAGCGATGGAGATCCTTATTAGATGAACACCGCGTGTGCTGTCTACTGTTTAACAGGTAATAACTTGGGCTACATTCGATTACAGTACACGATACCACTGTGACATTAGTTTGTTGTACGTGTGTGGCTTATAACAGAGGGGAGTCAAGTTGAATGCAGCTTCCAAAAGACAAAAAATAGCCGATTAAGATTTTATTAATTTTAATACAATCACACCGGTGCGAGTACGTTCAGCAAGTCATATCATCAGCTGCTAAATTCAGATCTGTGATCGCTTGCTGGCGCTGAGCCAGAGATAGATGCGTTTATATAGCACTGCGCATTATAACCAATCACACATGATTCTTTTGAGCTTATTAAAGCATTGGCCAATCAGAGGTGTTCCGATGAGTCATCGCTAAAATGCCGGTGCTTCCTTCACTCGCTCGCTGACTGGAGACCTCTTTCTGGCGAATTCTCTCGTCAGAAACAACAAAGTGCAGATGTGTGTACGAATCTTTAATTAAGATATTGATTTCACAGTGGTAACAGTTTCAGTTACCAACTGTTTCTGAGAGTGATTGAAATCTAGACTCTCAGTGAAAATGATCTTTAATAATGTAAATGTTATTTGCTCTCTTTCTGAACAATGAAAGATTAGTAGCAATATTTATATCACATTAACTTTCAATGTTAAATTCACATTTAATATAAAGTCAGTCGTATTAAAAATATGTTATGGCATGACACCTATATCTGTTACTTAAGTAAACAGACAGGGTTTTATAATAAATTACATAAATTGGAGTAAAGGCTGATGAAATATATACATTTATACACGCACACATACATTACATACATTTTATCTATATATCTAAATAAAAATAGGCTCAGTATATATGACCCAAAGTAACTAGTAACTAACTACTTGAGTAGATTTTTTATCCGATACTCTTTTACTCTTACTCAAGTAACTATTCAAGACTAGTACTTTTACTTTTACTTGAGTAAATATTTCTAGAAGTACTTTTACTTTTACTTGAGTACATTTTTTGGCTACTCTACCCACCTCTGCATATACATTCACATTCAACATAAAACACACTCTCACATATATAAAAATTGTTGAAAAATAAAACAAACAAAGAAGAAGTCGATCGCTATAAGTTCTGCCTCCATCAGCTGACAGGTGTGTCAGAGCGCTTCACGAGGGAGCGCCAAAGTTCAAATAAACTATCTTTCGCCTATCTTTCATTCATTCTTTTTTCCGGTGGATTGTCTCGTTCTGTTTGTGACACTGTACGCTGACAGTTCTGACAGAACGGACGCAAACAGTTCTGTCGCTGAAGAACTGACGGATCTGGTATGTACAGCGTTTCTAATGTTCATGTTTTTTATGTGTACTGCTTACACAAATGTAGCAAATACAGTCTTTATAAGCTTTCCATTGAAAAACAGCGATCTGTCGTCGATGCTTGAGGCTTAGATCTTTATAATGATACATAGTTTGTCAAGACTAAATTTGTCCCGTTTCATTTAATCTATTCATAAACACTGACACGTGCAAGTTGAGAGGCTTTTCGTCGGGGTGCAGGCTAAGAGGTTAAAGGACAGTAAAAACACATGCCCATTCATTTATTGTATATATTGCATTTACAGTTTTCCTTTTTTTATTTAATAAACTTTGGGTTGGCATTAAATCTTGAAACCGGTGGCATTTATTGTGTCTGAACTCATTCAAACAAGCTTTTAAAAAGGGAAAAGGACAGTTTTTTTGTGTAGCCTCCCTTATTTAGGCCGAATGTTACATATTGTTGGCCCATACGAGGACCTCTTTTATTGTGTTTGTTTGGAATTGTGTAATTATCAGGTTGGATGTACCTAACACCGATTCAGTTACTGATGTCAATGTTGTGAACACTGTGAATACAGATAACCCAAGTACACCTGTAAATGACCAAGAGAATGTTGAACAACGATGATGTGGATTTTACTGCAGGATGTGAGACTGTGAGATGTGCTGAACTTAATTGAGCAATATGAGAACATTCTGGAGATCAGGCCTCTCCCCAGCGTTGAGCTCATCTGAACTCTGAGTACAGTCCTGAAGGGACCCACTCTGAGCTGGTGGTAAGCATAGAAGACTAAGGTAACAGATTGACAATCCTTCAAAAAGGCATTCATGGTGGCTTTAATTTCAGATTATTACCTCTCTGAAGAGGAGGAGAAGCTGAGGATGTTGGTCAAGCAGCCACAACAATGCCTGAGGGACTTTGCCTATGATTATCGGGCTCTCTGTTTGAAATGGAAGCTAGAGATCTCAGAGGAAGAGCTGGTGAACCGCACCCTGAACAACATCAACCCTAGGGTTGCAGGGTGTCTATGGGAGACTGTGAAGGCCACAGCCATGGCATCACAACCAGTTTAAGAGTGGAAACCTCATGTACTTATAGTTTATGCTGTTTTTCTTTAGGATTAGTTTATATACATTTTTAATACACATTTGTTGCAAGCATTTATTTAGTTACAAATAACGTACTCGGTTACTAATGCAACCTCGGTTCTCTCTAGAAGAGGGAACGAGTACTGCGTCTTAGCTAAGACGCTACGGGAAAAGTCTCTTTTCACGATACACTGAAGCAAAAAATTATCCTTAATTTTGAATTATTGTAAAGCGCATTTGCAGCAGCACACAGCCATAGGCGAGACGGCTCGCTCGCTCATTGGCTGCTCTGCGGCAACTGCATAAGCCTATCGAGCGCAGGCTGATGCAACATCAGATCAATGAGGGCGCTCGCGCCCTCCACGCCACTTCCCGCCGAAACGGGTGTGGCCTAGCCCTATAAAGGGACCTCGAAAAAGGCTGACTCACCTGATTTATTTCATCGCCGAAGCGAACCAGAGTGAATCGTACGCACGGCAGAGAACGCAGTACTCGTTCCCTCTTCTAGTTCTCATAACAGTCGGCAGCGCCTCGCGCTTGCGATCTCAGAGTTCCAATCAGGACACTGCTTCAACTATACCGACAACAGCTTTGCTTGCAGAGCGGGAACCTCTAGGTTATAGAACCTGATAAATGTAGACGGCGAGGCCCATCCTGCCGCCATACATATATCCTGTAAGGAAATCCCACTAGACCACGCCCACGATGAGGCGACACCTCTTGTGGAGTGTGCTCTGACACCCAGTGGGCACTGAAGGCCCCTGGAAGTGTAAGCTAACGCTATAGCTTCAACTATCCATCTGGATAGGCTCTGTTTCGAAGCGGCCATTCCCTTGGAACGTCCACTGAACGAGACAAATAGCTGCTCAGTCTGTCTGAAGACAGCAGAGCGAGACACATAAGTTCTTAAAACCCTAACGGGGCAAAGAAGACTTGAGTCTCCATCCTCTTCTGACATCGACAGGGCAGACAGGGAAATAACCTGAGCCCGAAACGGCATGTTGAGGGATTTCGGCACATAACCGTGCCTAGGTTTGAGTATGACTCTTGAGTCATTAGGCCCAAACTCCAAGCACGTCGGGCAAACCGAGAGCGCGTGCAGGTCACCCACATGCTTCACTGAAGCGTGAGCCAACTGGAACACTGTCTTGAATGACAGATGTTTGAGGCTAATCGTTCGGATAGGCTCGAAAGGGGAACCTTTTATGGCCTCCAAAACCGTCGCGAGGTCCCATACAGGAACTGACGGAGGTCTGGGAGGATTCAGCCTCCTAGCTCCTCTAAGGAAGCGGATGACCAAATCGTTCCTTCCTATTGACTGACCGAGCGTTGTCTCAGAAAACGCTGCGATAGCCGCCACGTAAACTTTGAGCGTGGAGGGGGCTCTGCCCTTATCCAACAGCTCCTGTAGGAAGGAGAGAACCTCCGTCACCTCACAACTAAGGGGTGAACGTCCCCGAGCTGTGCACCAGCTGGAGAATACTGACCACTTCGAGGCATATAGCCGTCGAGTCGACGGAGCTCTATCACCTGCGGAAGGAGGGAGACGGGGGGAAAAGCATAGAGCGGGCAGCACGGCCACCTTTGTGACAGCGCGCTTTCGTTCTTGGAAAAGAACGCGGGGCAGTGAGCGTTTTCGTGGTACACGAAGAGGTCCACTTCTGCCCTGCCAAATCTCTCCCACAGCAGCTGGACTGTCTGTCAAAGTCAAAGTCAAAGTCACCTTTATTTATATAGCGTTTTAAACAAAATACATTGCATCAAAGCAACTGAACAACATTCATTAGGAAAACAGTGTCAATAATGAAAAAATGATAGTTAAAGGCAGTTCATTATTGAATTCAGTTATGTCATCTTTGTTCAATTAAATAGTGTCTGTGCATTTATTTGCAATCAAGTCAACGATATCGCTGTAGATGAAGTGTCCCCAACTAAGCAAGCCAGAGGCGACAGCGGCAAGGAACCGAAACTCCATCGGTGACAGAATGGAGAAAAAAACCTTGGGAGAAACCAGGCTCAGTTGGGGGGCCAGTTCTCCTCTGACCAGACGAAACCAGTAGTTCAATTCCAGGCTGCAGCAAAGTCAGATTGTGCAGAAGAATCATCTGTTTCCTGTGGTCTTGTCCTGGTGCTCCTTTGAGACAAGGTCTTTACAGGGGATCTGTATCTGGGGCTCTAGTTGTCCTGGTCTCCGCTGTCTTTCAGGGATGTAGAGGTCCTTTCTAGGTGCTGATCCAGCATCTGGTCTGGATACATACTGGATCCGGGTGACTGCAGTGACCCTCTGATCTGGACACAGACTGAATCTGGTGGCCACAGTGACCTCGGAACAAAAGAGAAACAGACAAATATTAGCGTAGATGCCATTCTTCTAATGATGTAGCAAGTACATAGGGTGTTATGGGAAGTGTTTCCGGTTCCGGTTTACCTAATTAATCCAGCCTAAAAATCCTTTAACGGATTTGGATAATAAAAGCATATTAGTATGTTATATGTATGCCAGGTTAAAGAGATGGGTCTTTAATCTAGATTTAAACTGCAAGAGTGTGTCTGCCTCCCGAACAATGTTAGGTAGGTTATTCCAGAGTTTAGGCGCCAAATAGGAAAAGGATCTGCCGCCCGCAGTTGATTTTGATATTCTAGGTATTATCAAATTGCCTGAGTTTTGAGAATGTAGCGGACGTAGAGGATTATAATGTAAAAGGAGCTCATTCAAATACTGAGGTGCTAAACCATTCAGGGCTTTATAAGTAATAAGCAATATTTTAAAATCTATACGATGCTTGATAGGGAGCCAGTGCAGTGTTGACAGGACCGGGCTAATATGGTCTGAATTCCTGGTTCTAGTAAGAACTCTTGCTGCTGCATTTTGGACTAGCTGTAGTTTGTTTACTAAGCGTGCAGAACAACCACCCAATAAAGCATTACAATAATCTAACCTTGAGGTCATAAATGCATGGATTAACATTTCTGCATTTGACATTGAGAGCATAGGCCGTAATTTAGATATATTTTTGAGATGGAAAAATGCAGTTTTACAAATGCTAGAAATGTGGCTTTCTAAGGAAAGATTGCGATCAAATAGCACACCTAGGTTCCTAACTGATGACGAAGAATTGACAGAGCAACCATCAAGTCTTAGACAGTGTTCTAGGTTATTACAAGCAGAGTTTTTAGGTCCTATAATTAACACCTCTGTTTTTTCAGAATTTAGCAGTAAGAAATTACTCGTCATCCAGTTTTTTATATCGACTATGCAATCCATTAGTTTTTCAAATTGGTGTGTTTCACCGGGCTGCGAAGAAATATAGAGCTGAGTATCATCAGCATAACAGTGAAAGCTAACACCATGTTTCCTGATGATATCTCCCAAGGGTAACATATAAAGTGTGAAGAGTAGCGGCCCTAGTACTGAGCCTTGAGGTACTTCATACTGCACTTGTGATCGATAGGATACATCTTCATTCACTGCTACGAACTGATGGCGGTCATATAAGTACGATTTAAACCATGCTAATGCACTTCCACTGATGCCAACAAAGTGTTCAAGTCTATGCAAAAGAATGTTGTGGTCAATTGTGTCAAACGCAGCACTAAGATCCAATAAAACTAATAGAGTTTAGATCGCACCCACGATCAGATGATAAGAGCAGATCATTTGTAACTCTAAGGAGAGCAGTCTCAGTACTATGATACGGTCTAAATCCTGACTGGAAAAGAGAGAGTCCATAGTTTCTGTTACATCTCTCAGGTCTCTCAGTGGGTGCATCACTGAGTGGGGAGAACCTGTTTAATGTTTTGATCGGAACAGAAGAGCGGTGTTTTGACCCACGACTACGCTGCCTCACCGTCACCCAGTTTCCCTGCTGCAAGGGCTCTGTTTCCGGAACCGAACAATGTACAGGAATCCCTGAGCTAGACGCATCCAAAGCCATATCTAGAGCCCTAACATTCTTACTGTCCTCAATTAAAGTTTGGATGCGTGTCTCTAATTCTGAAATCTTCTCTGTCAGCCTAACTATTTCCCTGCATTTATCACATGTGAATCCCTCATCAGCGACAGAGATAGATAAACTGTACATGTGGCAAGAGGTGCAAGAAACAATGATAGGAGAAGCCATTACTCACCGTGCTTGATGAAACTTCTTACTGCGGTTGTTTGATGAACTTGTGAAAAACTGGAGCGAGAGGAGAAAAGAATGAAAAGTCTGTGGGTGTAGAGACCATTCGCCCATGGGAATGTTGTTTCTGGACAGTCTGTCTGGACCCAGATTCTGTAGCCCAGGCACATGAACTGCTCTCAGCGAGCACAAGTTGTGCTAAGCCAAAACCAGGAGGCGTTCCGCCAACCTGTACAGGTTTCGGGACCTGAGACCGCCCTGGCGATTTATGTAGGACACCACAGATATGTTGTCCGAACGGACTAAGACGTGGTGGCCCTTGATTCGGGGACAAAAGCGCGTCAGCGCGTTCTCCACTGTCAACATTTACAGAAAGTTGATATGTTGGAGATTTTCCCATTCTGACCACAGGCCAAAGAACGGTCTGCCCTCGAGCAGCGCTCCCCATCCCGAAGTGGAGGCGTCCGTCGACACCACTTTCACTTTCGAGGAAGTCCCCAGGCTTACACCTGATTGGTACCAGTCGCTCGCTGTCCAGGGTTTCAAGGCTGTGACACAGTTCTGATTGACCTTGAGACGCAACTGACCGGATATCCACGCTCTGCGCGGTACTCGCGCTTTCAGCCAGAACTGCAAGGGGCGCATGCGGAGCAGGCCCAATTGAAGAACTGGTGATGCTGAGGCCATGAGACCTAGCATCTTCTGAAATTCTCTGAGCGAGAATGTCGCGCTCCAGCGGAGAGAGCTCGCTGCGCGCTGAATGCCCAACGCGCGCTGTGGCGACAGCCGCGCCGTCATGGAGCGTGAGTCCAGAGCTATACCCAAAAACAGTACCGTCTGACTGGGGTTCAGCAAACTCTTCGTCCAGTTGACACTGAGACCGAGTTTCTCGAGGTGATCGAGTAAAATGGCCCTGTGTTCCACGAGCTCTGATCGTGATTGAGCCAGAATCAGCCAGTCGTCCAAATAGTTAAGCACTCGCATGCCTCTGAGTCTGAGAGGAGCAAGCGCTGCGTCCATGCATCTCGTAAACGTACGAGGAGCCATCAACAAACCGAACAGCAGGACTGTATACTGGTATGTCTGGCCCTCGAAGGCGAATCTCAAGTATCGCCTGTGACGTGACGCTATCTGTATTTGAAAATACGCATCCTTCAGATCTATCGACATGAACCAGTCTCCTCTGCGAATATGCGCGAGGAGTTTCCTGGTTGTAAGCATTTTGAAACTGTGTTTCACCAATGCCTTGTTCAGCTGTCTTAGATCCAGTATGGGTCTGAAACCCCCGTCTTTCTTGGGCACTAGAAAGTATCTGCTGTACAGCCCCCCTTCGCTTTGAGCTTGAGATACAGGCTCCACAGCCCCTTTGCTCAACAGTTTTGATATTTCGGCACGAAGTAGGTGTGCTACTTCTGTTTTGACCGTAGTTTTCGACGCGCGCTAAAAAGCGCGGAGGGCGTCGAAAAAACTGTAGCGAGTAACCTCTCTTTATAATGTCTAGCACCCAATCCGAAACCCCTGGAAGCACTGACCATGCGTCTGCATGAATGGCTTAGGGTTGGATGCGAAGCGCGCTCTGTTGGCTGGGCAACGGCAGCGCTTCGATGTGCTGTAACATGGGCGTTATGCCTGTGACATTTGAGGCGGGGAGCGCGCTGATCACAGCGGGCAGATCGCTCGTCCTCGACCCCGCCACGGTGCTTAACCGAGTGAGGGAGGGCTGAGCGTGTCCCGTGGGACTCGTGCTGTCTGTGAGTAATTGTGGGCTGTAAGCGTGCACATTTACTGCTTTCGACTCGCTGTCTGCCTGGGCAGAACGAACGTGCACGTGTTTCGTTTTTACAGAAACCACATGCCGTATGTGACATAGTGTTTGTGGGCACTGAGAAGTGGGCACGTTTACTATGCAGTGCGCGCAATCGACCTGAGTCGCTTTTATGGGCGCGAGCCCTGTGTAAAGGGCTGTGCTTATATGTGGAGATGGGCACTGAGCAGTGGGCATCGTCACTACATTTATAGCACTATCGGCCGTGGCCGGGACACCAGAAATTACACTCTTTTTTTGGGAAATATCTGGGTAGCCGTCATAACGGCTTTTGTGTGCAGGCAAGCGGGCAACTGTACAGGCTTGCGCGTTGCAGAAGACGCTGAGACAGTCATAATTCCTGGAACTGAAACAGCGGCGCGCTTGGGTGAGAGTTCGGCCGCAGCGGGACTCGTACACTGGCGCTTTCCTAGGAGTGCTAGGATGACTTCGGGGCTTCCGGCCTCACCGTAATCCTCTGCCGTGGTCCCCGCGTCGCGGTCTAGCACGACTCGCTGCAGAACCGGATCGCTTCGGGAGGTAGCACGAAGAGAGAGATCCAAAGCACTCCTTAAATCCGCGAGACAGATAGCTTCAGGTCCCATCTCGTCCAGCTTACGGAGGAGATCACCCTGGAATATCTGCAGCGTGGCCATGGTGTGTAGTGCAGACGCAGCCTGCCCAGCAGCAGAAAAGATCCGCGCAAGCAGAGATGACGTCATGCAGCAGGCTTTAGATGGCAACACCGCTTTCGTCCACCGTCCAGCAGAGGGCGGGCAAAGGTGCGTCGCTATCACCTGTTCCACCGGCGGAAGTGACTGGTAGCCTCTGTTTTTAGCATCATCCAGTGTGGAGAATGCTGGTGAAACAGACGAACGAGTTCGCGCTGAATATGGAGCGTTCCAAGCCTTTGCCACCTCTTTGTGGAGCTCAGGAAGAAATGGGGCGGGCTTTGAGTTCGGAGAAGTACGCTCATCCGGAAGAAAACTACCATCCAGCTGGGAACGAGAGGGGGGCGCTGGTGCAGACCACTCGAGGCCGAGGCTCGTCGCGGCCAGCGTGAGCACTCGCATCAGCTCCTTCTCGATGTCAGCTCATCTGCTGGGCTTCTGAGCAGAAAGCGCGAGATCCCCGGAGCTCGCCCAGCCTTCACTGCCCGAAGCTAGCAGAGAGCACGTGTCCTCTTCCCCCGACGCGGCCCTGAGATCTACTTCCTCGGAAGACGCGGCGGCAGACAGCAGGCGCTGACCATCGGGAAGCGATGCAGGGGAGGCCAGTGAAGCAGGGCGAACCGGCGAGCTCGGTTGAGCTGGAGACTGTTCCGGAATCCGCTGGGAGCGGCGCTTTTTACGGCGCTGCAGCGCAGCGGGGAATACAGGCTTGGAGAAAAATGTCAAGCGAGTCCTCAGAGTCACCATTGGCAACAGCTCGCAGTGAGGGCAGCCGCCGTCAGCGAGCGCGAGCGCTGCATGATCCTCACCCAGGCAGGAGACACAGATGATGTGACGGTCTCCCTCGCTGAGCGGGGCTCTGCACGAGCCGCAAGAGGGCATCTTTAAAAAGACGCAGCTCTTTTACGAGTGTGTGTCGCAGGGCGAACACACACACGAGGATATGAAAAAAAGATATAGGCGCGGGAACGCGCAGCAGGAACGGCAGTGGAAGGCGGCGTTGGCCAGCGGCTTCAGGAATGGCTCGTCCCGCTGAGATGCTATCTGACGACGCTTGCTTCCTCTCGTGATCCAACGATGCGTGAGTTCGCTGAAGAGATGAAAAATCAGGTGAGTCAGCCTTTTCGAGCTCCCTTTATAGGGCTAGGCCACACCCGTTTCGGTGGGAAGTGGCGTGGAGGGCGCGAGCATCAGCCTGCGCTCGATAGGCTTATGCAGTTGCCGCAGAGCAGCCAATGAGCGAGCGAGCCTTCTCGCCTATGGCTGTGTGCTGCTGCAAATGCGCTTTACAATAATTCAAAATTAAGGATAATTTTTTGCTTCAGTGTATCGTGAAAAGAGACTTTTCCCGTAGCGTCTTAGCTAAGACGCAGTACGAGAGAACTCTCGTAAGAGAACTCACAGGACACAAAGGTCATTTCACATACATTGTATTTTATTTAGTTGACCATACAGAAGTATAGTTTTGGGAGCGCTCACCATTAGTTACTTTTGGATTCTCATTCTGTTTGTGTAATTATTTGTTTCTGAGCTTACCAGTGTTGGATTTCACACCCGGGAGAGATCCAGGAAGTTGGCTGGCTTAAAGGGGTGGCGTTTGGAGCAGGAGCAGTTTTATAGGGGAGGTGGCCTAATTGGACACTACCATTGTTTGTTTGCTTAGATATTCTGGGGTTTGGATTTATATTATATTGAGTACTTTTGTTGAATTAAGGTTAATTAAATGTTTATTACTTTTGGAATAAGTTTTATGTAGATTTTGCTGTTATTTGTAGCTTATGTAGTAGTGTTTTTGTTAGTCTTCCCATGTGTGTTAAAATTGGTCTGATCAGCCAATATATAAGTCCCCGTTGTTTCTTTGTAAGAGGTCAGTTGTATTTTTTGTTTAGAGCTTTAGTTACTGTTTGTTTATTTGACTTTTGTTTTTTGGGCCCAAACCTTTATTTTAATTTTGTTGTCATGATTATTAGGAAATAAAAATCCTTATTTTTGAACTTCTCTTGCAACTCATCTTTGCTTAACTGCTTGGTCCCTGGCATATGGTGGCAGTGGTGGGACTAGCCAGTTGAGGACTGCAAGAATTTTTTTTATTTTTTTTTCAAGTTGGTGAAGCATGCGAGGAGGAAGAGTGACAAGAGGTGGCCAGACAGGGAATAAGAAGACTGAGTCAACCCCTTATAGAGAGAGGACACCGGGTGGAAGGTGAGGTCGCAATGGAAGGTGAAGCATTAAAGGGAGCATCAGGTGGTGAGGATGAAGATGGCAAAGAGCCAATGCTGAGTGACCTGGCTGGGATCATGCGGTCATTTATGGATCAACAGAAGACCAGGGAAGTAAAATTGAGAGAGGAAGCTAACCGCCAGGAGTACCAGTTCAAAGCCCTACAGCATCAGTTTCGCCTTCTACAGCAGGAGGTAGAGGTTCGCGTATCTCCAGTACCAGAGCCTTTTCTGAGGACTATGAACTGCCTTTAACTATCATTTTGCATTATTGACACACTGTTTTCCTAATGAATATTGTTCAGTTGCTTTGACGCAATGTATTTTGTTTAAAGCACTATATAAATAAAGGTGACTTGACTTGACTACGCCCTACCACCCACAAACAGATGGGCTGACAGACCGGTTCAGTCAGACCCTCAAGCAAATGCTCCGTAAGTTTTTGAATGAGACTGGATCTGATTGGGATCACTGGCTCCCCTACCTCCTTTCTGCATACAGGGAGGTACCTCAGGCTTCCACAGTTTTTTCCCCTTTTGAATTACTCTATGGTCATGAGGTGAGGGGTCCTCTAGCCTTATTTAGGGACACTTGGGGAGGAGATCAAGGGAAGAAAGGGACCATTTATGTAATCTCCTATGTTGTTCAGATGAGCGAGAAACTGCAGCGAATGAGGGAACTAGCCCAGATACATATGCTGGAGGCCCAAATGCACCAAAAGACTTGGTATGACAAGTCAGCTCGACAGGGAGTCTTTCAACCGGGCCAGAAAGTCTTGGTTATGTTGCCTACCAGTGATAGTAAGCTTCTTGCAAAATGGCAGGGCCCCTTTGAGGTGCAGAAAAAGTTGGGGCCCACCACCTATCAGGTTTCCACTCCAGGGCATCAGCGTTCTAGCCGGGTGCTTCATGTGAACCTCCTTAAGGAGTGGATCCCAAGAGCTGAGGTGCTCCTGATTCAGGCCGTAAAGGAAAAGGAGGAGGCGGATGACCAGTATCTGCCCTTGCCAGTGTCCACAGAGCTTGATGTAAGCCATCTGTCAAAGGATCAGCAGTCTCAGGTAGAAACTCTACTTTACTCAGAAACATTTCAAGAATATCCAGGGCGCACAAACCTGGTTGAACATGACATTGTATTAAAACCTGATGCAACAGTGAGATGGATGAGTTATAGGATACCAGAGCGCCTCATGGTGTCCCTGAAGAAGGAAGTTGACCTCATGCTATTTCTGGGGGTAATTCAGCGATCTAAGAGTGAGTGGTGCAATCCCGTGGTGCTGGTTCCGAAGAAGGATGGGACAATAAGGTTTTGTATTGACTTCAGGTATCTAAAATCCATTTCAAAGTTTGACTCTTACCCCACCCCATGAATTTATGATCTCATTGACCGCCTTGGAAAAGCAAAGTATCAAACCACCATTGACCTCTGTAAGGGTTACTGGCAAGGGCCCCTAACTAAGCAGTCTCAGGAACTGACAGCCTTCCGAACTCCCTGGGGGCTTTTTCAGTTTACAGTGTTACCATTTGGGCTACATGGGGCTCCAGCAACGTTTCAAAGATTAATGGACCAGGTTCTCTATGGATTGTCTGAGTTTTCTTGTGCATACCTTGATGATATTGTCAAATACAGCCCAACATGGGAGGAACATGTGAAGCATCTCAAAGTGGTCTTTGACCGCCTCGGTTCTGCCGGCTTAACAATCAATCCAGCTAAATGTGTCCTGGCCAAGAAGGAAACTGAGTATCTGGGTTTCACCATTGGAGGTGGGTTAATTAAACCTCAGGTCCGAAAGATCCATGCAATTGAGTCATGTCCTCTCCCACAGACCAGGAAGCAGCTAAGATCTTTCCTGGGGATGGCTGGCTTCTACCATCGGTTCATCCCCAACTTCTCGGCCAGGGCTGCTCTACTAACGGATAAGACGGGCTCAAGATGTCCCAATCAAGTCAAGTGGACAGGGGAGGCAGTGGCAGCTTTCAAGGACATTCAAAAATCTCTGAGTAAAAGCCTTGTTTTACATAGTCCAAACTTTGAGGAACTGTTTATATTACAGACTGATGCCTCTGAGAGCGGTGTGGGAGCGGTGCTTCTACAGGGACCTAAGGAGGAACAACATCCTGTGGCATATATCAGTCAGAAAATTCTACCCAGAGAGGTCCGCTATTCAACAGTGGAAAAGGAGGCCTTGGCAGTCAAATGGGCCCTGGACTCTTTCAAGTATTACCTAATGGGCAGAGAGTTTACCTTAGAGTCTGACCACCGGGCATTGCAGTGGCTGGAGAGGATGAAATATACCAATCGGTGGATTACCAGGTGGTATCTGGCCATGCAGCCGTTCCGGTTTACAGTCCAGTACATCCCTGGTAAATTCAACACCACTGCAGATTACCTCTCTCGCTGGTCTAGCAGCAGCTTTGGGGGGGGGGGGGGGTGTGAAGGCCACAGCCATGGCCTCACAACCAGTTTAAGAGCGGTAACCTCATGTACTTATAGTTTATGCTGTTTTTCTTTAGGATTAGTTCATATACATTTTTCATACACATTTGTTGCAAACATTTATTTAGTTACAAATAACTCACAGGACACAAAGGTCATTTCACATACATTGTATTTTATTTAGTTGACCATACAGAAGTATAGTTTTGGGAGCTCTCACCATTAGTTACTTTTGGATTGTCATTCTGTTTGTGTAATTATTTGTTTCTGAGCTTACCAGTGTTGGATTCCACACCCGGGAGAGATCCAGGAAGTTGGCTGGCTTAAAGGGGTGGCGTTTGGAGCAGGAGCAGTTTTATAGGGGAGATGGCCTAACTGGACACTACCATTGTTTGTAATGACCTGGGGGGATAGCTCATTCTCTGCTTAGATATTCTGGGGTTTGGATTTATATTATATTGAGTACTTTTGTTGAATTAAGGTTCATTAAATGTTTATTCCTTTTGGAATAAGTTTTATGTAGATTTTGCTGTTATTTGTAGCTTATGTAGTAGTGTTGTTGTTAGTCTTCCCCTGTGTTAAAATTGGTCTGATCAGCCAATATATAAGTCCCCCTTGTTTCTTTGTAAGAGGTCAGTTGTATTTTTTGTTTAGAGCTTTAGTTACTGTTTGTTTATTTGACTTTTGTTTTTGGGCCCAAACCTTTATTTTCATTTTGTTGTCATGATTATTAGGAAATAAAAATCCTTATTTTTGAACTTCTCTTGCGACTCATCTTGCTTAACTGCTTGGTCCCTGACAGGGACAGTGAACACTTTGGAGCAGCTGGTGAAGGTTGGGTCAATGGTGAAAAAGGATTGCATGGGAGTAAAGGACTATTGGCAGAAAGTCGAGACAAAACCAAGAAGACTGCAGAGCGTACCAACAGCAAAAACCTGGCTGGAGTAACCCTGGCACAACCCCATCCAGTCACATCTCTCCTCATTGTTCCTGTAAGGGTGAGTGGACAGGAGGTGAAAGTGGTATTAGTCATGGGAAGCTCTTACACTTTGATCCAGGAGAACTTGGGGAAACAGCTGAAGACTGAGAGACCATCAGTCTTTACCTCTACCCCTCAGAGATACTTCAATTCAATTCAATTCAAGTTTATTTGTATAGCGCTTTTTACAATACAAATCGTTACAAAGCAACTTTACAGAAAATTATGTTTCTACAATATTTAGTAGTAGCTAGTAGTTTGTGCACGTTTGACAGGATTTTAGAAAAATAAAAATAATAATACAAGACGTAGTCAGCTAGATGATGAACTATCAATATTATTAATTAATAGTAATTATATGATGCAGTCACACATGTAGCAATATTTGTTAGTTCTGTTTGTTGATTCAAGGTTAGCTTCATCTGGGGTCCTCTGAGGGTCAGCATCATCTCTTCTCAGGTGTTCTGGATCCAGACTGGAGCTTGTGTAAATCCTAGTTACCACGGGATGTTAATCCCGTGGCAAAACATAGAAACAAAATAGAGACATCATTAGCATAGCTGCTGAAACTGAAGTAAAATTAGTTTAACCCAAGCTAAAGAATAAAAATGCAGATGCAACTACACTCACAATTTAAGAGATACATTATTCGAATGCTTGGCGAAAGAGATGCGTTTTTAATCTAGATTTAAACAGAGAGAGTGTGTCTGAACCCCGAACATTATCAGGAAGGCTATTCCAGAGTTTGGGAGCCAAATGTGAGAAAGCTCTACCTCCTTTAGTGGACTTTGCTATCCTAGGAACTACCAAAAGTCCAGCGTTTTGTGACCTTAGGGTGCGTGATGGGTTGTAGCGTGGTAGAAGGCTAGTTAGGTACGCAGGAGCTAAACCATTTAGGGCTTTATAGGTAAGTAATGATAATTTGTAACTGATACGGAACTTAATAGGTAGCCAGTGCAGAGACTGTAAAATTGGGGTAATATGATCATATTTTCTTGACCTGGTAAGGACTCTAGCTGCTGCATTTTGGACTACCTGTAGCTTGTTTATTGACGAAGCAGGACAACCACCTAGAAGTGCATTACAATAGTCCAGTCTAGAGGTCATGAATGCATGAACTAGCTTTTCTGCATCAGAAACAGATAACATGTTTCGTAGCTTGGCAATGTTTCTAAGATGGAAGAATGCAGTTTTTGTAACATTGGAAATATGATTTTCAAAAGACAAATTGCTGTCCAATATAACACCCAGATTTCTGACTGTAGAGGAAGTAACAGTACATCCGTCTAGTTGCAGATTGTAATCTACAAGATTCTGTGTGGTGTTTTTTGGTCCAATAATTAATATCTCTGTCTTATCCAAATTTAATTGGAGAAAATTATTTGTCATCCAATCTTTTACATTTTTAACACACTCTGTTAGCTTAGATAATTGGGAAGTTTCATCTGGTCTCGTTGAGATATATAGCTGAGTATCATCAGCATAACAGTGGAAGCTAATTCCGTATTTTCTAATAATATTACCAAGGGGCAACATGTATATTGAAAATAGAAGGGGACCTAGGGCGGATCCTTGTGGCACTCCATATTTTACTGATGATAAATGAGATGACACCCCATTTAAGTAAACAAAATGGTAGCGATCGGACAGGTAGGATCTAAACCATCTTAGAGCCTGCCCTTGAATACCTGTATAGTTTTGTAATCGATCTAGGAGTATGTCATGATCTATGGTGTCGAACGCAGCACTAAGATCAAGTAAGACTAGAAATGAGATGCAGCCTTGATCTGATGCAAGAAGCAGGTCATTTGTAATTTTAACAAGTGCAGTTTCTGTGCTATGGTGGGGCCTGAAACCTGACTGAAATTCTTCATACAGATCATTTTTATGCAGGAAGGTGCTCAATTGAGCAGACACAACTTTTTCTAATATTTTAGACATAAATGGAAGATTTGAAATAGGCCTATAATTTACCAGTACACTAGGATCTAGTTTTGGTTTCTTAATAAGAGGCTTGATAACCGCCAGCTTGAATGGTTTTGGGACGTGACCTAAAGATAACGACGAGTTAATGATATTGAGAAGCGGTTCTTCGGCTACAGGTAACAGCTCTTTTAGTAATTTAGTGGGTACAGGATCTAATAAACATGTTGTTGGTTTAGATACAGTGATAAGTTTATTTAGCTCTTCCTGTTCTATATTTGTAAAGCACTGCAGTTTATCTTTGGGTGCGATGGATGAAACTGAAGTGTTAGACGCTGTAGAATCTACATTCGCTATTGTATTTCTAATGTTATCTATTTTATCAGTGAAGATACATTATGGCAGATGGAACAATTAACCACTCCAGAGATCATCAAAAGCTACAGTATCACTGGCATGATCAAAAGTGCACTGTGTACACCTATATACTGAAAAACACTCACCTCGCCTTTCCCCTTATTGTTGGCTTGACTTCCTGAATGCCACTGGAGCTGTTTTGGAAGTGGGATAAGGCAGATATGGCTTAAGATCTGGAAAAGATACACATATTACCCTTTCCTGCCATCACAGTTTCCAGCAGGTCAGACTACACCTTCGGGTCAAACTCATTCCCTTACAACTGCTATGTTAAATCTATACTATGCCTTACAACCAGCTGGCAGACTTCCCAAACTCATGTCTTTCACCCCAGCGAATACACAGCGAGGAAGTTGAGCTCCGCTTGTCCTCACAACACTTGTAAATGTGGTGGGTAAAACCTCAGTCGTGCAGCATAGGATCACATTGATTGATGACATACTTTTCAAATCCCATGCATACAGAGTTTCTTTTCTCAAAAAACAGATAATCGAGGAACAAGTTTACCAGATGCTCCAAGACAACATCATTGAGCCTTCCTTCCTGTCTTGGTCTTCACCTGTGGTCCTGGTCCTCAAACCTGATCAACCGGACCGTAAAAACAATGATTGCTGTCTATGTTGGACAACGATATCAAACCTGGCTACTAAAATTCTGCTATGACATGAACAACCCCCAGCAGGAAAGCACAGGGAAGACACCTGCCCAGCTCATGCTGGGTAGGCAGGTGCTGGGCCCTCTGGAATACCTAATCCACAACTATCTTCACCTCATCAGGCTGTGTATTCCCTAGTGTAATGACAGAACATCATGGCAGAGGAGATAAAAAACAGGATGAGGATGAGCCTAGCCAAAAAAGCTAGGTATTATAATCACCTTCAAAAAAAGTGTAGTTTCATCCGGATGACCTAGTTTGATTAAAAACCCATCTTCTTTTCAGTGCCTCTAACAAGTTATCTGCTAAACTAGTGCCCAAGTGGGAGGGACCAGCTGAAATAAAAAGTAAAACAGGGCCAGTAAATAACACTGTGTGCTGGGGCAGCCCACCTGAAACAGATGTAATTAATGTGGTTAATTTTAAACATTATTATGGATGCTCAACCCTGAAGCATTTGGCTGGTGGGTGGGTGGTGTCGTTGTGGGTAGTTGGGATCTATGTAGCATGGCCACACAAGAAGAAAATATTTATAATGCTGTTGATAGAATGCTACTTTGATTGTTGATTTATCTCAGCTGTTATCATTGTCCCTTTGTTTGAATTGCCCCGTGGAGTGTTGTGTTGTATTTTATAGTCTCTGCACTGGCTACCTATTAAAGGGTTAGTTCACCCAATAATCAAAATTATGTAATTAATAACTCACCCTCATGTCCAAACCAGTGAGACCGCCGTTTATCTTCGGAACACAGTTTAAGATATTTTAGATTTAGTCCTAGAGCTCTCAGTCCCTCCATTGAAACTGTGCGTACGGTCTACTGTCCTTGTCCAGAAAGGTAAGAAAAACATCATCAAAGTAGTCCATGTGACATCAGAGGGTCAGTTAGAATTTTTTGAAGCATCAAAAATACATTTTGGTCCAAAAATAGCAAAAACTATGACTTTATTCAGCATTGACTTCTCTTCCATGTCTGTTGTGAGAGAGTTCAAAAGCAGTTTGTGATATCCGGTTCGCGAACGAATCATTCGATGTGTTTTGGTGATTGTTAAGGACTGTATATTTTGACTGGTCTTTGGAAGGTTGTGATCAGCAGGGGGCATCGATTAGAATGCAGACGAGATGTTCCGTTTAGGTGTTTTATTGAAATAAAGGTTTAAAGTATATGTGTGTGGTTCTGAAATAGAGATACAGACATAAATCAGTAAAAATTTAAACTCTCTATATAAATAACAAAGAATTATTACATGCCTAACAGGTATATAATACAACAAACACAATCAAAATTAAATTATAGTTTTGTTATGTATGACTTGAATGCAGTGTTATAAGTGATTATTACTAAGTAAATACATACTTAGAAATGCAGTAGGACAAGATATCTCTATTCAAAGATTACTTTGCTGCACATTAATTACAACAATATACAACATTCCAAATTCAGCTGAACGTATAATAATTATGCACTGCAGAGTTACTCCTTAAATTAAACAACGTTACACATCGTGCAAGAACAGAAATTATTTCAATTAAGGCACATAAGGTTTGCAGAGCAACACTTCCAGTAATAAACAGCATTCTCAACAATTAAACACAAGAGCAGTACAAAGCTCCGCCATTATACTGTACGACAATGAGCAGCAACATGCCGCAACATTATTGTGAGGTAAAAAACAACAACAAACTTCAGTATACTTACTGGTAGTTGCACGCACACAATACTAGGAACTTGTAAATAAGTACAGCGACACTTTCTTATATTATTTATGAAATAACACTGCACAGTCTTTCAACGTCAGCGATCTCTTCCAAGTGTTTCGAAACTGAAACTAAAGCTGTCTGCTTCCGCGAGCCGCAGAGCGGAGTGACACTTCTGATTGGCTGATTCTCAAGCAGTCAGTTTTATCTGCCTGAAAGGAGTCGTCCTTCGTCACACGATGCAACCGGATCTTTTTGAACCAGTTCACCAAATCGAACTGAATCGTTTTAAACGGTTCGCGTCTCCAATACGCATTAATCCACAAATGACTTAAGCTGTTAACTTTTTTAATGTGGCTGACACTCCCTCTGAGTTCAAACAAACCAATAGCCCGGAGTAATTCATTTAACTCAAACAGTACACTGACTGAACTGCTGTGAAGAGAGAACTGAAGATGAACACCGAGCCGAGCCAGATAATGAACGAAACATTGATTTGTTCATGCGTCAAGAACCGGTTGCATCGGTTTTCGGATCACCAGTAGTTCTCTCGGACAGTTCGATTCAATAAACCGGTTGAAGAAAACGGTTCACCGGTTCTTTTGCACTCGATGTAATGGCATCATTGGCGATGTTTGCCCTTGATTCAAGCCTTCGATTTACCTGGGCTCATAAATTAGCACAGAATCAGTTCAGAATCAATCACCAAAGGATCAGTTCGGTTCAGACACTCTGTGTGTCAGTCTGCTTCACACTGAATCACACATGCGCAGTATCATCAGCTCCTCGGTTCTCGGACGCGTCTGACAGAAACGGTTCTTGACTCGAGAACGAGTCAGTCTTTTGTTCGTTATCTGGCTCGGCTCGGTGTTCATCTTCAGTTCTCTCTTCACAGCAGTTCAGTCAGTGTGCTGTTTGATTAAATGAATTACTCCGGGATATTGGTTTGTTTATTGTTGTTTATTTTCGATGCTTGAAAAAATTCTAACTGACCCTCTGATGTCACAAGGACTACTTTGATGTTGTTTTTCTTACCTTTCTGGACATGGACAGTAGACCGTACACACAGTTTCAATGGAGGGACTGAGAGCTCTAGGACTAAATCTAAAATATCTTTAACTGTGTTCCGAAGATAAACGGAGGTCTCACTGGTTTGGAACGAAATGAGGGTGAGTTATTAATTACGTAATTTTGATTATTGGGTGAACTAACCCTTTAAGTTCCGTATCAGTTACAAATTATCATTACTTGCCTATAAGACCCTAAATGGTTGAGCTCCTGCGTACCTAACTAGCCTTATATCACGTTACAATCCATCACGCCCCCTAAGGTCACAAAACGCGGGACTTTTGGTAGTTCCTAGGATAGCAAAGTCCACTAAAGGAGGTAGAGCTTTTTCACATTTGGCTCCCAAACTCTGGAATAGCCTTCCTGATAATGTTCGGGGTTCAGATACACTCTCTCTATTTAAATCTAGATTTAAAACGCATATCTTTCGCCAAGCATTCGAATAATACTCTTAAATTGTGACTGCAGTTGCATCTGATCAAATGCACATTCTTATTCTTTAGCTTGGGTTAAACTAATTAATTTTACTTTGTTGGAACAACAGCTATGCTAATGATGTCTCTATTTGTTCCTCTGTTTTGCCACAGGATTTACAAAAGCTCCATTCTGGATCCAGAACACCTTAGAAGAGATGATGCTGACCCCTCAGAGGACCCCAGATGATGCTAACCCTGAATCAACAAACAGAACTAACAAATATTGCTACAAGTGTGACTGCATCATATAATAATTGCTGTTAATAACGTTCATTGTCTGGCTGACTACGTCTTGTATTAATTTTTCAGAAATAATCCTGTCTTGCGCACAAACTGACAGTCACCACTTATAAGCTACTATTAAATATTGTAGAAACGTAATTTTCTGTAAAGTTGCTTTGTAATGATTTGTATCGTAAAAAACGCTATACAAATAAACTTGAATTGAATTGACCCTGCTGACAAAAACAATAGAAACCATCACAGAAATTCTAATGATTTCCACCACAAACCATCAACTTTTAACTATTAAAACCATTAACTAACATGTAGGGGGGGGGGGGGGGGGGGGGTTTGGGGGGGGACATATTACATTAGGATTTTATGTTTTTAACCAAATCCACCAACAGAAGGTGACCAATTACCAGTAGAGACCAACAAACACATTTCCATTAAAACAAATACAATTTCATTATAACCAGTAAAACCATAACAAATCGTAATGGATTCTATTTAGGGGCCAAGCCCCGAAGGGGCTGTGGCACCTATGGTATCTGTTAGTTTTCTTATTAGGGGCCAAGCCCCGAAGGGGCTGTGGCACCAATTGTATCTGTTAGTTTTCTTCTTCTTCTTCTTCCGCCAATGGAAGTCTATGGACCAGCACTTTTGAACCACTAATTCTATGAAAATAAGACTTAGTACAACTGATTATGCTCTTCATGGAGATTCCATTCCACACCTTACATTAAGACTCCGCCCATTACAGTAGCGGCCATTTTGAAAAGTACAGTATTCAGTCTAAACACTACTTCTCCTTCAAAATTGGTCCAATGCTTCTGAAATTTGGCTCAGATGATCTTTGGACTGAGCCGCACAGAAATGACTGAACATAATTTTTTGAACACTAGTGAAAAAAAAAAGTTATGTTGCTGTGAACTTAATGATGTGGATGTTCAACCGGTTCAGATGCTGTATCTCAGCCAAACTTTGATCAATCGAAACCAAACTTGGTACACTTCATCTACACCATGATCTGAGGGTCCATGCCAAATTTGGGAATAGCGCCACCTATGGGTGTTGAGATACCAAAATTTCACTTTTGTTGCTTATAACTTCTGAACAATGCATCAGAAAATTATGATCTTGGTGTCTATGGATTCTTTAGATCATTCCGAATCTGTGGAAGTCAATTTTGTCAAGACCACCTGGACCACCCGTCCGCCATTTTGAATTTTGTCATAAATTGCTATATCTTTTGAACTACCGGACAAATCTTCACAAAAATCAGTTCAGTTCAAAAGCCAGCATCTCTGATGGTATGGGGGTGCATAAGTGCATACGGTATGGGCAGCTTGCATGTTTTGGAAGGCTCTGTGAATGCTGAAAGGTATATAAAGGTTTTAGAGCAACATATGCTTCCCTCCAAACAACGTCTATTTCAGGGAAGGCCTTGTTTATTTCAGCAGGACAATGCAAAACCACATACTGCAGCTATAACAACAGCATGGCTTCGTCGTAGAAGAGTCCGGGTGCTAACCTGGCCTGCCTGCAGTCCAGATCTTTCACCTATAGAGAACATTTGGTGCATCATTAAACGAAAAATACGTCAAAGACGACCACGAACTCTTCAGCAGCTGGAAATCTATATAAGGCAAGAATGGGACCAAATTCCAACAGCAAAACTCCAGCAACTCATAGCCTCAATGCCCAGACGTCTTCAAACTGTTTTGAAAAGAAAAGGAGATGCTACACCATGGTAAACATGCCCCGTCCCAACTATTTTGAGACCTGTAGCAGAACTCAAAATTGAAATGAGCTCATTTTGTGCATAAAATTGTAAACTTTCTCAGTTTAAATATTTGCTATGTTATCTATGTTCTATTGTGAATAAAATATTGGCTCATGTGATTTGAAAGTCTTTTAGTTTTCATTTTATTAAAATTTAAAAAACGTCCCAACTTTTCCGGAATTCGGGTTGTATCACACTTGTGCAGCTAAACTAATTCAGAAGGAAAACTTTGTTGTCAGTTGACAGCAATATTATCCCAACAAATAAACATCTCAGTTGCAGTGTCTGTAAATTTGCAACAAACAAATGTACAGAGGTCCTATTTTTTAATACAGAACATTTAAAAAAAAATAAGAGGGCTGATATAAAGGGCTTATTAAAAATAAATAAATAAATAAATAAATAGTTATTCCAAATGGTACCATAAAATAACCGAATAATTGCAGATTTTTAAAATAAAATCTAAAAAAGGGAAGAGTCAAAAGTATAAATTATTATATTAATTTAAATAATTGGGCTATTATTAGACAATTATTATATTCAATTACATGAATATATCATAGTGTCTTAATTGTTTAGCTTTCTGTCAAACCACTGTTCACATTTAAAAATATGTAGCAAAAATAGCATATGGGCTTAATGACAAAGCAAATTTGTTCTCTGCCAGCAGGTTTCACTTTCGGAATTAGCAGTTTCCCCTGTAACGGAAGTACAAAGCAGTGTGCCTGACTTTGAAACATGCAGTGCTCAAGTTTATATTCAGTGAAACTGTAGCATTTTGAAGTTTAATCTACATACTAATCTATATAGCAATTTTTGTCTTTCTTTCCCCAAATTTAAGACCTCTAATAATTAAGATTTTGTATTATTTTAGAGTTTACATGGCCTTAAATTTAAATGATTTAACTGAAAACATTTGAGGACCTGTGGAAACCCTAAGAACATAGTTCAGTGCAAATGTCAAGGGTTGACTCAGTATTTTGTTTGTTTTTGATCAGAGATATTTGGGCCTTATTTTTTGCAGTGTCATGTGTGATGGTGTTTACTGTGTGCATTAATATATTGGCACTCTGAATTGTAGTGGTTATTTACTGTGCATTTGCATCAAATTTGTAGTGGGTTTCTATTTCTTAATCTGCCCTGCTTGACTCTTTATAGACACCTATTAATGGACAAACCTGGCAACCCGCTTCCTGTTTTATTATTCTGCCCATATTTGGACTGTGCTTCCTCCCTGCTAATGTGACTTAATTCATTAGAACTTGTCACCATGCTCCACCTTTTTGCCCATATTTGGACGACACTTCCTGTGATTTATTGCCTCTGCATTGCTGTTGATAATGGCAATTAGTAACTAATTCTCTAACAGCTGGCTATGCCTAGTTTGAAGGAGATAAAAACTGACTCTTTGGAACAGAGAGGGGTCTTGCCTGGTGGCTGCTGTTTTGCTGCCATTTTGTGTTCTATGCACTTCCCTGCTCTGTACACGAAGCCCAAGTTCCCAGGCATCTCTGTTTGACCACCGGTATACTGCAGCTGGATTTTCTCAATGCTCTCTAATGTTGCCTAAAGGGCCGTAAATATATTTTATTACCACACATTGTGAATGTGTGTCCATTTTCTGTGGTGTTGGTGTTCATTGTGGTCGTTTGCTTTTAGCCTCAGCAATACCTGTCTTATGGTTCCAGTGGTTGGCATTGTCCTGAAGACTGTGGCTATCCTCGAACCTCCCTCAACGCTCTCTAATCCTCGAACATCCCTCAACGCTCTCTAATGCTGCCTGAAGGGCCATAATTATATTTTATCGTACTACAGTGTAAGTGTGACCCGCTATCTGTGATGTTGGTGGTCATTCGTGGTGCTCTCTTCTAGCCTCTGGATTATCCACCTTGGATCCCTGTGTTGCTGTGAAGACTGCCTTGGGTAGCGTTTGCTGTTTGCCGCCGAGAGTACCTTAACGTTTCCCTGTGGGTCGGACGACTGCCGTGACCTTCTGGACGTGTCCGCTTGACTTTTTGGAGGGAGGACCGCTGGAGCGAACTGTCGTGAAGCCACCGAACCTTAGCCTCTTTCCAAACGGCTTCAGAGACCTCATTTTAGTGAACTCTTCCCCCTACGTAACACTATTTCTAGTTAGTGCTTGCTGTCCCAATAAAGACTATTTGTTGTATCCACACATTGACTGTCTGTTTTGTTTCTGTGGCTGGGACCTGATTTATTTTATGTAACGTTGGTCACTAGGTGACACAAACATTTCTAGTTGTGTCCTCTTTTGGAAGGCCAAACAAAGTATTTTTACTTTCAGAACAAAACACACAGCTTCTGCCTCCACAACATGGAGGTTGCAACAAGACTACAGCGAGAATCAAATTTACACCACCTTTCTGTGCATGAACATTTGGGCGGTGTTATGTAAATCTTCCCACACAGTGACGTAGACATATGGGGGCGTGTTTAAACAAGGCATTTTAGGAGGGCGTGGACAAGTCTTAACTTTTATAAAGAATATCTGTTAAGTCTTTGCAACTTTAGGGATCTTAACTATTCATGAACCGCTTGTAACACCCAAAAGAGAAAGCAGACATTTGAATGGAATCATATGACCCTTTTAATAATGTCAAATATTATATAACACAAGTGTTTAAAAAAATTGTGAAAATGACTTCGGAACTTGGAACTTTGGAATAACTGACCTAATATTGTTTGGGAGGCAGACACAATGTCATCGGAGACCAAGACAACTAGATGAGCCCCAGAGACAGATCAAGTCAAGTCAAGACCTTGTCTCCTAGACGGCCACAGAGACAAGACCACAGGAACCAGATGATTCTTCTGCACAATCTTCCATTGTTGCAGCCTGGAATTGAACTGCCGAAAATGCTAGGCTTTATGGGCAGGCTCAAGTTCCAGTCATCATAAACTAACTCACCCACCAGAGTACGGAACTCTAAGAGTGGAGGTTTCAGCATAACGACTCCCCAAAGCAAGAGGAGACTTGGCTACACTCAGCACCAGAGGCAGTTAGCTAGACTCAAAGAAAAGAGCCTGCAAATTTATTTTACTGCCAATGATGGAGCTCTAAAGAGCGGAGGCTTCAGCAGGATGACTCTCTTAATGAAAAGAAGCCTAACAACACTCATCCCTATTAGAGAAACTCTTAATAGTGGAGGGCTCAGCATTGACGACTCTCTAGAACGAGAGGAGACCTGACCACACTTAGCGCTAGAGACTGTTAGCGAGGCTCACAAAAAAGGAGCCTACATGCCAATAGAACTGTCTAAGCAGAGCTATGGAGAGCGGAGGCTTCAGTTTCTGCACAGAAAACAATCTGATATGAAAGTGTTTTTTTTTCTTACAACATCTGAATTTATTAACATGTCTGATACAGTGTGTTTTTAGAGATATGACATTGGTTATTTTTGTAGATGATAAAGCCTAAACATTTTGTTTCCCATCTGGTGATGCATGTAAAATAAAATGTATTAGCAGATTTAAAAACGTCTGAGTGCGGATCCTTGGTCCTTAATAGTTGAATATACAAACACTTTTATTGATCAGTAGTACAAAAGATGCATTTAACAAAAAGGTTTCATATGAAGTTGACATTTGTATTGCACAACAGAAATATTTAAGAATGATGTGCAACACAGATCAGAGCCTTGTGCCCCTAAAACTCCATAGAGGGCAGGACATAGGGGCAGGGGCCATAAGAATAACAGAGTTGATGCAAGTGTTGCACTTCAGCCAGCAGCTTATGCCAGGAGCCATATCACCCTGCAGCCTAAGACTGGTTGCCCACTGAAGCTAAGCAGGATTGAGCCTGGTCAGTACCAGGATCGGAGACCTCCTAGGAAAACTAGGTTGCTGCTGGAAGAGGTGTTAGTGAGCAGGGGGTGCTCACCTTGTGGTCTGCGTGGGACTTAATGGCCCAGTGTAGTGAGGTGGACACTATACTTACAAAAAGCATCGTCCTTTGGATGAGACGTTAAACTGAGGACCTGACTCTCTGTGGACATCAAAAATCCCAGGATGTCCTTTGAAAAAGAGTAGGGGTGTAATCCTGGCATCCTGGCCAAATTCACCCACTGGCCTCTGACTATCATGGCCTCCTAACAATCCCAATATCTGCTGATTGGCTTCATCCCTCTGTCTCCTCTCCGCCAACAAGCTGGTGTGTGGGGGGCATTCTGGCGCAACATGGCTGCCGTCGCATCATCCAGGTTGATGCTGCACACTGGTGGTGGTTGAGGAGATTCTATGTAAAGCACTTTGAGTGCCCAGAAAAGCGCTATACAAATATAAGGAAAGATTATTATTATTACTTCAGATTATAAGAGTGACTTCATCTCCACTGTCTTGAGTGTCTTGTTGAAAGTGAACTATTACCCGACTATTAGACTATGAATAGACACAATATAAATTTTAAAGGATATTCGTCTATAAAAACAGGGAAACTTGTCAGAAAAAGATGGATAACTATGTATGTATGACATTTATAGGAGGTCTCTATTCCTTTTTATTGTGTAATTCAACAATTTTCAACATTAGCCAGTCCTGACATTGGCTGAGTGACACTGTGAGGTGATCTGAATTGAAAGTGCCTCCGAACTCTAACGCATCCTCAGTGAGACCAATAAAAACTCTCATACACGCATTTATTGGACTGCAGCGGACTTTTAAAGAATCAAACATATACACATTTCTATTTTTTGTATATGTTGTGAGGAGGGGGGTTTGTTTAAATTGTACAATACACTTTGGAGTTGGCAATTATACTTTGGGTCCCTGTTAGTTTTTGTGTGTGTGTGTGTGTGTGTGTGTGTGTGTGTGTGTGTGTGTGTGTGTGTGTGTGTGTGTGTGTGTGTGTGTGTGTGTTTTTAATCAGACCTTTTTGGAGAGGAAGAAATTGTTCTTCGGTGTTCCCCTGGTGAAGCCCTACCTATCTGAGAGTGTTACAATGTATACATCGGTTCGACGGCACAAGTGTGTCAATACATACAAATTAACAATGGAGTGTCTATAAAGGCTCTATTTTGTGAAGAACTACTTCCTTCCACCACGGATTCAAATCCAACGTTGACAGTTTAACAGCTGAGCCCTAGCCTTCGTTACTAAATCCAAAACATCACTTTAGAACTAGTACGAACGTATGTTGAGTTGCTTCATTAAAACTTTTTGTATTACTGTAGTAAAAGCATTGTATTATGTATAGAGTATTTGACCCGGATTTGACCGCCTCCTCCTCGCCGCCACCCAGCCTGCCAGCCCCTGTGGGAGCCGCCGAAGACCCCTCCGGAAGAAAGTCCTGCTCTATTGTGTCCCACTGCGAAGGGGGGAGGACAAAACCCTACTGGTAGTGCCTCGGGCAAAGACGGAGACGGTGATGGAGCTGGCCCACTCACATCCCATGGCCGGCCACCTCGGGGTCCAGAATACCATCCAACGGATTCGGGATCGCTTCCACTGGCCCGGCCTGGACGCCGAGGTGAAGAGGTTCTGCCAGGCATGCCCGACCTGCCAGCGGACATCGCCACGGACCCCTCCCCCCAGCCCGCTGATTCCACTACCCATCATTGAGGTGCCCTTCGAGCGAATCGGGATGATCTCGTGGGGCCGTTGCCGAAGTCCGCCCAGGGACACGAGCACATCCTCGTGATAGTTGACTACGCCACCCGGTACCCCGAGGCTATTCCCCAACGGAAAGCCACCGCCAAGGCCATTGCCCAGGAGCTGTTCCTCCTCTGTAGCCGAGTCGGCATCCCCGCTGAGATTCTGACCAACCAGGGGACCCCCTTCATGTCCTGGCTGATGGCGGACCTCTGTTGGCTCCTCAAGGTAAAGCAGCTCCGGACCACGGTATACCACCCTCAGACGGACGGCTTGGTCAAACGGTTTAATCAGACCCTCAAACAAATGCTGAGACATGTGGCCGCTGAAGATAGACGCGATTGGGACCAAATGCTGCCCTAAGTCCTCTTCGGCATCCGAGAGGTCCCGCAGGCGTCCACCGGTTTCACCCCCTTCGAGCTCCTGTTTGGGCGGCAGCCCCAGGGCCTCTTGGATGTCCCAAGAGAGGCGTGGGAACAGCAGCCAGCTGGCCACCGATCGTCGATCGAGCACGTCCGTCTGATGCGGGAGAGGATCGACGAGTGATGCCCTTGGTTCGGGAACACCTCAGTCAAGCGCAGCGGGCCCAACAATGCCACTACGATCGGGCGGCGCAGCCACGGGAGTTCCGGCCGGGAGACCACGTCCTGGTCTTGGTCCCCAATGCGGCTTGCAAGTTCTTGGCCACCTGGCAAGGGCCGTATACCGTGACCGAGAAGGTGGGCCCGGTCACCTACAGGGTGCGACAGCCCGGGTGAAGACGGGAAAGCCAGTTGTACCATATCAATCTGTTAAAAAAGTGGATTGGAACCCGGATCCAGCTCTCCGCCCTTCCCACCTCCTCTCCCGTGGTTGTGGACATGGAGCCCCAACTGTCCGCCGCCCAGAAGATGGAGCTGCAGCACCTGGTCGGTCAGTTCCCCGATGTGTTCTCCCCCCTCCCTGGGTGGACCAACGTGGTACAGCATGACATCCGGACACCACCAGGACTCATTGTGAGGCAGCGGCCCTATCGTGTCCCGGAGGCTCGGCAACACGCCATCGAGGAGGAAGTTAAGGAGATGTTGAAGTTAGGGGTGATCGAACCATCCCGGAGCCCGTGGTCCAGCCCCATCGTCCTGGTCCCGAAGCCCGATGGCACCCTCCGGTTCTGTAATGACTACCGCCACCTAAACGAGATCTCGGAGTTCGACGGCTATCCAATGCCCAGGGTGGACGAACTCCTCAACCGACTCGGAAGGGCCCAGTATATCTCCACCCTCCACCTGACCAAAGGGTACTGGCAAGTCAGACTCACAGAGGACGCCAAGCCCAAGACCGCCTTCTCCACCCCAAGTGGCCACTGGCAATACCGGACCCTCCCGTTCGACCTTCCCCGGGCGCCGGCAACCTTCCAGCGCATGATGGACATCCTCCTGCGGCCCCATCAAGCCTACGCTGCCGCCTACCTGGACGATGTCGTTGTCCACTCCGAGCGGTGGGAGGACCACATAGAGCGGCTCCAGAGGGTGTTAGGAGAACTGCGGAGGGCTGGACTTACGGCCAATCCCCGGAAGTGCCACCTCGCCCGTACCGAGGCCAAGTATCTGGGGTTCCAGGTGGGCCGCGGCCTGATTAAACCCCAGCAGAAGGTAACAGCCATCCTCTCCGCACCATGTCCCAGCTCCAAGACACAGGTACGGGCCTTCCTGGGGTTGGCAGGGTATTACCGTTGCTTCATACCTAACTTCTCCTCCTTAGCACCCCTGACAGACTTGACCAGAAAGGGGCAGCCGGAGAAGATGCGGAGGAAGAGGCATTCCGTCAGATCAAGACAGCCCTCACGTCGGAGCCAGTCCTGCGGGCCCCGGACTTTAACTGTCCCTTTCTGTTGCAGACAGATGCCTCAGACACAGGATTGGGAGCAGTCCTCTCCCAGGTCCAGGACGGCCAGGAACATCCCGTAATCTACATCAGCCGGAAGCTGACCCCCACGGAACAGCGCTATGCCACGATAGAGAGGGAGGCGTTGGCCATCAAGTGGGCAGGCCTGGAGCTGAGGTATTATCTATTGGGAAGGAAATTTACCTTAATTACTGACCATGCCCCTTTGCAGTGGATGGCCCGGGCGAAAGACACCAACGCCTGGGTAACGCGGTGGTTCCTGTCGCTCCAGGACTTCCACTTCAGCGTACAACACCGAGCCGGGACGGCCAACGCCAATGCCGACGGACTCTCCAGGATTTGGTCAGCTTTCGCAAGTCTGTCAGGGCACACTCCCCACCCACCCCCAATCTCCCCGTTGTACAAGAGGACCAGGACAACGCTTAGGGGGGGGGGCGCACGAGGAGCACCTGGAAAACTCATCACCGGCCGATCGGTCACTCTGGATGCTAACGCTTTTCTCCGTGTTCCCTTGCAGAAAGCTCGTGACCGATCAGCACCCTCTACACACGGACACGCCACACCTGGGACACCACCACGATCAGCGCACCAGCACTTCCCACTCCTGAACACTGAACTCTCTCAAATAAATCCACCCTCCGGGGCCTTACCTTGCACTCCTTGCTGTCGTGTGATTCTTCACCCCGTGACAATATATATATATATATATATACATATATATATATACATACAAGGAGCCCCTACCAAGTATTGAGTACATTTACATATATATATATATATATATATATATATATATATATATATATATATGTAAATGTACTCAATACTTGGTAGGGGCTCCTTTTGCTTTAATTACTGCCTCAATTTGGAGAGGCATGGAGGTGATCAGTTTGTCGGACTGCTGAGGTGGTATGGAAGCCCAGGTTTCTTTGACAGTGGCCTTCAGGGGGTAAGTGATCCCCTCCTTGACTGTGGATGTCGCTGTTAGACAGTGTTTTCTCTGCTTCCTATTGGCCTTGCTGGAGCTGATCGTAGCTCCGTGTAGCTGTTTTTTTTTTCTCTAGAATCTTTGTCTTACTATCACTCTCTGTTTTTAAAGTGATAAAATATAACCTAATTCACACCATATTTCTGATATTATCGATAAATCTTGTCAGATTAATTTTGATCGTTCACTTTCATTTTATATCCGTGAGTGCAGTACACCTGCATTGCGTTAGCCATCGAGAGAGGGTAATGTGCACCTTGTCTCCAAAAATGTGATTGATGAGGGTCATTAAAGCCATCTGTTCTGGACACCTGTTTGTACACCCCCCCCCCTCCCCTCCCTGTACAGCCCAGTGACCTAAATATGAACTTATGAACCTAAGAAGGAATTTCGGTGAGGGAGGGGAAAGGGTTTTGTGTGTGTGTGTGTGTGTGTGTGTGTGTTTTGGGATCTATGTGGTTTTTAAACTCTGAAATGTGAAATCGTGAAAATGGTATAAGGGAAGTTTTTATTAAGGTTTTAAGTACACAGTGCATTTCAAGAAAAAGGTTATAAACACATACGAAATGGAAACAATGTAATGCTTGTTTTTGTCCTACTTGGAAAAGTGTAAAAACGTTAAAAAAGAAATAAAAATAAAACTAGGTTGCTGGTTATTTATCTAAAACAACTAAACAAGTCAAAAAACTATCAGATACGTTTCGTTAAGCAAAACGTGAAAAAGATGTGAGAGCTTGTAGCATTGCAGTTTAAAAAGGTGTAAAAACGTTGCTAAAGTTGTTACAAATTAAATAAAAAGAAAACTAGTTTACTGGATATTTATGTAAAACGACTAAACAAGTCAAAATCAGAAAAAGGTTATAAACACAGACGAGACGGAAACAATGCCATGGTCGTTTTTTTTCCATGCATGGAAGTGTAAAAACAGTGTTAAAGTTGTTACAAATTAAATAAAAATAAAACTAGGTTACTGGTTATTTATCTAAAACAACTAAACAAGTCAAAAACTAACAGATACGTTTCGTTAAGCAACATGTGAAAAAGATGTGAGAGCTTGTAGTATTACAATTTAAAAAGCTGTTTTGTTACCAGTTAGAAAACTAGGTAACAGAGTTTTAGCATTTGTACCTTACCTCATACTAAAAAAAAGAAGCGAATGTAAAGAAACGATACAAACCAGAAAAGTTGGCGTTTGTCACGTCGGGATGAAAAATTAAAACAAAAGAAAAAATATGGTAGGCATTTACGCGGATCTAAAATAAAATACATCAAACAAGATACTTGTCAAATCTATGCAGTACTTTACCACTAACTACAATTTTAAAAATTGAGACTGTTACTGACAGCGAGTTACACAAAAGAAAAAAAGATCTCACAGCAAAGTGTTACGACGTCTCCGGTAACGTTAGATCGATTCAAACTAAAAAAAGAAGCTAACGTAAAGCAATGTTACAAACCAAGAAAGTAGGCGTTTGTCACGTTGGGTGAAAAGTTAAAACAAAAGAAAAAAAAGGTAGGCATTTACGCTGATCTCAAAGAAAATACATAGGACCCCGTCTTTAAAACACCAGCACAAGATACTTGTCAAAACTATGCTGTACTTTACCACTAACTACAATTTAAAAAATCTAGACTGTTACTGACAGAGAGTTAAACGAAAGAAAATAAAAAGAACTCCCAGCAGAATTTGCGAAGCCTCCGTAAAACAACCTCACAGCAACGCAGACACACTCAGAATGCTTACATCCGGTCCCACTCAAACTACTCCTTCTTCCTCTTTCACGCAAGGCTTTAGGTGCATTTACCGCCACCTACAGGGCAGGAGTGTTGAGCATTGACGTTAATGAAAACTAACTCAAACATAAGAGATAAAGAAATACAAAAATAAAATTAATGATAATAATAAACTTAGTAGTAATTCTTTAAATACTGTTTATCAACTCTTTGAGATACTTAATCTGTGAAACATTTCTATAGCCACATCTTTATTTAACAAAATCTAAAATGAGATCTGATTTATTTCTATATTAAGTGCTTCTGTAAGTTGTAATCTTTCGTTGTCATATCTTTTACATTTTATTAAAATAGGTTCAACTGTTTCAGGAAGATCACATTTAACACAAAGTCCAGACACATGTTTTTCCTCTTATAAATAATGACTGATTAAGTGCAATTTGTCCAATTCTATGGCGAGATCTTCCAATCTACCCCCAAAATTTTCCTTTCATTTCCAACTGTTCTTTGATTATTATATAAATGCCGTCCTTTATTCTCACCACCCCATTTAATTTGACACATATCTTTTTATTTTTTATTTATTTTTTAATTAGACCTTTTATTTCTAATTTACTCATTGGAGTATTAAATACGATGTCTGACATTTTATTGCTTTTATCTGGTCCACTACTTTCATTACGTTCATTACCTATATGTGTGGGTATCCATACAAAATAAATATTTGTTTTGCTTGTATTCTGAACAAACTCTGTAAAATGACTGACAAAATGTCTTGTCTAGTAGAAGCTTCACCACTCTTTAAATTTGATAGTACTGAAAATGAGTCTGAACATATGACTACTTTAGGTATATTAATGTGTTCAACTCCCACTGAAGAGCCAAAAATATGACAATCATTTCTGTAGTATAAACAGACGGATGATTAGATGTTCTTTCTGGTATTCTATACCTAACCCTTGGAACATACATAGTTGCTGCTGCTGTATGGACTGTTTCAGGATCTTTAGATACATCTATTTATATGAGTTACTTTAAAACTAGGTTAGCCTATATGCTCTTTATTTTTAATCTAAACAAAAGTCCTTGATGTTTTATTTTATTTTAATAAGCCACTCACACTTACTTTAGTAGCCTAAATCATTGAATATGTCTTTTATTTTGTTAATATTAACTTCTGGCACGAAATTCTACAATCATAAATGTATGTTTTTCAAAATTCTACCATGTTTAGTGGCATTTAAAGAGGAATTTGCGATGTATTTGGAGACGTTAAAAGGAATGAAAAGTCCCAAAGCAAGATTTTTGTATTCTTCATTAGAGGACTTTGGTTTCTTAATGTGAAAATCTGTTACTCCCCCCTACATTTTTTTATCATTATATTTTTCTTTTTTCTGAAGTGTTAAGTTTTTATTTATTTTACAGTTATTTATTTTTTATGATGTACAGAGTGTGAACAAAAATTTAGTGTAATCTCAGACCATATTTGTAATGTACGTCTTTATGTTTTTAATGTTTAAAGCATCGAATAAAAAATAAAAAACACACACTTACACTTCCCCCACCTGCCTAATAACGTTGGTCGCAAAGGTTTAAATGTATGTTAAAAGAATTAAACAAAGTAATGTTTTTAATAACAACACATCAGTTCTCATTTGATGAAAACATTCTACTTGGTTTTAATATTATACCGATGTTTTTACTTTAAAATTAGGTTAACCTATACGATTTAATATTTTCATCTCAACAAAAATTCCTTGTTGGAAAAAAGTGTTGTTTTATTTAATTTTAATACGTCACTCACACTTACTTTAGTAGTCTAAATCCTTGAATACGTCTTTTATGTTGTCAATATTAACTTCTATCATTGCTATATCAATTAAAACATGCGTTTAGACATACAAATATTAAACAGGAATGAATGTGGTATCTCAAGATGGGCTTTTCTTGCCAAAGAAACTTTTACAACATTACAGGAAAGGCTAAATATTTCATCTCAAGTAGTGCGTAGAAATGCGTCTGGTGTCTGGCATCTGATGTCTTTGTGTTTACTGTTACGACCATGTCAGCGAAGATTGTAAAACAATCTGCTGGTTTTTGGGGTTTGCAACTCAACTGTAATCTAATTAGTTTTCCGGGGTTCTGGTGTTGTAAATGGTGTGCTGCAGGTCAGCTAAAGTAAAAAAAAAAAAAAAAACATTTTGTGTATTCAGTGATCAAAGGGTGACAATTTCAACTTTATGGCTTAGGTCTGTGATCGCGAGGTTAGCTGAAAGTTAATTTACTTGTCAAAAGGATGTGAAATCTTTTAACAAGTCAGACCATGGAAAAATGTTGTTTAACAAAATATTGTTAACGTCCTTTCTCACTTTCCAAATGGTGTTGTTAACCATGATGTAAAATAGTTTAAAAAAGTATTATTTTTTAGCGTTCATATTATTTTTTAGCGTTCATGTAGGATTCATGTCAGCACTCAAATGTTTTTAGCTAGAGTCCAGAGACAGATGAAAATAGATGCATGAAGAAAAAAAAATGTAAGAGGTTTTTAATGACAGACTAAATGCTTTAGCTTGTTTAAAACAATTGAGTTTATGCATTTCTCTTGAATGTGTGTACGGTAACCGTTGCATACATGAAACTGAATAAATACATAAACGCATTGTGGTTGATGTTAAACAATAAAAAAAAAAATATTTATATATCATAACTTACTTTCTTTTCAAAACACAATAAACATTCTTATGACTTTTTTAACTGTGAACAACCGGTTTGGTTGGAAAATAAAAAATAAATAAAAACATATGTTTCTAAGTTAGAATGCTTATAGTTTGTAGTAAAATCACATATATAAACTAAAACATTTTTCTTTCAAACCACGCGGTTTTCACACACACACACACACACACACACACACACACACACACACACACTCCTCACAAAACTAGCCAACAAGGACCTTAAGTTTTTGTTTTAATGTTTAGCTGTAGCTGAGACCTTGGTGGAATTATTTTACGCACAGTTTTGGGGATGTTACTATGAACTTTGTTATAGGTTATAGATCACAAATTACCCTATTTAAAATCTAAAAGTTTGTGCAACTATATCAATTTCTTTAAAAAGTAATGTAATTGATAACATTTGATTACATGTTTTAAGACTTGTAATGTTTTCAACCGTTAATCTTTTTAAAACTTGTGAACAGGACGGGGTTAACATTAGAGTGCTCAACAACTAATGACCGTCAGACTTTTCAAAATCCTTCATCAATTAAATTAGGATTGTGATCGTGATTTAATTTTAAAGCACAACCACCACAAAATCAGATTTGCTTGGAGATTAAATACATATTTAAAAACACAACAAGAAAGCTTAACAGCTATGATACTGTTTTGAAATCAGGTTTTTGCACACCTATGAAGGGAAATGCCATGGCATCTAACAATGGTAAAACAGTTCAATTTGACAAATATATATACATCAGCCAAATAGGAAATTACCATAGGCCTTTAACTCCTGAAACATCTGACTCATATTTTAGAGTTGTTAAGGTAGTTTATGAAATATATCAATGAAATCTGTATGTGTGTGAAAAAATATTCAGATGTAACATTTTCATAATTAACCGCAATTTAATTATTTTTTCTCACTGACTGTAACTGATTACATTTATTTTTGTAATCAAATGATATAATTTAGCTATATGTAACTAGTTGATCCCCTAACACTGATTATGCGTTCTAACAATAATAGATGGTGAAAGAGTTCATTACCCTCTTTAACTTTAAAAATGCGGACAGTGTCGCTTAACACTAGTTTGGCAAACAAGGGTTTGCTCTTAAAACAACCCCAGACCCCGACTTGAAAGCACCGTAACAAGTATAGCCATTGCAGAAATTTATTATAGAGATGCAGTAAGATAAACTCTGGATGCACGATTGACCGACTTATGACATGTTTACCATATAATTACAAGGCCCTGCTTACCTAGTTTTATGATGAAATATGTCTGTAAAAATAAACAAGCATACACACAATCTCCAGAATGGGGTCTGATGATGGGGGTTCATCATTTCATGATAAAGACAGACTGGATATTCAGACCACAGCAGCAGGACACGATTGTCTTTTTCTAAAGATAAAGACAATTATTTGGTTTCAGGACACACAAATCCTAACGCCCCAATGGTTAACAAGATAACATAACAACGGTTGCTCCATTACAACATACCCAATCCTATTTTAGCCTGTTTTAGCACATGTACAGTATATCGTATTATTCTTGAATATAGTCGTTTAGTCTAAATATGTGTTAACAGTTATTTTATTGTTGTTATATGTATTATATGTTTTTGTTTTACAAAGGGGTTAAATTTAATACGTTTAACTAATACCTCATTCAAGCTATGTAGATCTTCAGTTCAGGGAACTACAATACCCTTCATACACCTCAGGCTTCAAACATGGCCGTCATGGATACGTACTCATATTGTATGTGGCAACGCTCTAAATCATTGGACATCTGATTAAACGCATGCGCAGATAACCTAAATAAAAAGACGCACATTTCTACGCTGTTTGTGACGTATACGCTCCTTCCATGTTGTGATGTTACAAACCCTCTCTTTTTTTGTGATCTGTTTTAGCGATGCAAAGTTCGATTCACTTCTGAAAAATGATTCATTTGGACAGTTTGGTTCAATGAACCGATTCATAGGGCCCTTAAGTCATTTTCGCAGTTATTTCAGTACACATTTTTTTTCTTCTAACAACTCAAGAGTCATTTTATTTCAGTGAATCATCTAAATAAATTTATTGTGTGAACACATATTGGTGGTTATTATCATCTGTTCATTTAAGTTAATGCTGAATCATCTAAATAAAGTTAACTGTGTGAACACAAATTGGTGTTTATTGTCTTTTGTTCATTTAAGTTAGTGATGTTTGTGTTCTCAGTTTTAGGCACAGTGCCTCTGTCATTTGTTTAGCTTAAACATCAGTTTTTAGTCAGTTACAAAGGTGTCAGGCATTAAGTTTTTGTATTTTTAACTAACCTAATTATGACAGAGTTACAGGTTTCGGGTGTTTTTGGTGAGTGTAAGCGGTGAAAACTTAAATGTGACCGTCGAGTAACGTTAGCTACTCAAACGAAGACAAATTGTGTAAGTGTTCATTAAGATGCCGAAATGAAAATAAGCGTACAAATATTCATAATGACAATAAGTACAATATACCCTAAAAACACAATAGCCCCTGCTAAGTACACCTAAAATTTGCTAGAGTGGTGAGATATTTACATTTACATTTATTCATTTAACAGACGCTTTTATCCAAAGCGACTTACAGATGAGGACGGTGGAAGCAATCAAAAACAACAAAAGAGTAATGATATATAAGTGTTATAACAAGTCTCAGTTAGGTTACCACAGTACACGTAGCATGGGATTTCAAATAATATAATAAATAAAAAGAAAGAAAACAGATTGAATAAAAAAAGAATATAGCAAGCTAGTGTTAGAGGTCTTTACACACACACACACACATACTGTCACATACCTGGACTCATTTTGTGTGTTTTTGCCCCTGTGTTCCAGTTTCTGTCTTCCGTGTGTGGTTTGATTAGTTCCCAGGTGTGTCTATTCATTTCTCCATGTGTTCTATTTCCCGGTTAATTTAGTGATTCCATCCACCTGTGTTTCCCCATTATCCCTTGTATAAAAGCCTTGTCCTTTCAGTTCTGTTTGGTCGGGTCTACTTGTTACTTGCCACCAGTTACTTGCTACTTACCTGTGTCTTCTTCTGTGATCCATGTTTGGATAATGCCTATGTTGGATATAATAAAGCCTTGTTTCGTTTATCCTTCGGTTCCGTGTTCCTTCCAGCAGCGTAAGCCGTGACAGAAGACCCGACCTAAAAGTTTAAAAACTGCGTGTTTTCCCTCCGTTTTGTTTTCCGTTTTTTCAGTCTTTTTCTTTCCGTAGTGTGTCATGGATCCCCTCTATCGCCCCGAATTCCTCCTTCTCCTGCTGAAGCAGGAGGAACTTTCTCTCGAGGACCATACCAGACGGTTTTTACTGCTAGCTAATGCCACCAGCTACCCGGACAGCGCGCTCTGCTGCTTCTATCACGCCAGCCTGAACTCCAAGTGCAGAGCGTTGTCGAACGAAGATGGTCCTCGGGAGGACTTCGCCGCGTTTGTAGAGTGGAATCTGGTGAGAAATGGGTCGCCTCTCACGGTCTGCCCAATGGAGGATCTCGCCAGGTCCACTCTGGACCCAGAGCCCAGCCTACAATCTCCCCACGGTACGGGGCATAAGCCCGAGCCCACCGATGACGGAGAGCCAGAGAGCAACCCGTTAGACCAGGTGCGAGAGCCGGCGACACTGCCCACCACGAGGGAGCAAAATGTGGAGCGCCAAATGGGTCAAAATGAGGGGGTTTTCAATTCACCGATGCCTGATCCTCCGTTAAGCCCAGGGCGGGCTCCTGATCCCCCGTTAAGCCCAGGACGGGCTCCTGATCCCCCGTTAAGCCCAGGACGGGCTCCTGATCCCCCGTTAAGCCCAGGACGGGCTCCTGATCCCCCGTTAAGCCCAGGACGGGCTCCTGATCCCCCGTTAAGCCCAGGGGTCTCATTTATAAAACTATGCGTAGGATCTTTACTAAAAGTTTACGTGCGCCCAAAAGCCAAAAATGGCGTACGCCAAAAAATATTCCGATTTATAAAACCGTGCGTACGCACACCTGTAAGCAATGTTCCCTTTATAAATCACAGATCACCCGCAGATGTGCGTACGTGAACCAGCCTCATATCCCGCCCTATACACGCCCATTTTTAACCATAAATAGTCAATGCAAATCACCTCATCATTGCTGATCAGCATGTAAATGAGAGTGGAATCCCATATATACCTGGAAAACTGGCATGCGACCCGCCAATTAATTAATCCAAGAAAGTGAAAACGTGCATTTCTGTTAGCCTAATTTTAATAATGGCGACAGGTGAGAAAAGAGGAAAAAAACGTAATTTCTCAGATACTGAGATTGAAACACTTGTAGGGGAGGTGGAGGCTCGGAAAACTGTGTTATTTGGTGGCCACAGCAGTGGGGTCACTAATAAAAAGAAGCAGTGCGAGTGGCAAAGTATTGCTTCTGCCGTCAATTGTGTCAGTGGGACAGAACGGACAGTTGCAGAATTAAAGAAAAAATGGTCCGACTTGAAGGTATACAAATTTTTTTTTTACCAACATATTACATTTGTGTTTTATTAGGCTATATACCTATATAAATAGCAATATTGATTTTCAAAAAGTTTTATTTACATGTGCTTACAGTATGCAAAATATGTGAAATAAAGATTCTCATTCATTCAAGGTGGAGGCAAAGAGAAAACTGTCCTCCCACCGCCAGAGCGTGGCTGCAACTGGTGGGGGCCCATGTACAGCTGATCTCACATCAGTGGACAGCAAAATCGCGGCTATAATTGGGGAGGTCAGCGTGTGTGGTATTGTGTCGGAAAAGGAGGGAGACACTGACGTGACTGAAACCACAGAGGAGCAAGGTTAAACCGATTTTTAATCATTAACGCTGTACATTTGAGTGTGTGGGGTGATAAATGGATAAATGTTGCCAATTGTTTGTCCTCCAGTCCTTCCGGAGTCTGAAGCTGTAAATGAACAGGAGGTTCAGGGTGAGGGGTTCTCAGATGCAGATGCACAGCGTCCGGCTCAAAGCAGTGCCCCTTCTGCGTCTGGCACGTCCAAAAGTGGTCGGGTACTCACTGACGCAGTCCTGCAGTTACAGCGAGAGACAATAAACGCTGTCAACAGGGTTGCAGATGAGCTACGGCAGATGAGAGAAGTGATGCAAGAAATTGCACAATCATTAAAAGATGCAGTTAAAACATGAACCTTGAGTTTTGTCTTTCTTTACAAACGCCGCATGACATCCTCACGGATTCTTGCACCTCGTTGATATCCCTCTTGTCGGCCAGGGGGCTGTGGCTCGGGGTCGTAATGCTGGGGTAGAGGGAGATCAGGAGGGAGAGGAATACCGTTTCTCAGTGCTATATTGTGCAAAACACCACACGCCCTGACAATCTTGCACACTTTTGCTGGATGGTATAAAAGTCTGCCACCCGAGGCATCCAGAGCACGCCATCTGCATTTCAGGATGCCGATGGCACGCTCCACAACTGCGCGGGCACGAGAGTGGACCTCGTTATAATGAGTTTCCTCTGCGCTCTGCGGGTTTAAAAATGGGGTGAGGAGCCAGCGTCTCAGGGGGTAGCCACTGTCGCCTGCAGGTTATAATTATATTAAAAACAAAATTGTTACAGTTTCTACTTTTTAATATTGTTAAACTCACCAAGAAGCCAGCCATCATGTACTGCGCCTGCATTTAGTCTGTTCCCTACACTGCTATGTGTCAAGATAAAGGAATCATGTGTTGAACCAGGCCAGCGTGCCACAATGTTTGTGAGGGTCATGTTGGAGTCACATATGATTTGCACATTAATAGAATGCACATGCTTTCTATTAACATAAGCAAATTCATTTTCAGATGGTGCCCTTATAGCAACATGAGTGCAGTCAATTGCGCCGATTACATTTGGGAAACCAGACATTGCTGCAAATTGCGTTTTAATTTCGGCCTGTTCTCGCACAGTGTAGGGGAACCTGATGTATCGACTAACCATATTAAGTATACCATTTAAAACGACAGATATTATGGCACTCAGGGACGGCTGTGATATACCAGACCTATAGGGTGAGATGATAGATTCCAATAGAATTATTTCATATACAAAAAGGTCTTAGAGACAAATTTGAGGATTACTTATAGTTTTTTTATATTATTAATTTACCTGTCTGCCAATTCCCGCTGGAAACAGCCGGTTGCCAAGAACCCCAGAGTGGTGAGGACTTGTATTTGGACTGGGATGGCATGGTTCCGGCGTGTTGCCCTCTCTAATACTGGACCCAATTCAGCACATAGATCCAAGAGCACAGCTCTAGGGAATCTAAATCGGCTTATTAGCCAGTCATCATCATGGGCCAGGAAATCATCATGGTCCCTGAAAACTCGTTCTCTCCTTATTCTGCCATTAGCGTAATCCTCCAACAGTGCCAGGAGTGCCATCATGAAGCATTACATACCCGGGTCACCGGAGAATTTATATGTTTCTAGCAAATAGACTGATCGTTAACACCTTGACAAAATCACTTTTTTTTTTTTTTTTTTTTTTTTTTTTATACCTTTATTTAACCAGGAGGTCCCATTGAGATTCAGAATCTCTTTTACAAGAGAGACCTGGCCAAGGTAGCAGCCAAAGCACACAAAATGCATACATAAACACCAAATTACATTTTCACGTACAAAGAAGAAGTACAAAATGTTAAAAATAAAAATATAAAAACACAATGAGACTCTCAAGAAAAACAAGAACATGTCTCCATCACAACACTCTTTACAGTAGTTTTAAATTCATTTATGGACATAAGGGTTTCTAACTTTAGCTCTTTTTGTAGATTATTCCACCCCCAAGGTGCTAAATAAGAAAAAGCAGTTTTTCCCAATTCGGTTTTAACTCGTGGCACCTTAAAAAGCAACCACTTTGAGGAGCGTAGCTGATAGGTACCAGAGCAAACAGAGAGGAGGTTACAGAGGTACAGTGGAAATTTGCCAAGTATAGCTTTATAAATAAAGATATACCAGTGCTGTTGTCTACGAATTTTAAGTGATGTCCAACCAACTAAATCATAAAGAATGCAGTGATGGGTAAGGGACTTTGTATTTGTTATAAATCGAAGTGATGCATGGTAAACTGAATCAACATGACGCAGGATGGAAAATGCAGCATGCATGTACAATATATCTCCATAATCAATTACAGGCAGAAAAGTAGCTTCCACAAGTTTCTTCTTAGCACTAAAAGTAAAGCAAGATTTATTTCTGTAATAGAAGCCGAGCTTAACTTTAAGTTTCTTAACTAAAGCAGTAATATGTTCATTGAAGGAAAGCTTATCATCTATCCATATCCCCAAGTACTTGTATGAAGACACTCTCTCAATTGAGTTCCCATCTAATGAAAAAAGGCTACAATTGTCGAGTAGCTGTGCTCTAGCTTTAGAGAAGACCATAAACTTTGTTTTCTGTGTATTTAAAACCAGTTTTAAACTCAATAATGTGTATTGCAGTGTCTGAAATGCAGTCTGAAGTTCCTGCACTGCTACTGAAATGGTGGAAGCCTGGGTGTAAACCACTGTATCATCAGCATATAAATGTAATTTGGCTTGAATATCTCTATCCAAATCATTTATAAAAATTGAAAACAAAATGGGTCCTAAGATTGATCCTTGAGGGACACCTTTAGTTATTTCAAGAAAATCAGATTTACATCCTTCAGCATAAACACATTGAGTACGATCTACCAAATAATTCTGGAACCATGCAACAGCCTTCTCACTTAAACCAACTGAACGTAGTTTGGTCAATAACAATCCATGATCACTTAATTAATTTGTGGGCGAAAATTTAAGACGAAAATGTTATAGTGAACACATGCTTCTTGACGGTTTTGTAATGAACACCGTAATAGTTAGGACCGATGATGAGTAGCGATTGTGCTTCATGACTGTATTTGCAGACTTTGACATTTTATGATATAGGCTATGTACAATAAGGAAAATATTTCCTTTTTACACTGTGTTCTGCAGTTCTCTAATAAAAGGGTATTTCATGCTATTCTGTAGGCTATCACATGTATCGCGCCATGTCCTCCTGTGCTCCCGTTGTGGACAATGTGACTGTAAGGCAGCGCTGATTATTATTTTATTTTACTTTTAATACATTTTGAATTACGTTTGGATTTTACTAGATGTATATAGCCTAAAACAATCGGCACAAATAACACTGTTGGATTTAATCTTCATGATAATGTGGATATAACGTATGAAATGGAGTGAAAATTAAATGTCATTCATTCTTATAATCGTTCTTCTCACATTTATTTTCTACAATCTAACTTCAGTTCACGACCTCACCATCGGTGTCGCCAATTCCCTTTGTCTCCAGAATGTGCGTACGCACGGCTCAAAGTTTGCTTAAAGGTGCGCACATTCTCCCGTCAAGTTTGTTTTTTATAGATCACAACCTTTGCGTGGGAACTGGCGTACGTACGTTTCCAGCCCCGTTTTGTGCGTACGCACGCTTTATAAATGAGGCCCCTGGACAGGCTCCTGATCCCCCGTTAAGCCCAGGACGGGCTCCTGATCCCCCGTTAAGCCCAGGACGGGCTCCTGATCCCCCGTTAAGCCCAGGACGGGCTCCTGATCCCCCGTTAAGCCCAGGACGGGCTCCTGACCCCCAGTTAAGCCCAGGACGGGCTCCTGACCCCCAGTTAAGCCCAGGACGGGCTCCTGACCCCCAGTTAAGCCCAGGACGGGCCCCTGACCCTCCGTTAAGCCCAGGACGGGCTCCTGATCCCCAGTTAAGCCCAGGACGGGCCCCTGACCCCCAGTTAAGCCCAGGACGGGCTCCTGATCCACAGTTAAGCCCAGGACGGGCTCCTGATCTCCAGTTAAGCCCAGGATGGGCTCCTGACCCCCAGTTAAGCCCAGGACGGCCTCCTGATCCCCAGTTAAGCCCAGGACGGGCTCCTGATCCCCAGTTAAGCCCAGGACGGGCTCCTGATCCCCCGGTAAGCCCAGGACGGGCTCCTGATTCCCTGTTGAGCCCAGGACGGCCTCCTGACCATCCGTTAAGCCCAGGACGGCCTCCTGATCCCCAGTTAAGCCCAGGACGGGCTCCTGACCCCCAGTTAAGCCCAGGAGGGGCTCCTGACCCCCAGTTAAGCCCAGGAGGGGCTCCTGAACTCCAGTTAAGCCCAGGAGGGGCTACAGCCCCAGAGCTCACTCCAGTGCCTGCTCCTCCGAAATTCCCACCCACTCCTGCCTCCTCCTCCGCTGTCGTCTGGCTGCCCCTCTGCTCGCCCTCAGCCTACCATCATTGTGGTGCGAGCTCAGCGGGACCGCCATCCTCCAGCGCAGCCTTGGTCGGCGTCTCCCTCACCTCCGCCTCCAGCCTCTGAGGCCTGGACTCTGCCTCGGCCCGTTGACCCGTCGGCTCCACCATGGCTCCTAGCTCCTTCCTCTCCGCCGTGGCCCGGCAGTCCACATGCTCTGCATGGCTCCCTCGTCCCTCCGGCTCCGCCTTGGTCTGGCGTCGTCCATCCTATGCCTCGGGACTCCACTCCTCCGGCTTCGCCTCATCCCTCCGTCCCTCCGGCTCCGTCAGGCTCCTTCATCCCCTCGGCTACACCTCAGTCCTCGGTCACTCTGGCCTCACCGCGGCCTTCCGGATCCACATCGCCGCGTCAGTCACCAGAGCCATCTGTTCCGCCTAGGACCTCCGGCTCCTCCCCATCACCCTGGCTCTCCGTCTCCGCCTCGGGCTCCTCCTCCACTTGCTCCGTTGCCGTGGGTCGAGTCCCTGGAGTCGGCGACCATGGCTCCTTCCACCGTCGGCCCCACCTTGGGCCGTTATGGCTGTGGCCTGGGCCCTGCTGGGTGCCTCCTGCTTCAGATCCCTCCTGTCTCCTCCCTGGCTCCTCCCTCCATTGTCTCCTCCCTGGCTCCTTCCTCTGTGGTCCCTGTCTGCTGGCCCCCTCCTGGGAGGCTGTCCTCCACCGGAACCTCCTCCCAAGTTCCCACCCACGCCTCCCTTTGTTGTTTCTACGGTGCGAGGACGCACCTACCGGGAGGGGGAGTACTGTCACATACCTGGACTCATTTTGTGTGTTTTTGCCCCTGTGTTCCAGTTTCTGTCTTCCGTGTGTGGTTTGATTAGTTCCCAGGTGTGTCTATTCATTTCTCCATGTGTTCTATTTCCCGGTTAATTTAGTGATTCCATCCACCTGTGTTTCCCCATTATCCCTTGTATAAAAGCCTTGTCCTTTCAGTTCTGTTTGGTCGGGTCTACTTGTTACTTGCCACCAGTTACTTGCTACTTACCTGTGTCTTCCTCTGTGATCCATGTTTGGATAATGCCTATGTTGGATATAATAAAGCCTTGTTTCGTTTATCCTTCGGTTCCGTGTTCCTTCCAGCAGCGTAAGCCGTGACGCATACACACACACACATAAATAGATATAAACCGCAATGTTTTTCATAGCGTTACACTTTGAAACAAGAACGATATGTTTCCATGATTTTGTTAGCTCTTTCTGTTTGAATCTGTTTACCGCAGTTTCACCATCCTAATTGCAATGGTTTGGTCTTACGCTTAGGGCCTTATACGAGTCCTTTTCTTAGTTTTTGATCTCATGTTAACCGACCTCTTTGTTCATACAAAGCAATATTTCTGTGAATTTGGGTATTAAAATATTGCTTTAAACATAGTCTTTATTCGAGACGTTTACTTAACATCATTATATTATCCTTTATATTATCCTGGTTTATATCAGATATAAGATACAAGATCGTTGTTTATTATTATCCAACCTTTTAATCATAAACCAAAATGTCACGGCCGACTTGAGTGAAACTTATCTTGGGCGTGACCAATGTTTATGACTTCCTGATGACAATCCCCCATCGTGTACACCATACAATGGGTTGAGGGTGGGTCCGATCACTAAAACCAACAAAGACCGTCTGATAGACGCTACAGTTGCCTGCTGTGAACAATAAACTATACAATAAATCAATAAACCGGAAATTCATAGTGAATTAAAACCGTAACATCCGCATTCGGCAACAAAGTTCTATATCGATTAGGGGCAAAGTTTATGCCTTGGAAAGAATCGAATTCTGAAAAAGTCGTCTGACGCTGCACAAACTAACCATGGAGGGTAAATGGAGCGGCGCTGATGAGGTTGAAAAACTGGAGTGCAAAAGATCATCACGGCGGAATGCGACCCAAATCACGATTTTACGGACGATAGCAAGCGGGAAAAAATCGCAGTAACCAAATGAAACTTATAAGAAGCCTGAAATGTACATGGCCTGATTTGACGAGCATATTTTTAACTGGGTGGGACCCAGTGCATGTTTCTGCACGTACAATTCTGGAAGTGATGTCTGAATGTGAAGATGAGATGGACGTTAATGACGTTCTCTATCGGTGTACATCTCTAACAGATCAATGTGTACTGTTGGCTTCCAAAAATTATGACTCTATGACCTGTGAAATTGTTGCATCGTTGGTTGATTTTATATTGGAGCAAAACATGTTGATCTGCAGAGATTTTCTATTCTGGTTAGATTGCCTGTAATGTCATGAGTACTATTTGTTTTTAATGACATTTTGATCATTTTCTTCACTACATCGATGTATATTCAACAATATAGTGTTGAAATAAAAGATTGATCCACTCGCTATTCTGTTCTCGGAGTTCAGAAACTTTTTTGTTTGTTTGTTAACAATTCAATAATAATAAGCAACATATCTTATATCTGATATAAACTAGGATAATATAAAGGATAATATAATGATGTTAAGTAAACGTCTCGAATGAAGACGATGTTTAAAGCAATATTTTAATACCCAAATTCACAGAAATATTGCTTTGAATGAACAAAGAGGTCGGTTAACATGAGATCAAAAACTAAGAAAAGGACTCGTATAAGGCCCTAAGCGTAAGACCAAACCATTGCAATTAGGATGGTGAAACGTTCTGGTTTCAAAGTGTAACGCTATAAAAAACATTGTGGTTTATATCTATTTATGTGTGTGTGTGTGTGTGTGTGTGTGTGTGTGTGTGTGTGTGTGTGTGTGTGTGTATGTGTGTGTGTGTGTAAAGACCTCTAACACTAGCTTGCTATATTCTTTTTTTATTCAATCTGTTTTCTTTCTTTTTATTTATTATATTATTTAAAATCCCATGCTACGTGTACTGTGTTAACCTAACTGAGACTTGTTATAACACTTATATATCATTACTCTTTTTGTTGTTTTTGATTGCTTCCACCGTCCTCATCTGTAAGTCGCTTTGGATAAAAGCGTCTGTTAAATGAATAAATGTAAATGTAAATATCTCACCACTCTAGCAAATTTTAGGTGTACTTAGCAGGGGCTATTGTGTTTTTAGGGTATATTGTACTTATTGTCATTATGAATATTTGTACGCTTATTTTCATTTCGGCATCTTAATGAACACTTACACAATTTGTCTTCGTTTGAGTAGCTAACGTTACTCGACGGTCACATTTAAGTTTTCACCGCTTACACTCACCAACAACACCCGAAACCTGTAACTCTGTCATAATTAGGTTAGTTGAAAAAAAATACAAAAACTTAATGCCTGACACCTTTGTAACTGACTAAAAACTGATGTTTAAGCTAAACAAACGACAGAGGCACTGTGCCTAAAACTGCGAACACAAACATCACTAACTTAAATGAACAAAAGACAATAAACACCAATTTGTGTTCACACAGTTAACTTTATTTAGATGATTCAGCATTAACTTAAATGAACAGATGATAATAACCACCAATATGTGTTCACACAATAAATTTATTTAGATGATTCACTGAAATAAAATGACTCTTGAGTTGTTAGAAGAAAAAAAATGTGTACTGACATAACTGCGAAAATGACTTAAGGGCCCTATGAATCGGTTCATTGAACCAAACTGTCCAAATGAATCATTTTTCAGAAGTGAATCGAACTTTGCATCGCTAAAACAGATCACAAAAAAAAGAGGGTTTGTAACATCAGAACATGGAAGGAGCATATACTTCACAAACAGCGTAGAAATGTGCGTCTTTTTATTTAGGTTATCTGCGCATGCGTTTAATCAGATGTCCAATGATTTAGAGCGTTGCCACATGCAATATGAGTACGTATCCACGACGGCCATGTTTGAAGCCTGAGGTGTATGATGGGTATTGTAGTTCCCTGAACTGAAGATCTACATAGCTTGATTGAGGTATTAGTTAAACGTATTAAATTTAATCCCTTTGTAAAACAAAAACATATAATACATATAACAACAATAAAATAACTGTTAACACATATTTAGACTAAACGACTATATTCAAGAATAATACGATATACTGTACATGTGCAAAAAATAATTATACAAAAAAAAAATTTAAATTGCGGTTAATTATGAAAATGTTACATCTGAATATTTTTTCACACACATACAGATTTCATTGATATATTTCATAAACTACCTTAACTACTCTAAAATATGAGTCAGATGTTTCAGGAGTTAAAGACCTATGCTAATTTCCTATTTGGCTGATGTATATATATTTGTTAAATTGAACTGTTTTACCAACCATTGTTAGATGCTGTGGCATTTCCCTTCATAGGTGTGCAAAAACCTGATTTCAAAACAGTGTCATAGCTGTTAAGCTTTCTTGTTGTGTTTTTAAATATGTATTTAATCTCCAAGCAAATCTGATTTTGTGATGGTTGTGCTTTAAAATGAAATTACGATCACAATCTTAATTTAAATGATGAAGGATTTTGAAAAGTCTGACGGTCATTAGTTGTTGAGCACTCTAATGTTAACCCCATCCTGTTTACACGTTTCAAAAGATTAACGGTTGAAAACATTACAAGTCTTAAAACATGTAATCAAATGTTATCAGTTACTTTACTTTTTAAAGAAATTGATATAGTTGCACAAACTTTTAGATTTTAAATAGGGTAATTTGTGATCTATAACCTATTACAAAGTTCATAGTAACATCCCCAAAACTGTGCGTAAAATAATTCCACCAAGGTCTCAGCTACAGCTAAACGTTAAAACAAAAACTTAAGGTCCTTGTTGGCAGTTTTGTGAGGAGTGTGAGTGTGTGTGTGTGTGTGTGTGTGTGTGTGTGAAAACCGCGTGGTTTGAAAGAAAAATGTTTTAGTTTATATATGTGATTTTACTACAAACTATAAGCATTCTAACTTAGAAACATATGTTTTTATTTATTTTTTATTTTCCAACCAAACTGGTTGTTCACAGTTAAAAAAGTCATAAGAATGTTTATTGTGTTTTGAAAAGAAAGTAAGTTATGATATATAAATAATTTTTTTTTTATTGTTTAACATCAACCACAATGCGTTTATGTATTTATTCTGTTTCATGTTTGCAACGGTTACCGTACACACATTCAAGAGAAATGCATAAACTCAATTGTTTTAAACAAGCTAAAGCATTTAGTCTGTCATTAAAAACCTCTTACATTTTTTTTTCTTCATGCATCTATTTTCATCTGTCTCTGGACTCTTGCTAAAAACATTCCAGTGCTGATATGAATCCTACATGAACGCTAAAATATAATACTTTTTTAAACTATTTTAAACATCATGGTTAACAACACCATTTGGAAAGTGAGAAAGGACATCTAATCTATTGTATAAAGTTCTGTGAGACATTTGAAGCAACAAACACTTTTGGTTTCAAAGAAAACTTATGACAACTCATTTTCAATCTAATATAGGTATTTTCGTGTTTGTGACCTATTTTGTTTGTTTGTGTATTTATGTACTTGTTTGAGTGTATATTTGTATTTGTTTGTTTACATGTTCATGTTTTCTGTATGTTTACATTTGTATGTGTGTGTGTGTGTTTATGATTGTATGGTTGTGTTTGTGTACTTGTTTGCATTCTCAGTACGTCTATGTTGATGTTAACAATATTTTGTTAAACAACATTTTTCTATGGTCTGACTTGTTAAAAGATTTCACATCCTTTTGACCAGTAAATGAACTTTCAGCTAACCTCGCGATCACAGACCTAAGCCATAAAGTTGAAATTGTCACCCTTTGATCACTGAATACACTAACATTTTTTTTTTTGCTTTAGCTGACCTGCAGCACACCATTTACAACACCAGAACCCCGGAAAACTAATTAGATTACAGTTGAGTTGCAAACCCCAAAAACCTTAAGATGTTTTACAATCTTCGCTGACATGGTCGTAACAGTAAACACAAAGACATCACCAGACACCAGACACGCGTTTCTACGCACTACTTGAGATGAAATATTTAGCCTTTCCTGTAATGTTGTAAAAGTTTCTTTGGCAAGAAAAGCCCATCTTGACATACCACATTCATTCCTGTTTAATATTTGTATGTCTAAACGCATGTTTTAATTGATATAGCAACGATATAGCAATGATAGAAGTTAATATTGACAATATAAAAGACGTATTCAAGGATTTAGACTACTAAAGTAAGTGTGAGTGACTTATTAAAATTAAATAAAACAACACTTTTTCCAACAAGGAATTTTTGTTGAGATGAAAAAATTAGATCGTATAGGTTAACCTAATTTTAAAGTAAAAACATCGGTCTAATATTAAAACCAAGTAGAATGTTTTCATCAAATGAGAACTGATATGTTGTAATAAAAACATTACTTTGTTTAGTTCTTTTAACATACATTTAAACCTTTGCGACCAACGTTATTAGGGAGGTGGGGGAAGTGTTAGTGTGTGTTTTTATTTTTTATTCGATGCTTTAAACATTAAAAACATAAAGACGTACATTACTGGTAGATTTACAAATATGGTCTGAGATTACACTAAATTTTTGTTCACACTCTGTACAACATAAAACAAAATAAATGTAAAATAAATAAAACAACACTTAAGAAAAAAGAAAAATATAATGATAAAGAAAATGTAGGGGGGAGTAAAAGATTTTCACATTAAGAAACCAAAGTCCTCTAATGAAGAATACAAAAATCTTGCTTTGGGACTTTTCATTCCTTTTAACGTCTCCAAATACATCACAAATTCCTCTTTAAACGCCACTAAACGTGGTGGAATTTTGAAAAACATACATTTATGAATGTAGAATTTCATGCCAGAAGTTAATATTAACAAAATAAAAGACATATTCAATGATTTAGGCTACTAAAGTAAGTGTGAGTCGCTTATTAAAATAAAATAAAACATAAGGGCTTTTGTTTAGATTAAAAATAAAGAGCATATAGGCTAACCTAGTTTTAAAGTAACTCATATACATAGATGTATCTAAAGATCCTGAAACAGTACATACAGCAGCAGCAGCTATATATGTTCCAAGGGTTAGGTATAGAATACCAGAAAGAACATCTAATCATCCGTCTGTTTATACTACAGAAATGATTGTCATATTTTTGGCTCTTCAGTGGGGGTTGAACACATTAATATACCTAAAGTAGTCATATGTTCAGACTCATTTTTAGTACTATCAAGTTTAAAGAGTGGTGAAGCTTCTACTAGACAAGACATTTTGTCAGTCATTTTACAGAGATTGTTCAGAATACAAGCAAAACAAATATTTATTTTGTATGGATACCCACACATATAGGTAATGAAGGTAATGAAAGTAGTGGACCAGATAAAAGCATTAAAATGTCAGACATCGTATTTAATACTCCAATGAGTAAATTAGAAATAAAAGGTCTAATTAAAAAATAAATAAAAAATAAAAAGATACGTGTCAAATTAAATGGGGTGGTGAGAATAAAGGACGGCATTTATATAATATTCAAAGAACAGTTGGAAATGAAAGGAGAATTTTGGGGGTAGAAAGGAAGATCTCGCCATAGAATTGGACACATTGCACTTAATCAGTCATTATTTATAAGAGGAAAAACATGTGTCTGGACTTTGTGTTAAATGTGATCTTCCTGAAACAGTTGAACCTATTTTAATAAAATGTAAAAGATATGACAACGAAAGATTATAACTTACAGAAGCACTTAATATAGAAATAAATCCGATCTCATTTTAGATTTTGTTAAATAAAGATGTGGCTATAGAAAGTTTTCACAGATTAAGTATCTCAAAGAGTTGATAAACAGTATTTAAAGAATTACTACTAAGTTTATTATTATCATTAATTTTATTTTTGTATTTCTTTTATCTCTTATGTTTGAGTTAGTTTTCATTAACGTCAATGCTCCACACTCCTGCCCGGTAGGTGGCGGTAAATGCACCTAAATCCTTGCGTGAAAGAGGAAGGAGTAGTTTGAGTGGGACCGGAAGTAAGCATTCTGAGTGTGTCTGCGTTGCTGTGAGGTTGTTTTATGGAGGCTTCGCAAATTCTGCTGGGAGATCTTTTTATTTTCTTTCGTTTAACTCTCTGTCAGTAACAGTCTAGATTTTTAAAATTGTAGTTAGTGGTAAAGTACAGCATAGTTTTGACTTGTGCTGGTGTTTTAAAGACGTGGTCCGATGTATTTTCTTTGAGATCAGCGTAAATGCCTACCTTTTTTTTTCTTTTGTTTTAACTTTTCACCCGACGTGACAAACGCCTACTTTCTTGGTTTGTAACATTGCTTTACGTTAGCTTCTTTTTTTAGTTTGAATCGATCTAACGCTACTGAAGACGTCGTAACACTTTGCTGTGAGATCTTTTTTTCTTTTGTTTAACTCGCTGTCAGTAACAGTCTCGATTTTTAAAAATTGTAGTTAGTGGTAAAGTACTGCATAGATTTGACAAGTATCTTGTCTGATGTATTTAGTTTTAGATCCGCGTAAATGCCTACCATATTTTTTCTTTTGTTTACATTTTTCATCCCGACGTGACAAACGCCAACTTTTCTGGTTTGTATCGTTTCTTTACATTCGCTTCTTTTTTTAGTATGAGGTAAGGTACAAATGCTAAAACTCTGTTACCTAGTTTTCTAACTGGTAACAAAACAGCTTTTTAAATTGTAATACTACAAGCTCTCACATCTCTTTCACATGTTGCTTAACGAAACGTATCTGTTAGTTTTTGACTTGTTTAGTTGTTTTAGATAAATAACCAGTAACCTAGTTTTATTTTTATTTAATTTGTAACAACTTTAACACCGTTTTTACACTTCCATGCACGGAAAAAAAAACGACCATGACATTGTTTCCGTCTCGTCTGTGTTTATAACCTTTTTCTGATAGTTTTTTACTTGTTTAGTCGTTTTACATAAATATCCAGTAAACTAGTTTTCTTTTTATTTAATTTGTAACAACTTTAGCAACGTTTTTACACCTTTTTCTTGAAATGCACTGTGTACTTAAAACCTTAATAAAAACTTCCCTTATACCATTTTCACGATTTCACATTTCAGAGTTTAAAAAGCACATAGATCCCAACACACACACACACACACAAAACCCTTTCCCCTCCCTCACCGAAATTCCTTCTTAGGTTCAAAAGTTCATATTTAGGTCACTGGACTGTACAGGGAGGGGAGGGGGGGTGTACAAACAGGTGTCCAGAACAGATGGCTTTTATGACCCTCATCAATCAAATTTTTGGAGACAAGGTGCACATTACCCTCTCTTACTCGTTAGCTTGTCATTAGCATTTTCATTCGAACCTTTCGCTTCTTTTTTTTATCCTCTCCTCTCTCTCGCTCCAGTTTTTCACAAGTTCATCAAACAACTGTGGTAATAATATTTCATCAAGCACGGTGAGTAATGGCTTCTCCTGCTATTGTTATTTGCACCCCTTGCCACATGTACAGTTTGTCTGTCTCTGTCGCTGATGAGGGATTCACATGTGATAAATGCAGGGAAATAGTTAGGCTGACAGAGAAGATTTCAGAATTAGAGACACGCATCCAAACTTTAATTGAGGACAGTAAGAATATCAGGGCTCTAGATACAGCTTTGGATGCGTCTAGCTCAGGAATTCCTGTACATTGTTCGGTTCCCTCAACAGAGCCCCTGCAGCAGGGCAACTGGGTGACAGTGAGGCAGCGTAGTCGTGGGTCAAAACACCGCTCTTCTGTTCTGATCAAAACATTAAACAGGTTCTCCCCACTTAGTGATGCACCCACTGAGAAACCTGATGAAAGAGCTCTAGTTATTGGCAGACCGGACCTGTTGAAAAGAGATGGTCTTCATCCCTCCTGGGGTGGCATCGCTCTTCTCCCTAGAAATATGGCAAATAGTCTTAGAGTTTATACTTGACTAACTGGGGCCCAGGTCAAGAAGCAGACAGACTGGCTAAACCGATCATCTGCTAGCTGCCTCACGTCACAGAGGTCAGTTAATTCTCAGCACATAGTGACTCTTTCACCTAAATATCACACATAGAGACTGTCTGTTCCCCGATCTATAAAATACAAAAAATGTCCAAACCAAGTTAAGAGTAACAATTTAATTAAGGTTCAACAAACAAAAAACAGATGCAATACGGATAAACAAATGATCAAGCTTGGCTTATTGAATATCAGATTTCTACGAAAACACTTTTTGTAAATAATATGATCACTGATAATAATCTAGATGTGCTCTGTTTGACAGAAACCTGGCTAAAACCTGATGATTACATTATTTTAAATGAGTCCACCCCCCAAGATTACTGTTATAAACGTGAGCCGCATCTAAAAGGCAAAGGGGAAAGTGTTGCTTCAATATATAACAACGTTTTCAGGATTTTTCAGAGTGCAGGCTTCAAGTATAACTCGTTTGAAGTAATGGTGCTTCATATAACAGGCCACCAGGGCACCATACAGACTTTATTAAAGAGTTTGGTTTTACATCAGAGTTAGTTCTGGCTGCAGATAAAGTTTTAATAGTTGGTGATTTTAATATCCATGTTGATAATGAAAAAGATGCATTGGGATCAGCATTTATAGACATTCTGAACTCTATTGGAGTTAGACAACACGTTTCAGGACCTACTCATTGTCGAAATCATACTCTAGATTTAATACTGTCACATGGAATTGATGTTGATAGTGTTGAAAGTATGCAGCCAAGTAATGATATCTCAGATCATTATTTAGATTTGTGCAAACTTCATGTAGCCAAAATTGTAAATTCTACTTCTTGTTACAAGTATGGTAGAACTAGGGCTGGGATAAACTATTATTTTTTAAACGATTAATCTAGCGATTATTTTTTTCGATGCATTGATTAATCTAACGATTAATTTTTTCAGACCGATTCGATTTCGATTATCTCCCCATTAATTGACTACAAACAATTTATACATGTTGATTTACATATCTGAATGAAAAAAACATGAATTCCTTAACATTGCAATATATGTTTATTGCTCTTAAAATTACAAAATAAAAGACTGACTAAGAATGCATTACTTTGCACTTGTATAGAGATGGCATTCAATAAAACCTTGAAGCCTTGAAAACACATAGCTTACTGAAACAAGCTTACTGAACACATAGGGCCTAGCTTACTGAAAAAATTTCTTCTTTCAGATGAAAATAACAACAACTTAATGTCTAGCATTCAATAAAAAAGGTCACCCAAAATACTTGTTTAGAGCAATTGAAAGAATACAGTAACCAATGTAAACTTGAGGGCTTTAAGCTAATACAGAGAGTGCTTTTCCAAAAAAAAAAAAAAAAAAAATTAACAGTGGGAGCCAGCAGCCTGTCATGGAGAAAAAAAAATTCTCAGAATGCTCCACGTGAAACTTTGGCGTTCCGCTCTTTTTCTATCGTGTCTAATGATTTTGTTTAATATGCACGAGGGAGAGAGAGAGAGAGAGCGCAAGTCAGCGCTCGTGTAGTTTAAAGACTGTGAGTGCGCGAGCACGCATGAAAATTGGGTGTTTCGCCCTTTTTCTATCGTGTTTAATGATTTTGATTCATATGCACAAGGGAGAGAGAGAGCAAGAAGCGCTCGTGTTGTTTGAAGACTGTGAGTGTCTTTGTGAATGTCGCAGTCATTCTATTCTACATCACTCACCGATCAAATAAGTCTTTGACAGCCGCCAAAAAAAAAAAGATCAATGCAGAAAAACCCCTGGATTGGTTATATAACGTTGGACAGAATGTTGATCCGGCCATCGCGTATATTCAGCGCACATAAGGTAAACGTTTTGCAAACGTTTATTAGAGAAATAAAAACAGGTCGATGAATCGATGCTCATATTTTGCGTCAACGTATTTTTTGCGTCGACGTCATCGATGACCTCGACGCGTTGTCCCAGCCCTTGGTAGAACCATCACTTCTACCACAAAAGACTGCTTTGTAAGTTATCTTTCTGATGTATCCGAATTCCTTAGCATATTCAAAACCTCAGAACAACTTGACGATGTAACAGAAACTATGGACTCTCTCTTTTCTAGCTTTTTAAATACAGTTGCTCCTTTACGCTTAAGGAAGGTTAAGGAAACCAGTATGACACCATGGTATAATGAGCACACTTGCACCCTAAAGAGAGCAGCCCGAAAAATGGAGCGCAGCTGGAGGAAAACAAAACTAGAGGTATTTCGTATTGCTTGGCGGGAAAATAACCTATCCTACAGAAAAGCATTAAAAACTGCTAGATCTGATTAATTTTCTTCTCTTTTAGAAGAAAACAAACATAACCCCCAGGTTATTTATTCAATACAGTGGCTAAATTAATGAAAAATAAAGCCTCAACAAGTGTTGACATTTTACAACACAGCAGTAATGACTTTATGAACTACTTTACTTCTAAAATCGATACTAATAGAGATAAAATTGTAACCATTCAGCCGTCAGCTACAGTAATCGCATCAGAGAGTGCACTATAAACCCCCTGAGGAACAGTTCCACTCATTCTCTGCTATAGGAGAGGAAGAATTGTATAAACTTGTTAAATCATCTAAACCAACAACATGTATGTTAAACCCTATACATGTATGTTAGACCCCATTTAAGCTCCTAAAAGAGGTGCTTCCAGAAGTCATTCTGACTATTATTTATTCCTCATTTTCATTAGGATATGTCCCCAAAACCTACAAACTGGCTGTTATTAAGCCTCTGATCAAAAAACCACAACTTGACCCCAAAGAACTAATTAATTATAGACCAATCTCGAATCTCCCTTTTCTGTCCAAGATACTAGAAAAGGTGGTATCCTCACAATTATATTCCTTCTTAGAGAAAAATGGTGTCTGTGAGGATTTGCAGTCAAGATTTAGACCGTATCATAGTGCTTAGACTGCTCTCCTTAGAATTACAAATGACCTGCGCTTATCATCTGATCGTGGTTTTATCTCTCTATTAGTTCTATTGGATCTTAGTGCTGAGTTTGACACAATTGACTACAACATTCTTTTGCATAGACTTGAACTTTTTGTTGGCATTAATGAAAGTGCATTAGCATGGTTTAAATCATACTCATATGACCGCCATCAATTCGTAGCAGTGAATGAAGAGGTATCATATCAATCACAAGTGCAGTATGGAGTACCTCAAGGCTCAGTACTAGGGCCGCAACTCTTCACACTCTATATATTACCCTTGGGAGATATCATCAGGAAACATGGTGTTAGCTTTCACTGTTATGCTGATGATACTCAGCTCTATATTTCTTCACGGCCTGGTGAAACACACCAATTTGAAAAACTAATGGAATGCATAGTCGATATAAAAAACTGCTACTAAAAATTAGATAAAAATTAATATAAAAAACTGCTGCTAAATTCTGAATTAATTATAGGACCTAAAAACTCTGCATGTAATAACCTAGAACACTGTCTAAGACTTGATGGCTGCTCAGTCAATTCTTCGTCATCAGTTAGGAACTTAGGTGTGCTATTTGATCGCAATCTTTCCTTAGAAAGCCAAATTTCTAGCATTTGTAAAACTGCATTTTTCCATCTCAAAAATATATAGAAATTATGGCTTATGCTCTCAATGTCAAATGCAGAAATGTTAATCCATGCATTTATGACCTCAAGGTTAGATTATTGTAATGCTTTATTCGGTGGTTGTTCTGCACGCTTAGTAAACAAACTACAGCTAGTCCAAAATGCAGCAGCAAGTGTTCTTACTAGAACCAGGAAGTATGACCATATTTGCCCGGTCCTGTCAACACTGCACTGGCTCCCTATCAAACATTGTACAGATTTTAAAATATTGCTTATTACTTATAAAGCCCTGAATGGTTTAGCACCTCAGTATTTGAGTGAGCTCCTTTTACATTATAATCCTCTACGTCCGCTACGTTTTCAAAACTCAGGCAATTTGATAAAACCTAGAATATCAAAATCAACTGCGGGTGGCAGATCCTTTTCCTATTTGGCGCCTAAACTCTGGAATAACCTACCTAAAATTATTCGGGAGGCAGACACACTCTTGCCGTTTAAATCTAGATTAAAGACCCATCTGTTTAACCTGGCTTACACATAACATACTAATATGCCTTTAATATCCAAATCCGTTAAAGGATTTTTAGGCTGCATTAATTAGGTAAACCGGAACCGGGAACACTTCCCATAACACCCGATATACTTGCTACATCATTAGAAGAATGGCATCTATGCTAATATTAGTCTGTTTCTCTCTTATTCCGAGGTCACCGTAGCCACCAGATCCAGTCTGTATCCAGATCAGAGGGTCACTGCAGTCACCCAGATCCAGTACGTATCCAGACCAGATGGTGGATCTGTCTGTCTGATGTATTTTGTTTAAAGCACTATATAAATAAAGGTGACTTGACTTGACTTCAGCTCACTTGCAGTTTTTGCTCCCTTTTTTCTACTTTTCCTCTTGACAATACCCCATAGATACTCTATGGGGTTCAGGTCTGGTGAGTTTGCTGGCCAGTCAAGCACACCAACACCATGGTCATTCAACCAATGAAACCAAATGAAATCTGCATCTTCAAATAGCCGGTCAGCAGAAGGAAGCATGAAGTGCTCCAAAATTTCTTGGTAAACGGGAACAGTGACTTTGGTTTTCAAAAAACACAATGGATCAACACCAGCAAATGACATTGCACCCCAAATCATCACAGACTGTGGAAACCAACACAAACTGATAGGAAAATCTTAAAGCCTTGAGTAACAAGCATGTTGCCCTTAACCAATGACCAATCAAATGTGTTGCCAAACCTGCATAACCTGTAGCAATGTTTCTGTTGCCTTTAACAGCTGACCAATGAATATGTTGCCAATATCTTAATATCTTAAACAGCATTCTCAATACACTAGCTAGACTTAAAGGGTTAGTTCACCCAAAAAATGAAAATTATGTCATTAATGACTCACCCTCATGCCGTTCCAAACCCGCAAGACTCCGTTCATCTTCGCAACACAATTTAAGATATTTTAGATTTAGTCTGTGTGATGTGGCACATATGGGTCAAATGAAATCACCTTAGACCTGTTTGGCAAGATCTTTATTTTGTTTGTTTTACTTAGAAGCAGTAACATGGAAGGTCCACATCCCATGGTGACTGCTGGTAATGTGAAACATTCAATATAGTGAAAATAAAAAATAAAAATTGTGTGAATAGTAACCTGTTTCGTTTCTGTGTCTTACCAGTACCTAGAAAGCCCAAAAAGGAGTGGCCCGCGAACAGGAAACCAGTTTTATGGCATCCTGAAGGGGAGGAGTTACACAGTTAAGGATGTGTGAATTAAAATGTCTTTACATGTATAATTTGATGAATTATTAGGGAGATACGCCTTTGGTTAAAGGAGAACTTCATCTTGGGTGTGACTTGTGAGGTTGAAAGTCTATGTGAAGTGTGAAATGTACTGTTTAACAACTTTTTCTGTAGTTTTGCCACTTCTTTAGCTGTCAGTTAGCCACTGCATCGACCATCTTACCACAAATGGTGTCAGAAGTGGGATCAGAAGCCTTTGTGGAGTGACTGACAGAAGAAGATAAAAAACTGCAAACCTCAAGATGACTACTAGAGGACATGGAGGTCCTCAAAGGATTACCCGAGCTCATCCAATCCTACTTTCTGAGGGGGAAGAGGACACTGTTGAAGCTCAAGCAGGTGATTTGGAGTTCGAGACTGGGGCAACTGAGGAGGCTGTGATAGACTTGTTTCATGTGAAGAACGTGCAGAGTCCTGAGATTGAACCTGTGGTGAGACCCAAAATCAGTAAAGTTAGTACACCCCGAGGTGAAGCAGAAGGAATTGTGGTGGGTCAAGAGTTTCTTTTGGAAATGAGGAATTTTATGCAGCAACAACAAAGAAATGAGAAGATATTGTTTGATAAACTGAATGGTTTAAAGGCTACTATTTTCCAGAAACCCAAGACAGGGTGGGAATCAGTCGAACAACTAAGCCAACAAACTCATTACCCATTACCTACTCCCAGAACACTTCCGCAGGCATCAGGGGGAAGGGCCATGCTTTCAGAACCTCCTCAAACTCAACCCGAAGACCATTTGCCAGGTATGTCTCCACCACCAGTAGCATCTTTTAGACATTATAATGACCCACGAATTCCTGCTTTTGTAGAAGGTGAGGATGTGGTGAGCTTCTTTGTGCGGTTTGAGCACATTGCCAGAGTGTGGGGATGGCAAACTGATGAGTGGGCAGCCCGAGTGGTAACTCCGTTAATAGGCAAAGCTCTGGAGGCCTATGCAGGCATGGACGATCAAAGCTCCAGATCCAATACTGACATTAAAGCTGCGGTTCTGTCCAAGTACAACGTGACTGAGGAGACATATCGCCTGCATTTCAGGAGTCTTACAGTGCCAACGGGAGAAAGTGTAAGAGAGACCTACAACCACATCAAGGGCTTGTATAAGAGGTGGATGCGACCAGAAATGAAGAACAGGGAACAGCTGGGCGAAACCATCATACTGGAGCAGTATTTGGGAGTGTTGCGGCCTGACGTGAGAGTATGGGTCAAGGAGAACCAACCACAGACTGGTGAAGAAGCCGCTAGTCTGGCGGAGAGGTACATGGCTGCGCATCGAGAGCCATCACGAACCAGCAAAGGTACTCTGACTGGGGGCAGGGGTAAAGTTGAGGAGCCTATGGATAAGACTATGGGAGCGCCTGGGAAATATTCTAATGCAACCCTGATTTGTTTTTATTGCCAGCAACCTGGACATAAGGCTTCTCTGTGTCCCCTTAGAAAGCCCAAAGTGACTAAGCTGTGTTATGTTCCTAGGAATGAGGGTATTGGAGAATCATCAACCTCTACTGAGAAACATAATCACCTTATAATGGTAACGGTAAATGGTCAGCATGCTCATGCTTTGGTTGATACAGGTAGTACACAAACTTTGGTCAAATCTGACTTGCTAAATTATGAAATGTTGAACTATGGTGATACTGTGTGCTTGGGATGTGTACATGGGGATGAACACATTTATCCAACTGCTGAGGTATCTGTAGTGATAGAAGAACAAGCATCCCTGTTAAGGGTGGGGGTGGTTGAGAAACTAGCATTTGATGAGGTGTTAGGGGAAGATTTTCCTTATTTAACTGATTTGGTGGGTTCAGTATCCAAAATGTGTGCAGTAGTTACAAGGTCCCAGACCAAAGGATTGCAACCCCTTCCCAATACTGATGCTTATCTGTTCTCGAATGCAGGGAAGGATAGAAAAAGTAAAAGACAGAGACGACAAGAGAAGCATAAGGGGAAAGATAGGGTACAAGAGAACTTACAAAATTTCCCCGACCCTGGGTCCGAGTTGATTAACTCTCATTGGCAGGTTCATGATAATTTTAAGGAATTGCAAAAGGAAGATGTTGCTTTACAGCCCTTGTTTGCAAAAGTGTGTGAAGTGGATGGTAAGCCGGTAGGGGTACCAAAGTTTTGGGGGGACCGGTATATTTTAAAGAACAATCTTTTGTATCTGGCTGATATCGAGAGTCCTAGATTAGTGCTACCTAAAGCACTGCATCAAATGATTTTACATCTGGGTCATACCATCCCTTGGTCAGGGCATTTAGGCAGACAGAAAACGTATGAGTGAGTCAGCCAACGATTTTATTGGCCAAAAATGTACCAAGAAGTGCAAGACTATTGTACTGAATGTCAAATGGTAGCACCTGTTCGAACGGCTGATAGAAGTTATCTGCAACCGTTGCCCATTATTTGAACTCCATTTGATCGTATAGGCATGGATATAATCGGTCCCTTGGTTAAGAGTATTTCGGGTCACCAATTTGCATTGGTGATCTGTGACTATGCTACCCGATATCCAGAGGTGTACCCCTTGCGTTCAGTTCAAGTTAAGCACATTGTGAGATGTTTGGTAGATTTGACTTCAAGGGTTGGAGTTCCATCTGAGATTATCACTGATCAGGGAACAAACTTTATGGCTAAAGTGATGAAGCTATTGTATAAACATCTAAGCATTAAGGGAATCAGAACTACTCCATTTCATCCTCACACCGATGGTCTTGTCGAACGGTTTAACGGTACCTTGAAAAACATGCTTAAGAAGTTTGTCGACGAGTCTGGGAGGGATTGGGATAAATGGGTTCCGTTTCTTCTCTTTGCTTATAGAGAGGTCCCTCAGTGTTCAACTGGATTCTCACCTTTTGAACTTTTGTCTGGCAAGCAAGTTCGTGGGCCCCTGGACGTGCTCAAAGAAGGGTGGACAGCAGAGGAATCAGCCCAGTGCAGTATCGCTTCATATATCTTACAGATGCGGGACAAATTGGAGAACTTTAGAACTCTGGCTAAAGCAAATTTAGCTGGTAGAAGTGATGGTTCTACCATACTTGTAACAAGAAGTAGAATTTACAATTTTTGCAACATCACAGCAGTAATGACTTTATGAACTACTTTACTTCTAAAATCGATACTATTAGAGATAAAATTGTAACCTTTTAGCCGTCAGCTACAGTATCGCATCAGACAGTGCACTATAGACCCCCTAAGGAACAGTTCCACTCATTCTCTACTATAGGAGAGGAAGAATTGTATAAACTTGTTAAATCATCTAAACCAACAACATGTACTGTATGTTAGACCCTATACCATCTAATCTCCTAAAAGAGGTGCTTCCAGAAGACATAGATCCTCTTCTGACTATTATTAATGCCTCATTGTCATTAGGATAAGTCCCCAAAACCTTCAAACTGGCTGTTATTAAGCCTCTCATCAAAAAACCACAACTTGACCCCAAAGAACTAGTTAATTATAGACTGATCTCAAATCTCCCTTTTCTGTCCAAGATACTAGAAAAGGTAGTATCCTCACAATTATATTCCTTCTTAGAGAAAAATGGTATCTGTGAGGATTTCCAGTCAGGATTTAGACCGTATCATAGTACTGAGACTGCTCTCCTTAGAGTTACAAATGACCTGCTCTTATCATCTGATCGTGGTTGTATCTCTCTATTAGTGCTATTGGATCTTAGTGCTGCATTTGACACAATTGACCACAACATTCTTTTGCATAGACTTGAACACTTTGTTGGCATTAATGGAAGTGCATTAGCATGCTTTAAATCGTACTTATATGACCTCTATCAATTCGTAGCAGTGAATGAAGAGGTATCATATTGATAACAAGTGCAGTATAGAGTACATCAAGGCTCAGTACTAGGCTAGCTACTCTACACACTTTATCTGTTAGCCTTGGGAGATATCATCAGGAAACATGTTGTTAGCTTTCACTGTTATGCTGATGATACTCAGCTCTATATTTCTTCGCGGCCCAGTGAAACACACCAATTTGAAAAACAAATGGAATGCATAGTCGATATAAAAAACTGGATGATGAGTAATTTCTTACTGCTAAATTCTGCAAAAAACAAAGGTGTTAATTATATGACCTAAAAACTCTGCATGTAATAACCTAGAACACTGTCTAAGACTTGATGGCTGCTCTGTCAATTCTTCATCATCAGTTAGAAACCAAGGTGTGCTATTTGATAGCAATCTTTCCTTAGAAAGCCACGTTTCTAGCATTTGTAAAACTGCATTTTTCCATCTCAAAAATATATCTAAATTAAAGCCTATGCTCTCAATGTCAAATGCAGAAATGTTAATCCATGCATTTACGCGCTCAAGGTTAAATTATTGTAATGCGTTATTGGGTGGTTATTCTGCATGCTTAGTAAACAAACTATAGCTAGTCCAAAATGCAGCAGCAAGAGTTCTTACTAGAACCAGTGTAAGACTGGAGCCGGACCGTCTGGACTGAGGGACGAATTCTCAATAAGAAAACAAAGGACTTTCCTGATAATTAACATTTGAACACTCTCTTAAATACCCTCCATCATAAGTAACGGTGCCATCGAAGCCGCACCACACCTAGTAGTTCACACCTCACCATCAGACTCCCTCCAATTAGTTTCACTCAGAATTTCCAATAGTATAATATTCTGCATTAATGCAAGTGATATTTACAGTCATGTTTGGTGTCATTTGAATTGTCTCAGAGTGACTGGTACAATGGTCTCAACCTTAGAAATGTAGACTACAGTAGAATACAGTTTCTAAGAGTTAAGAGATATTTTGATTACTGTAATGGGAGTGCCCTTTTCCAGGGTCTTCCATGTAAATTACCTTCTGTTCCCTTTGAGGAGTAAACTATCCTGGTCTGGGACCTGACTTAATCAAATTCCAATTGTTAAATTCTGTCTTCATCTCGGGGGATGTTTGTCTTGGTCTGATGTATTTAAAGGATTGCAGCAAAAGGATCGGGGGATTTCTGTAGCCAGAAAGACCATAGTGTGTTGTGTGTCTCTTCACTTCATACTATGTATTCTCTAAGGTCAGGTATGCATATTTTACTTTTAGATTAATCTTTGAGAATTTGATTAATTAATTAATAAATTGTTACATTTGATTTTATTCTGTTTTACTCTGTAATTATTGACTCTAGTAGACTACGTTGTATCCTTGTTAGCAACATGAGCACCTGAATGAACGAGTTAATATAAAAGTAGGAGTTAACTAGAATAATCAAATTTCAGAAGAATACTAATTAAAAAGGTATAAAACCAATTTGCATTTCAACCTAAATTCAAGGTCATACTAAAATGGAGTCAGATTAAATAATAAAATGGAGTGAGATTTGAGTTTAACCTAAATTGAATAACTCTACGCGCTGAAAGACCGAACACGTAGGAAACCTTCATCCAGCACCGGATACCTTCCTTGGGTCGAGTGCCTGGACCCTACACCAGGAAGTATGACCATATTAGCCCAGTCCTGTCAACACTGCACTGGCTCCCTATCAAACATCATATAGATTTTAAAATGAATGGTTTAGCACCTCAGTATTTGCATGAGCTTCTGTTACATTATAACCATCCACGTCCGATACGTTCTCAAAACTCAATTTGAAAATACCTAGAATATCAAAATCAACTGTGGGCGGCAGATCCTTTTCCTATTTGGCGCCTAAACTCTGGAATAACCTACCTAACATTGTTCGGGAGGCAGACACACTCTTGCAGTTTAAATCTAGATTAAAGACCCACCTCTTTAACCGGGCTTACACATAACAAACTAATATGCTTTTAATATCCAAATCCGTTAAAGGATTTTTAGGCTGCTTTAATTAGGTAAACCGGAACCGGGAACATTTCCTATAACACCCGATGTACTTACTAAATCATTAGAAGAATAGCATCTACGCTAATATTAGTCTGTTTCTCTCTTATTCTGAGGTCACCGTAGCCACCAGATCCAGTTTGTATCCAGATCAGAGGGTCACTGCAGTCACCTGGATCCAGTACGTATCCAGACCAGATGGTGGATCGGCACCTAGAAAGGACCTCTACATCCCTGAAAGACAGCGGAGACAAGGACCACTAGAGCCCCAGACACAGATCCCCTGTAACGACCTTGTCTCCGATGACCACCAGGACAAGACCACAGGAAACAGATGATTCTTCTGCACAATCTGACTTTGCTGCAGCCTGCTGGTTTCGTCTGGTCAGAGGAGAACTGGCCCCCTTAGCCTGGCTTGCTTAGTTGGGGTCACTTCATCTACAGCGATATCGTTGACTTGATTGCAAACAAATGCACACTATTTAAACTGAACAGAGATGACATCACTGATTTCAATGATGAACTGCCTTTAACTGTCATTTTGCATTATTGACACACTGTTTTCCTAATGAATGTTGTTCAGTTGCTTTGAAACGATGTATTTTGTTTAAAGTGCTATATAGGTGACTTGAATTGACCTCGCTTTTCAGACTGATGAGCTTTATAAAAATTACGCATTTCAGAAAGGCGGGGCATAGAGGAGAAACAATAATGTACAGTATGTGGAAAATGATGTGTTGTTTGAATCTTAAACCTAAACACATTTCATTATACACAAAGTACACAAAATAATGTTCTTTTTAGCAACATCATATGACCCCTTTAAGAACTGCAGAGGGCACGGTTATTTTACCAACAACAGAAACAAGGTGAACACCAAATTTATAAATTACTTTCACTAAAACACAACAGAAAACATCAATGCTATAAATATAGTTATTTTCCTTACTATCTATCAGATATAATTTAGCATTATAATCTGTACAAGAATATTTCAAAAGCAGGGATGTGCACAGACATTTGAAGGGACAGGGGCTCAAGTAGAAAAAAGGGCATTTCTCATATTTGTTAATTTATTTATTTGCTTCTAAGAAAAAAATGTTAAATATATTAAGAGTGTGCGTTACCGACAAAAAAAATATATCAATATTTTCTGGGATAATGATAATTATACAACATTTTGTGTGTTATTGTTATTGTGGCACCTTATAGGACTACTATGGACATTTGACTCATATTGTGAAAGAAATTCACCATTCAGTTTTTTTACCTTTTATGGGCATTTTTACCTTTATTAGCTGCATTAGAAGTGGCCTTTTCACACTGTTTAATGCAGGACATGAATGCATTTAACCTGCAGGTACAAATGCATTAATATTGTTTTGAATAACATTTTATAACATTTGTAACCATGCTGCTTTTTGGTGGGGAAAAAAAACATTAGTCTTCGCATGATACTGATTAACTATATGAAATTATATAAATATATAAATTTTTGCCCCCATATCTTGAATTTTGTGATCATTCCAAATGCATTTTAATAAACTAAATCATGCAGTGAAAGAATGCACGCTGGTCTAACCTACCAGATTCAAGATTTTATTTGTCATGTACAAGTTATATGACATACAACAAGCAGTGAAATGTAGGTCTGGCATACTCTTTTTAGACTGTGCAAAAAAATAAGAGAAAATTAAATACAAATAATGAATTATACACAATATATTAAACTAGATGATGTGTAGATATGATACACAGAAACTGCTACACAGAGGAGGTGCAGAGATGTAAACAATGTGCAGTGAGGATGAGTTGCATAGCTAGCTTATCTCAAAAAAGTGCAGTGAAAGCAACTGAACAACATTCATTAGGAAAACAGCGTGTCAATAATGCAAAATGATATTTAAAGACAGTTCATCATTGAATTCAGTGATGTCATCTCTGTTCAGTTTAAATAGTGTCTGTGCATTTATTTGCAAAAAGAGAGAAACAGACTAATATTAGCGTAGATGCCATTCTTCTAATGATGTAGCAAGTACATCGGGTGTTATGGGGAGTGTTCCCGGTTCACCCAATTAATGCAGCCTAAAAATCCTTTAACGGATTTGGATATTAAAGCATATTAGTATGTTATGTGTATGCCAGGTTAAAGAGATGGGTCTTTAATCTAGATTTAAACTGCAAGACTGTGTCTGCCTCACGAACAATGTTAGGTAGGCTATTCCAGAGTTTAGGCGCCAAATAGAAAAAAGGATCTGCCGCCAGCAGTTGATTTTGATATTCTAGGTATTATCAAATTGCCTCTAAATTGAGTTTTTAGAACGTAGCGGACGTAGAGGATTATAATGTAAAAGGAGCTCATTCAAATACTGAGGTGCTAAACCATTCAGGGCTTTATAAGTAATAAGCAATATTTTAAAATCTATACGTTGTTTGATAGGGAGCCAGTGCAGTGTTGACAGGACCGGGCTAATATGGTCATACTTCCTGGTTCTAGTAAGAACTCTTGCTGCTGCATTTTGGACTAGCTGTAGTTTGTTTACTAAGCGTGCAGAACAACCACCCAATAAAGCATTACAATAATCTAACCTTGAGGTCATAAATGCATGGATTAACATTTCTGCATTTGACATTGAGAGCATAGGCCTTAATTTAGATGAGTTTTTGAGATGGAAAAATGCAGTTTTACAAATGCTAGAAACGTGGCTTTCTAAGGAAAGATTGCGATCAAATAGCACACCTAGGTTCCTAACTGATGATGAAGAATTGACAGAGCAACCATCAAGTCTTAGACAGTGTTCTAGGTTATTACATGCAGAGTTTTTAGGTCCTATAATAAACACCTCTGTTTTTTCAGAATTTAGCAGTGAGAAATTTCTCGTCATCCAGTTTTTTATATCGACTATGCATTCCATTAGTTTTTCAAATTGGTGTGTTTCACCGGGCCGCGAAGAAATATAGAGCTGAGAATCATCAGCATAACAGTGAAAGCTAACACCATGTTTCATGATGATATCTCCCAAGGGTAACATATAAAGCGCGAAGAGTAGCGGCCCTAGTACTGAGCCTTGAGGTACTCCATACTGCACTTGTGATTGATATGATACATCTTCATTCACTGCTACAAACTGATGGCGGTCATATAAGTACGATTTTAACCATGCTAATGCACTTCCATTAATACCAACAAAGTGTTCAAGTCTATGCAAAAAATGTTGTGGTCAATTGTGTCAAACACAGCACTAAGATCCAATAGCACTAATAGAGAGATACAACCACGATCAGATGATAAGAGCAGATCATTTGTAACTCTAAGGAAAGCAGTCTTAGTACTATGATACGGTCTAAATCCTGACTGGAAATCCTCACATATACCATTTTTCTCTAAGAAGGAATATAATTGAGAGGATACCACCTTTTCTAGTATCTTGGACAGAAAAGGGAGATTCGAGATTGGTCTATAATTAACTAGTTCTTTGGGGTCAAGTTGTGTTTTTTTGATGAGAGGCTTAATACCAGCCAGTTTGAAGGTTTTGGGGACATATCCTAATGACAATGAGGAATTAATAATAGCCAGAAGAGGATCTATGACTTCTGGAAGCACCTCTTTTAGGAGCTTAGATTGTATAGGGTCTAACATACATGTTGTTGGTTTAGATGATTTAACAAGTTTATACAATTATTCCTCTCCTATAGTAGAGAATGAGTGGAACTGTTCCTCAGGGGGTCTATAGTGCACTGTCTGATGCGATACTGTAGCTGACGGCTGAATGGTTGCAATTTTATCTCTAATAGTATCGATTTTAGAAGTAAAGTAGTTCATAAAGTCATTACTGCTGTGGTGTTGGGAAATGTCAACACTTGTTGAGGCTTTATTTTTCGTTAATTTAGCCACTGTATTGAATAAATACCTGGGGTTATGTTTGTTTTCTTCTAAAAGAGAATAAAAGTAATCGGATCTAGCAGTTTTTAATGCTTTTCTGTAGGACAGGTTACTTTGCCACCAAGCAATACGAAATACCTCTAGTTTTGTTTTCCTCCAGCTGCGTTCTTTTTTTTGGGCTGCTCTCTTTAGGGTGAGAGTATGCTCATTATACCATGGTATTTGGTACTTAAGCGTAAAGGAGCAACTGTATTTAAATTCTATAAAAGAGAGAGTCCATAGTTTCTGTTACATCAAGTTGTTCTGAGGTTTTGGATATGCTAAGAAATTTGGATACATCAGGAAGATAACTTAAAAAGCAGTCTTTTGTGGTAGAAGTGATGGTTCTTCCATACTTGTAACAAGAATTATAATTTACAATTTTGACTATATGAAGTTTGCACAAAACTAAATAATGATCTGAGATACCATCACTTGGCTGCATAATTTCAACACTATCAACATCAATTCCATGTGACAGTATTAAATCTAGAGTATGATTTTGACAATGAATAGGTCCAGAAACGTGTTGTCTAACCACAATAGAGTTCAGAATGTCTATAAATGCTGATCCCAATGCATCTTTTTCATTATCAACATGGATATTAAAATCACCAACTATTAAAACTTTATCTGCAGCAAGAACTAACTCAGATGTAAAATCACCAAACTCTTTAATAAAGTCTGTATGGTGCCCTGGTGGCCTGTATACAGTAGCCAGTACAAACATAACAGGGGATTTATCATTAACATTTGTTTCTCTGGATAATGTTATATGAAGCACCATTACTTCAAACCAGTTATACTTGAAGCCTGCCCTCTGAGAAATCCTGAAAACGTTGTTATAAATTGAAGCAACACCTCCCCCTTTGCCTTTTAGACACGGCTCATGTTTATAACAGTAATCTTGGGGGGTGGACTCATTTAAAATAATGTAATCATCAGGTTTTAGCCAGGTTTCTGTCAAACAGAGCACATCTAGATTATGATCAGTGATCATATTATTTACAAAAAGTGTTTTCGTAGAAAGGGATCTGATATTCAATAAGCCAAGCATTATCATTTGTTTATCCGTATTGCATCTGTTTTTTATTTGTTGAACCTCAACTCAATTGTTAATCTTAACTTGGTTTGGACATTTTTTGTATTTTCTAGTTCGGGGAACAGACACAGTCTCTATAGTGTGATATCTAGGTGAAAGAGTCTCTATGTGCTGAGAATTAACTGACCTCTGTGACGTGAGACAGCTAGCAGACGGTCGGTTTAGCCAGTCTGTCTGCTTCCTGACCTGGGCCCCAGTTAGTCAAGTATAAACACTAAGACTATTTGCCATATTTCTAGAGAGAAGAGTGGCGCCACCCCAGGAGGGATGAAGACCATCTCTTTTCAACAGGTCAGGTCTGCCCCAAAAGCTCATCCAATTGTCTATGAAACCTATGTTATTCTGCGGGCACCACTTAGACATCCAGCCATTGAGTGATGACAATCTGCTATGCATCTTGTCACCACGGTAAGCAGGGAGGGGACCAGAGCATATTAGAGTGTCTGACATCATGCTTGCAAGTTCACACTCCTCTTTAATGTTATTTTTTGTGATCTCCGACTGGCGAAGTCGAACATCATTAGTGCCAGAATGAATAACAATCTTACTGTATTTACTAGGGCTGCTCCGATCACGATCGGCCAATCGTTATGCGCATCTCGTCAGTAAAGCCGGTTCTCTAATCAGCGGTAAATTCCCTCAGGTGCGTGATTTCACATAGAGCAGCTGTTACTACACGGAGCCATTGTTAACTGAGAAGATGCGCAAATCCACATTCATTTTCAGCGTTTATTTGCGCATCTTCTCAGTTAACAACAGCTCTGTGTAGTAACAGCTGCTCTATGTGAAATCACGCACCTGAGGGAATTTACCGCTGATTAGAGAACCAGCTTTACTGATGAGATGCACATTAACGATCGGCCGATCGTGATCGGAGCAGCCCTAGTATTTACGTTTAGCATTAGCCAGCACTTTTAAATTTGCCAAGATGTCAGGCGCTCTGGTTCCCGATAAACATTTGACTATGGTGGCTGGTGTCTCTATATTCACGTTCAGTACTATAGAATCCCAATAACTAGAGCACTTTCATCAGGTTTCTCAGTGGGTGCATCACTGAGTGGGGAGAACCTGTTTAATGTTTTAATTGGAACAGAAGAGTGGTGTTTTGACCCACGACTACGCTGCCTCACTGTCACCCAGTTGCCCTGCTGCAGGGGCTCTGTTGCTGGAACCGAACAATGTACAGGAATCCCTGAGCTAGACACATCCAAAGCCGTATCTAGAGCCCTACACTGCAAAAAATGAAATCTTGCCAAGTCAAAAAATCTTAAAATAAAACAAGAATTCTTGTTTTTTTTCTTCTAAGATAAATTAACTAGCCTAGAACTAAAAGCAAAAGATTATTTTGCTTGTTTTGAGAAAACATAACTTGAGTTTTCTTACTTAGAAAAAAATACCAATTCTAGTGATTTCTTTTAATGAATTAAGTATCTTTTTAAAGTACATGGTATATTTTGACAGTCTATCCTAGAATCAGAAATTTCAAGCCATACTTTCTTATTTTAAGAGCACAACGTTTCTTATTTTTAGATAATGTTAGCACAGACTCCTATTTTTTTTTTTTATTGTTTCCTACTTTACGTCGAATGAATGCATGAGGAATTTATATAGAGCTTTCATATGTACTACTGTACACCCAAAGCGCTGTACAATCATATCATGGGATCGTTCCTCAACCACCACCAGTGTGCAGCATTCACTTAGATGATGCGAAGCCAGCGTGCTCACCACACACACACGAGAGGAGAAAGAGTAATAGAACCAATTCAGTGAATTAAAGATTTAGTTTGAACAAAATGAGAAACAAGAAGTTGCAAATCAGAGAAACATAACATTTTATTCAGTGCGGACAAATGTCAATTTATAGACAACATCTTTTACACCAAACAGCATCCAGTAACATCATTTTAAAAAATTTGTTCACCCCAAAATGATACTTTCCTGATAATTTACTCACCCCAATGCCATCCAAGATGTTCATGTCTTTCTTTCTTCAGTGGAAAATAAATTACGTTTGAGGAAAACGTTTTAGGATTTTCTCCACACAATGGTTTGGTTTCAATGGTAACCAACATGTTGAAGTCCAAATCAAAGCAGTTTCAGAGGACTTTAAAGTGCTCCAAATGTCTCTCCTCAATTCCAGGAGATTTAAGAAAATGAGCAATGGATTCACTAGATAAGGCCCTATTGCTCAGCTGGGATCGAGGAGAGTCATTTGAAGCGCTTTAAAACTGCATTGATTTGGAATTCAAAATTTTGGTTGCAATTCAAGTTCATTGTGTGGAGAAAAATCCTAAAACGTTTTCCTCAAAATTAATTGATTTTCCACTGAAGAAAGAAAGACATAAGCATCGTGGATGGCATTTGGGTGAGTAAATGTTTAGGAAATTCTCATTTTCAGGGTGAACTAATCCTTTAACAATAACCAAGTACTCACAAGGTGCTGAACATATTTTTTTTTAGCAAAATGTCTTCTCTTTTAGATCAGTACAGTCAGGTAAAGTTTATATAAAAAAAAAAAAAAAAAAAAAAAAAAAAGAAAAAAAAGAAAACCAAGGAGAGAGGAAACTGACTGTGCTTTCCCTTTACTTTTATTTGTTTTCCAGTAAATTAGCAGTTAGTGGTGCACTTGTAAATCTCACACACATCTCCGAGATAATACTTCAGAGGAATGCAAGTACGGTTCTTAAAACTGAGTGCGTAATATGATGTATAATCTACAATTTTATCTGAATCCACTATCTCAGTGGCCTGAGCAAGGTTTGGGACCTCAATTTCATAAGAAGCAAACTCACGACTGAAACCCACTGTATTATAAACTTGACATTCAAAGCAATACAAGGAATAATTTACAATGTACATGTCCTTTATGAGCCCAAATACAGGAACGCCTTCGTTAACATGGATTACAATCACTGATTTCTGGTGCACGTACCGGTTGCCACTTAGCTCAAGCCATTTTGCAGACATCACATGATGCACGTTTTCTACACCCAAAAAAGCTCTCATTTTATCCTGCACATACTTCATATTTTCCACTTCAGATACAGGACCCAATAGAATGTCTTTTGAAAAAATTGGGTGATTCTCACGACTGACATTTTGACAACTCTCAAACATCTGATTGTGTTTAACCAAGGACTTGCAAACATTCTTAAAATTTAACTTGGAAGACCACTGTTTGAAAAAACAGTGTTTCGATTCAAATCGCATACACATGTGTCTGACCATTGGACCTAAATCTTTAATCTGTTCAGGAATATGTATCAAATAATGTTGCTTTGGTGTTATATTGTTCTCAGGAAATAACCGTTTAACATTGCTCAGATGTTACTTAATAAGCAACTTAAGCTTTTCTGCAGTGGCCGACGCAATAACTGGTGCAAATAAGATCTGAACAATCTCTATTAACTCAATTAATCACTTGAAAGTACTCATTTCTTTCACAGCTGTCCAACACGAATGGCAGAATCTTCAATAAGACAAGCATTTGCCAAGCTGATTGCTTTAGTCTGTTGTCATTCGATGATAATGTGGTGACAGTAATAGGGCAAGGTTTATCTCGGACATCAGAGGAGTATGGGTATCCTAGAATAGCACTGTTAAATGTGTCCAGTTCCAGCTGCCCTGATAGCACAAGATGTTTAAGTACAGTTTTAACTTCCAGTGGTGCCACACCTTCTAATATCACCTGCATAATATCCTGAGGTGTTTGCCTGATGAGATCAAAGGCTGGGAAATCAATTAGTTTGCTTTTCCTATTAATTCCATAAGTGGTTTTCAAACTGCTTCTCAGAAAGTCTGTGGCTGCCCTCTCAATTTCATTACACTGTCTGACATGTCGATCTAAAGACCGTTTGACAAAGTTTTCTACATCAAAGTGAACTTGCATATCCTCAAAACTACACTCACAGTGTCTGCATTTTCGGAACGCAAATCCAACTCCCTCTTTAAAGCCCGTTAGCTCATGCTGAGCTAGGGTATCTCCACAGAAAGAAACTACTGCACCATACAGTGTTCGCTCCGTGTGGGCAGTTTTGATGTTCACTCCATTATACAACAAATTCAAATCCTCTTGTATTCTCTGCAAAATCACATCTACACCACACTGAGAGATATCACTTGATTTTGCAATGGCAAGTAGACGGATGGCAGCTAACTTAGACCTCTGTTTAGGATTTATATTGCCCAAAGTGTAGTACACCATTAGGAGTTTGTTTATTGAAGCATACGACCCCAGAGGATTGCACAGTTCTATCTCATCAGTATACAGGATAAGCTGCGCTCTGCAGCTTGGGTCTCACAGAGAACAGTGGATGGGACTTCAAAATATCCCCATCAATAATGTCATTGACAAATCCATCCTTGCTTTGGTTTGGTCCATTGTCAAACATTGCTAGAATCATTGGATGTGAAAGTAGTTGTTCCAAACTTCGGACCAAAGGAATATAGTAAAAGCATATTTGTCTTATTGTTAGAGCTTGTGAGGTTCCTCTTCTCCTAAAGGATGCAGTCTGGGAAATTTCAATTTCTTCGGCTTCAACTACCTTGAACTGCTTTTTTAGATTTGAATCTTGCATATATGTGGTGGAAACAGTTTCAAAAGGGTCTTCAAAGTTATTAAAAATGTCCAGAACTTCACTCATCATTTGATCGGTGACTCCTGATTGTCTGTGAATAACATCTGTAATTTGGCTCCGAAGGCAGTCCAACAGTGAGGCTTGATACTGCTGCACCCAGGAAATTATGTCACTGACAGCTCGCTGAAGAAAAAAAATTATAAATAAAAAAATACACAATCATTTAGAATTCATACACAATTAAGGATGATAACACAAATGTAAGAATTCATGTTTATTTCTGTAATTTCACAATTCACTCCAGTGTCCTACCTGGGAAAGGCAGTGTTTCACTCTTGAAGTCAGTACAAATGCAGAAGCATGCTTTCTCAGTTTATCAACTTCAGGCTCATCACTTTCTTCATGCTGGAAATGAAAAACATCTAAAAGACTTTTTAATTTAATATGCATTTATAAATAACCTAAAATAACGCAATATAAAGTGCAACAGTGCCCATTAAATTTTTTCTCCATCAACCATCAAGCCAAGAGGAGATCATTAAACAGAGAAAGCATTACAAATTGACAAAGCAAAAAAGGTATTTGAAAAACAGATAAAAAGACAACAGCACAGACTTTAACGACTTTAAAAGGAACGGACTTCAATTCCAATGACAATTAAGTTAAATGAGATATGCTTGTATTTTTGTGATTCCTGGATTCTTTGAATATGCAGAATAGAGGGTGCAAGTATGGTGTCAAAAAGCCATCCCCTTGTTCCCTCGAGATTTTCTTATGTGCTTTTCAATACGAGAAAAATAAGCCTGTGGTAAACATGACTTGAGAACATTGACGGTTTGTTGTACAATTTTTTTTTTTTTTTTTTTTTTTACATGCACCCATATTTTTATTTATTTATTTATTTATTTATTTATATATAAATAATAAAGTGGTCATGTTGATGCGTTTTTAAAAAAATAACTTGATCGTAAAGTTTGGGATGTGAGTGTGCGCAGTTTATGCTGTAGAACAAAAAGTCAAATTATCAACAAGTTATGTTTATCAACAGGCTTTAATTTACTCATAAATTGAGAAACCAGTTTTCAAATACTTGCCATTATCGTGTAAATGAACGGCAATAACGGAAACAAAGTTTTCTGATTTCAATAGAAAACAGTTACGTATAAACATACCTTAAGATATATGTAACTAACGTAAACAACAACAACAAAAAGCAATGAGTCGTTGTTAATATGGAAAAAATAAATGGTATTTTTCTCCCAGGACCAAAACAGTTGTACTATATTAGGCTTCTGTCCAATTGCTGGCTATATGTGTGCATATGATGATTAGGGGTGGGCGATACGGCAAAAATATAATATCACAATTATTTTTTTTTTTTTTTTTCGATAAAAGTATAGATTCATGATTTTAATCACGATTCTTTTTCATGTTGGTTTTATTTTTTTTTTTTTTCAATTGACTGAGCATTACAGCTAAACTAATGACCCTATTTTAAAAACAAAGCCTTACAATGCAACAAATATATATGGCAGACATTTAGGCCAAAGTGGTGAAGATTTATATATAAAAAAAAAAAAATACACACACACACACATATATATATATATAATATAATTAGCTAAAAAAATAATGCACCATTTATTTCATTTGTATAAGGTGTATTTAACAGTAGCATTCAAGAAAGAAATTACATGAAAAAAAAAAGCCTACATCAACTTCAATGCATAAATTATACATTGATTATTATTAAAGCTACTATTAAAGTTCTCGGTCAAGAGAAGAGAGTGATTTTCTCTTCGTGTCATCTTAAAATTAAATGGACAGTTCATCCCAAAATGAAAATTGCCAAAATTTACTCTCAAAGTTGTTTTAAACCCAAATAAGTTAGTTTCTTCTGCTGAAAATAAGTTATTTCGAAGAAAGTGGCGAGCTAAACAGTTGCTGGTCCCCAAGTGACTTCCATAGTATATATTTTTTCCTTCAATGAAAGTCATTGGGGACCATCAAATGTTTGGTTAGCCACTTTCTTTAAATTATCTTTTTTTGTGTGTTCAGCACAAGAGACAAAAGAAAACAGGTTTGGAGCAACATTAGAGTACGTGAATAAGGATAGTATTTTCATTTTTGGGTGAACTAACGTTATCCCTTTAAGAACAAGCGGCAGCAAGTTTACTATTAGGCTACTGTCGCTTTAAGACCTGATCGCATCTAATATACAGGCATGACACGCATTCTATTTTCTTTCATATGTTAGCTTTCATTTTAGACATAACCAACTGTATAACACAATAATACTTAAAAGCTAACTTTTTGACAGCCTTTGACAGACCAACGCGCATGTTAGAACAGTGCATCAGCACGCGAAAGGTGGTGTAACCATCTCTGCGTTAAAATGTGCTGTGAATGTCACTAACCTTACGTCGCCAGAACTTCAACTGATAGTACGATACTACAATATTTTTTCATAAGATCGTGGAGAAATTTTAATCGTCCGCACACCCCTAATGCTGATACACATTACCCATGAAAGTCAGATTTTATTTGTAAAATTGTCAACTTACGTGCATTGCCTCTTGTTCTGGTTCAGTCAACGGTGTAAACGCAGCGCCATCAACAGAGCTGGCGGAATCGGCGATGTCTGGTTCTTGGCCAACGGTAAAGTTCAAATTGTCCTCGTCGTTGGTATTTCCTGGTATGCTTGACACATGTTCATTTGGCAGAAATTCTGGCTGAAGTGGGATACCGAAATTCTCGAAAAGTCTCTCTTCCACTTGGATTCCAATATCTGCAGATGCACATGCACGGCAATTGTTCCCTTTAGCTTGAGCTGAATTTTGGCTTCCACTTGACCTCGATTTGTGACTGATAAAATGCGAAGAATGCCTCCGTTTGACATGATAGTAAAATGAGTTGTAGATTCGATATTTCTGAGTGCAACCATCAATCCCACAGATCACGTGGAAATCCGGGCTGGAACCGGTGTTTATGTGACTCAGCAGAGCTCTTAACGACAATGCCACAAAGAGGCAGCAAATAACACAACGCCAAATCATTTTAAGTGGATAAATCTGAACATTTAGTTTAATAAATCATATTTTACCCCATGCCCATATGTGCCTGTCCCGCCGAAATCAATCAGAAGAAATGAAGTGATTCAAACTTTTAAACCAATCAAGGCAGCGGAATATTCCATTGGATATAAAATAGGTGAAATCATAAAGCATTATTCCTTGAGAGTTTTTAAATGTTGTACTCAGGGAAGGTAGCCTATATTAAGAAGAAAAAACACCCAATTTAAATATGTAATATTTTGAAACATTTTTTTAAATTATTTTTTTATTTGAAATCATTTAGTTTTGTATGAATGTAAGAACGAAATATATACGTTCTGATAATTAGCGTGTACAAATAGTAAGTTTGAAATATAACATTGTAGTCTTAGTAAATAGAAATTGAACACTGGTTAAATGACGTTATATTAATTTGCTTCTCCTTCATATTTGATGTCATAACCAAGTAACTTAACGTTAAAGGTAGCAAATAGTCGTTTGAACTTTTTAATTTTCATTCAGGTGACATTTATGGAGCAGCTTGATTCAGTGACACGGTCAACTTTACATGGTATGTTACGTTTAAATGTTGCTTCAGACTCTGCTATGTTCGCTCAGTTCAGTGCACATGTAAGAAATATTAGGCATGTTATAGATTCTTCACTAAAAATGCCAGTCACAAATATGTTCATATGTTCAAACTGTCATTTTGCTATTAATTAAATAGTAACCCACTAAGCAAATTTCTGTCCAAAAGACGTCCACTGAGGAGCCAGATTGAAAATTTTTAATGACGTCTTTTTTTACTTGTTCTGCACACCCGATATAGACGTTCATGGAACCTCCGTATAAGGTTAAAAAATACAGTAGTTCAAATGTGGACATATTTTCAACGTTATTAATGGTCATTTATTCAAATCAACAGACAGTGTATTTGTCCAAAAATCACTAAAATAAAGAAACTTCGCTCACACCTTTAGATAACTTAGCATCTGTAATTCACACATCTTTGAATCGTGAGAGAAACCAGATCTTAATGATAGACTTTCTGATTTATACAGTGTTTCCCACTGACCTGCTTAAACTGCCATTACCTGCAGACATAAAATACAGATACTTTGACTATTTATGTTAGAAGTTCTTAATGAGAATTAACAGGGGTTTAGATGTTCATATTTGTTAACACACCTGTTCATTCTCATTAAGAACTGACATAAAGTTATCAAAAGGTATGAATTAAGTTTCTTTTAATTCACATGATGCATGATATAATGAACTGTCTTAAATATATATTTTTTGCATTACTCTGCATATGGACAAAATTGATCTATGGCATCTTTGTTGAATATGTTTTGTTTTTAAATCATCCTAGCTGCAAACATCAGCGCAGCAGTATTACCAACTTTGTCACGTGATGACATTCGTGATCTTTTCCCGGGACCAGAAAACTTTTTACGACGGAAAACCATATGGGAGACGTTTCATACAGACAAAGAGGTAGAACTTTTCTCAATTTTTCCAAACCACAGTATTCATTTTAATTAAATATTAGTGTCTGAAAAAAATAGAGGTTACATACAGTAATGTTTAGGTCATTCACAAACAATCACACTAAATATCTTAAATAAGCAGTAAGGTACGAGAGGTTTTGCTGTTTTGTGAATAAGTCACGACTGAAGGGCCGTGTGACCTGTAATGCAGTGCTATGATTAAGAAGAGTTTATTTTAGTATTATTATTCATGGGTGTTCTATTAACAGGTTTGTTTATATAAATTGTAATAGCTTTCATCCGAATTCAGCAGGGACAGGAGCCAGGATGCCTCAATCAAAACAAGGAGCAGGATGACACTGGTCTGACTCCAACTCAAACTCCGTCTGAAATCCCAGTGACTACAAGGCACAGTATCTTTGAGCCAAGTGGTCATCCTCCAAGAACCTTAAAGTTGCCCAACCCCTAATATGTTGTTTACACTGCCAGTGAGCTAGAACATGTTACAAAAGAGTATTTTGATCTGCAGCGAGTTGGGCAAGAAAGAGGTTGCAGCCTTTCAAAAGAACTTCGTTGTCGACTTGTGAGGAACACAGTGACCAACATGGTGTCTATCATGAGAGCATCAAGCACTGACTTCATGTACCCATCAAAAAATGATGTGCTTGCAATGGCAAAGCGACTGGTTGAATATTATCCCATGCTTCGAGATGACTCTGTGAACTGCAAACATATTTCGGTAAGTGTTTAAGGGCTTGGGATTCAAAAATTACATTTGAGAGCATTTGTGCAATATATTGTGTGTATAGACGGTTTCAACGGGAACAACATAAACAAACGTTACTGCACATGCGCTCTTTTGTGGACCTAACTTAACTTCCGGTCAACAACGGCCAAGTCCCTCTAGAGTAGATATTTTTTGATAACAAACAAAATATGTTTGCCGCGTGGATCAGGCGGACTTAATGAAAATGCAAATTCATTCTTTACCAGCAGGAGATGCATAAAGCGCGAGAAATAGAGGTTTCCCCAGTAACAGCTGTAAACAAAGCAGAGCTGGTACGCTGACACGCTGCTTTATCAGACATATAACATGCAAGTCTTCCTTCAGAATTACAGCGATATAAAAACACCTGTGCCTCGTTTTGATATTTAAACATATAAATGTAAGGAATTATTATTATTAAATAATATTATTTATTATGCTTAAAAAAAACTACCCTGAATTTGGTTACATGTAATTTTAGCCAAAATAACTTGTGAGATGTATGATATTCCATCATGTAAGCAAAGTCAACAAGTGCTTACAAAGTGTTTGGTTTCAACTCTTTGACATGTTTATGTTCTAGATGACTGTTCTATTCTTGGGCTATTGTTAGGGTAGATGTCTATTAAATTTTCACTGACAGCCCAAATTTTACCTTGTTTTAGCCTAGACGTCTGGGTTGTGTTTGGGTTGCTATTAGACCTCTTTTAAATGCAAAATTGCTTGCTGTGTTTATACTGGTTTATTTTCTCTTTTTTTATAAGGAGGAACAGCTGACCAAGATTTACCATTCAGTCAGACTGACGATAGAAGAGATGAAGACCATTCTGACACTGATAGTCAACAAAGCCAGGCCAGACATTATCATACTCTCCAAGACCAAAGCCTAATAAAGAGGCAGTTGCTCAACTACTTGACCTTGAGTTTGATGCACGGAGAGCCTTTATCAACTCAGACTGTTTCAAGGATCAGGACAGACCTTCAAAGATACTGCAAGCGTACCCCTGTTTCAGAGAACTACATCATGTAAGTAATATATCTGGTAATATATTTGAGTTCCTAGTGACTTCAATTATTTTTACAAATGTGTATATGTGGGATTATTCCAGGTAATGGATGAACTAGGCCGGATTCTTGACAAAGGAAATCCCAGATTCATCCCAAAACTAAAGGCCCGTTGGGAGAGCTTCTGCAGCAAAGCTCAATTCTATGGGGTTTACAAAAAGGTTTTGAAGCCACCAATGACACTAGATGGAGGTAAACTACCTGCCTTTACTACTTGAATTAAAATGTGAAAAATGTAACAGTAGTTGTTTAACTTGATTGTCAGTGTCATACACTACCATTCAAATGTTTTAGAACATTTACATTTTAAAATATGTCTCTTTCTGCTCACCAAGGCTGCATTTATTTAATCCTAACTACAGCCATTTTATAGGTGACGATATAGTAAAGTGTAATTTATTCCTGTGATCAAAGCTAAAGGAAAGTCTTAAATGCATAGTTCACCAAAAAATAAAAACTCTACATCATTTACTCTCCCTCTAGTTGTTCCAAACCTGTATTAGTTTCTTTCTTCTGATGAACACAAAAGAAGATACTTTGAATATTTTTTTTTTTTGGGTGAACTATCCCTTTAATGCATGCTCAACTCACTAGTTACAGTAAATCATAAAAGACTTATTTGTTCTCCTCAATAGTGAAACGCTCCATATCCTTGATGAAGGCTCTTCCAGAGATGTTCCCATCACCCGTAGCCCCACCAAAAAAGATGGGACATGCAAGTGAAGCAATGCTACACATCCTTGAGGTAAGACATACAACCTTGTTTATATTTCTACAAGACCAAGAGAAATAGAGGTGTCATTTATATCAAGATGTACTGCTCAGTCATGTTTGTGTTTGTATTTCTAGTCAACAGAAAACCCAGATTCTTTCCTCAAGGGGAGACCACTCTTCAGTCCTGTCCTGATTGTGTCAGAGGACAACTGCATATTGGCCATTGGGACTACACCTGTAACAACCTTTACACAAGAAGACCTCCACGAAGGTGTGCTCTACCTAATGGCATACTATTATGCACTTCATCTTGTGTACCCAAAGTGTGTTGCAACTTTACTGTCTGTGCTTCAGACAGAGGTAATTTCAGATACAATACATGGGCGTGATGCAACTTCTTCCTACAAAAAAGTCACTTTGGAGTGGAAAAAGTTCATTGGCGAGTAGTGAAAAAGTCAGACGTAGGTCTTACTAATTGTTGACAGCAGTTGTGTTCATCAGGTTCTTCTTATAGACAGAAGTTGCTTAAATTCTAAAACAAAATAAAAATTCAGTTTTTCTTGGTCTCTTTTTTTATTTTATGTATATATATTCACGTTCTCAGTGATGTATCTGTGTAACCTTGACCAAGCTACCAAGCTTTGTTTTAATAGGCTTACCAATTGCTGTGATATGATGCATTGCTGTAACTTGTGAACAATTGTTTTTGCTTTCCTTTTGCAGTTGGAGTTAATAAAGAAATATTAAGAGCATGTTTGTTGTACTAGATTTATTAATTGTATCTCCATTTCAGAGCTTATTTTTAGAAATAGTCAAGACATTCAAGGGGACATTCACATTAGTTAGTCTTATTTTAAGACTTTAAATACTTATTTAAAACCAAACCTTCCCTCAAAATAAGCCTGACACTCTTAAAATGTGTATATATTCTTAAATCAAGATATTTTAAACCAAACCTTTCCCTCAAAATAAGCCTGACACTCTTAAAATATCTATACGTATTCTTAAATCAAGATATTTTTACCAAGAGTATTTAAAACTAACCACAAATAAAACATGAAAAAATACTAGATTTTACTATTTTTACATTGGATTCAAGATATTTGTACTACTTGAATCAAGTTAAAATATCTAAATTTACTTCATTTTTTCTTGCTTTAAGATTTTAAGAACTTTTTTATCACAAGTTTTTTTGTCTTATTTCAAGATGTCTTATCAAGTAGAATTTTCTCATCCCATTGGCAGATAATTGTGCTTGATTTTAGTGTTTTTTTCTTAATTTAGGTATTATTTTCTTATTTTTGTATGTCAATTTTTTGCAGTGTAACATTCTTACTATCCTCAATTAAAGTTTGGATGCGTGTCTTTAATTCTGAAATCTTCTCTGTCAGCCTAACTATTTCCCTGCATTTATCACATGTGAATCCCTCATCTGCAACAGAGATAGATAAACTGTACATGTGACAAGAGGTGCAAATTACAATAGCAGGAGAAGCCATTACTCACCGTGCTTGATGAAATATTCTTACCACAGTTGTTTGATGAACTTGTGAAAAACTGGAGCGAGAGAGAGGAGAGGAGAAAAGAAAACAGATATAGGTTCGATTGAAAATTGCAGGTGTACCGCACTCACGGATATAAAATAAAAGTGAACGATCAAAATTAATCTGATAAGATTGATCGATAATATCAGAAATATGGTGTGAATTAAGTTATATTTTATCACAACTCTACACTACCATAGTTTCTAAAGTGCAGTGTGTTTAATGTCCATGTTAAGTAGTCTGATAGCATGACGGAAGAAACTCCTCCTGAGCCTTTCAGTTTTTGCCATCAGACTGTGGATGCGTCTGCATGACTGTAGCAGATTAAACAGTGGATGTCTTGCAGAGAGGGGAGATCAGTTCTGGAGATCAGACTACCTATTCCCTTAGTTTCAGAGCTACCCATGTTATACAGTACTTTAATCTTTTAAATAATGCATCAGTCCAATCTGTTATAAGTGGGATGGTTAAAATGTTCTCATACACATGGTGAAATAATTGTACAAAGTTTTATGACAAAAGCTATCAAAAAAATTAGCAGCATTATGAACTTTTTGTTTACATGAACATTAAAAAATTTAAAAATCAGGGGCCAGATTTTAAACAACAAATATTCATAACGTTCTACATCTAATGACATGTACTACATTCAAATAAAGTTTTAACCATTTTTTTTAAACAAAATGATAACATATATATATATATATATATATATATATATATATAGGACAAGGCTTCTTTTAGAAGAAAACAAACATAACCCCAGGTATTTATTCAATACAGTGGCTAAATTAATGAAAAATAAAGCCTCAACAAGTGTTGACATTTCCCAACATCACAGCAGTAATGACTTTATGAACTACTTTACTTCTAAAATCGATACTATTAGAGATAAAATTGCAACCATTCAGCTGTCAGATACAGTATCATATCACACAGTGCACTATAGACCCCCTGAGGAACAGTTCCACCCATTCTCTACTGTAGGAGAGGAAGAACTGTATAAACTTGTTAAATCATCTAAACCAACAACATGTATGTTAGACCCTATACCATCTAAGCTCCTAACAGAGGTGCTTCCAGAAGTCATAGATCCTCTTCTGACTATTATTAATTCCTCATTGTCATTAGGATATGTCCCCAAAACCTTCAAACTGGCTGTTATTAAGCCTCTCATCAAAAAACCACAGCTTGACCCCAAAGAACTAGTTAATTATAGACCAATCTCGAATCTCCCTTTTCTGTCCAAGATACTAGAAAAGGTGGTATCCTCACAATTATATTCCTTCTTAGAGAAAAATGGTATATGTGAGGATTTCCAGTCAGGATTTAGACCGTATCATAGTACTGAGACTGCTCTCCTTAGAGTTACAAATGATCTGCTCTTATCATCTGATCGTGGGTGTATCTCTCTATTAGTTTTATTGGATCTTAGTGCTGCGTTTGACACAATTGACCACAAAATGCTTTTGCTTTTGCATAGACTTGAACACTTTGTTGGCATCAGTGGAAGTGCATTAGCATGGTTTAAATCGTACTTATATGACCGCCATCAGTTCGTAGCAGTGAATGAAGATGTATCCTATCGATCACAAGTGCAGTATGGAGTACCTCAAGGCTCAGTACTAGGGCCGCTACTCTTCACGCTTTATATGTTACCCTTGGGAGATATCATCAGGAAACATGGTGCTAGCTTTCACTGTTATGCTGATGATACTCAACTTTATATTTCTTCGCAGCCCGGTGAAACACACCAATTTGAAAAACTAATGGATTGCATAGTCGATATAAAAAACTGGATGACAAGTAATTTCTTACTGCTAAATTCTGAAAAAACAGAGGTGTTAATTATAGGACCTAAAAACTCTGCTTGTAATAACCTAGAACACTGTCTAAGACTTGATGGTTGCTCTGTCAATTCTTCGTCATCAGTTAGGAACCTAGGTGTGCTATTTGAACGCAATCTTTCCTTAGAAAGCCACGTTTCTAGCATTTGTAAAACTGCATTTTTCCATCTCAAAAATATATCTAAATTACGGCCTATGCTCTCAATGTCAAATGCAGAAATGTTAATCCATGCATTTATGACCTCAAGGTTAGATTATTGTAATGCTTTATTGGGTGGTTGTTCTGCATGCTTAGTAAACAAACTACAGCTAGTCCAAAATGCAGCAGCAAGAGTTCTTACTAGAACCAGGAAGTATGACCATATTAGCCCGGTCCTGTCAACACTGCACTGGCTCCCTATCAAGCATCGCATAGATTTTTAAATATTGCTTATTACTTATAAAGCCCTGAATGGTTTAGCACCTCAGTATTTGAATGAGCTCCTTTTACATTATAATCCTCTACGTCCGCTACGTTCTCAAAACTCAGGCAATTTGATAATACCTAGAATATCAAAATCAACTGCAGGCGGCAGATCCTTTTCCTATTTGGCGCCCAAACTCTGGAATAACCTACCTAACATTGTTCGGGAGGCAGACACACTCTTGCAGTTTAAATCTAGATTAAAGACCCATCTCTTTAACCTGGCATACACATAACATACTAATATGCTTTTATTATCCAAATCCGTTAAAGGATTTTTAGGCTGCATTAATTAGGTAAACCGGAACCGGAAACACTTTCCATAACACCCTATGTACTTGCTACATCATTAGAAGAATGGCATCTACGCTAATATTTGTCTGTTTCTCTCTTGTTCCGAGGTCACCGTGGCCACCAGATCCAGTCTGTGTCCAGATCAGAGGGTCACTGCAGTCACCCAGATCCAGTACGTATCCAGACCAGATGCTGGATCAGCACCTAGAAAGGACCTCTACATCCCTGAAAGACAGTGGAGACCAGGACAACTAGAGCCCCAGATACAGATCCCCTGTAAAGACCTTGTCTCAGAGGAGCACCAAGACAAGACCACACAGGAAACAGATGATTCTTCTGCACAATCTGACTTTGCTGCAGCCTGGAATTGAACTACAGGTTTCGTCTGGTCAGAGGAGAACTGGCCCCCCAACTGAATGTTGTTCAGTTGCTTTGACGCAATGTATTTTGTTTAAGGTGACATTGACATTGACATATATATATATATATATATATATATATATATACACACACACACATAAGATAATGTGCATTCTAAAAATCTCAACACTTCTGATAACAAGGTAGCCTATATTCCATTGGCCGGTAAAGATTGACAATAAAAATTTGGCCTAATTTTCGCATTGGTCTGAAAAAATAAACAACAAAAAAAACAAAGCTGTTTCCAAGGTAACCTCTGTATACAAAGCTGCACTGCACTTCAAACACGGCTTTATTATGCATTAGATTGAGGGGAGATGGAAAGCAAATGCCATCAAAAATGCCGTCGGTTTCCTATTATGCATTCACACAAATAATATATTCTTTCATTTAATTTCCCTCAGTAGTCTGCCTTCAGTCATGTTTTAACACAAAATGAAACTACTCTGCATGTTGCGTCTGCATAACTTTGATTAAAGCTGAATTGTATTTACTGATAGTCAAATACGGGTTTAATGATAATCAAGTCAAGTCAAGTAGCCTATAGATGTGTCTTGGCGACCCCTGCCTTAGCTAAATTTTAGCAAACTCACATGGTAGATCTCATAAGTAATGTTAACAATAATGTTAGCAAGACAAATTAACTACTGTATTTGCCTTTTATCTTTTAGATAATTAGCTGTAAATTCATGGCACAGGTAGCTTAATCTTTGTTCATCACCACTCACCTCCACACCATGACAGACTTGTGAACCTCTCTGGTCTAAGTGGTCTAAGATTATGTCTACCCAAACAAAATGACTTATAACTCTTTATTTAGAAAGAAACATTAGTATCAGTTTTGAACCTGGACAGACCATAAATAACAAAAAAGTTCCCAAAATGCAAATGTAATAGATTTTATATAATAGTTTTTGGTGGCCTGTTTTATCTGTAGTGATAAACATGAAGGAAAAACACTTGAAGCACAATTTGGGGTTCTTCAGGCTGTTTCTCCAGAGCGGAAATCTGAAGAACTCCAAATTGTGCCTCAAGCGTCTGTAAAAATCATTTTTACCATGATGAAAACAGGCTTCAACCTCAATTTGAATCTAAACTCTAGTACTTAGGCACTAAGCAATTATAATTATCCATAACGTAACACTCCACTTTGCTTGCTGAATGGCTTAATTGTATTAAAGTAGAAGTTGGCCACCTAACATATACTATAATTACTGAACAGATTCTTCATCATCGAGGCAAACAGAGGTAAACGAAATGTGTGGGTGACGTTGTCTGTAACTCAAGTTATTCATCGCACAGTTAGGCGGACATGAATGTCAATTTCCTCTTTAACAACTGTAACATTTACTATTACTGTGTTTTGTCAAAAAGTGCATCTCTTTAGTCATTTTCATGCTGTGAAATGCCAATACAGCAATAAAAGCAGAATAATAATCAACAATAATTAGCGTGCATGCCAGTGGATGAAAAAAAAGAGAAAATTGTCATTAATTCATTCATTGCAATGGAGATCTTATTGTTTTGTAGGATAGAGAGTAATAGCATGCCAAGTGCTGAGCTGTTGCCAGTCCTAACTCACTTCCTGCACGCTTTCACTGATGCCAATGGCAAACAGCAGGTGACCTGCATGCCACTCATCTCTGACCAGCGCGCACACCTGCAACTCGTTATGCTGCCTGAGGTACTTAATACAGAGCAGGTGGAAAAGTGTTGCAGGCAGCAGCCTGGGAGAAAGCACAAATTCACACAACAAATACAAATACACACCTGTCAACACATAGTTCGACATAAAGGGCGATTGAAACGCTATTCAGCACAGAGAACCTCATGTCTTTAAATGAACCATCCTGTCTCTACACACTAAAGATCATGTTTAGAACACAAACACACACACAACTATCAGCAACATATATTAAACATATCTCGTATATCCTTTATTTTTCGCTTAAACTAGACTACAGAGTAATGGTTTTAATTCAGCCACATCCAATATGGCCTAATTAACAAATAGGGGTGAACAAATGAGGTGCTCCTCATTGAAATAATATATCTCGCATGCTCATTCAGTGCAACTTGTTTTCCCCAATTCTTATTACAGGCCTGAGCAAAGTTCAGCTAGGTGATCTGGGATTACATTTAGCACCTACAGGTGCATCTCAGTAAAAAAAGAATGTTATGGAAAACTTCATTTATTTCAGTAATTCAACTCAAATTGTGAAACTTGTGTTAGAAAACACTGCACACAGACTGAAGTAGTTTAAGTCTTTGGTACTTTTAATTGTGATGATTTTGGCTCACATTTACAAAAAACCCACTGTAGTAAGTTCGTGGGAGGAAAGGAAGAGGACAAAGGGGTCGGCTGGACTGCTGACGAATTTATTAACTCAAAATAACTTAAACTTTACAAACACCAATGGTGACTTTTACTCTGACATCAACACAGACACGATCGCACAACACTTCCGGTTTACTCGTTCCGGTTCCGTTTCCGGTTCACGTCAGCAGTCCGTCTCTCTCTCGACTGCTTCTGTCTCTCCTGGCGTTTTATACTCTCTCCGCGCCAATTACTGAAACAAGAAACAGGTGTTGATAGTTTTTGCCCAAACCACTCACTTACCGCTCGTCTCCTGATTCTCTCTCCCGCTGCAGACTTCACTGCCACCCTGCCACACCCACCAATTCACATCTCAACAAATTAGAATATGATGACATGCCAATCAGCTAATCAACTCAAAACACCTGCAAAGTTTTCCTGAACCTTCAAAATGATCTCTCAGTTTGGTTCACTAGGCTACACAATCATGGAGAAGACCGCTGATCTGACAGTTGTCCGGAAGACAATTATTGACACCCTTAACAAAGAAGGTAAGCCACAAACATTCAGAGAAGCTGGTTGTTCACAGAGTACTGTATCCAAGCATGTTAACAGAAAGTTGAGTGGAATAAAAAAAGTGTAGAAGAAAAAGCTGCACAACCAACTGAGAACCACAGCCTTATGAGGATTATCAGGGAAAATTAATTGTCATACAGTTGTCACTACTGAACCACAGACAACATCAGAGGCGTCTTACCTGGGCTAAGGAGAAGAAGAACTGGACTGTTCCCCAGTGGTCCAAAATCCTTTTTTCAGATGAGATGATCAAGTTTTGTATTTCCTTTGGAAACCAAGGTCCTAGAGCCTGGAGGAAGTGTGGAAAAGCTTATAGCCCAAGTTGCTTGAAGTCCAATGTTAAGTTTCCACAGTCTGTGATGATTCGGGCTGCAATGTCATCTGCTGGTGTTGGTCCATTGTGTTTTTTTAAAACCCGACGAAAACCTTGGGCCAAAGCAGGCCAGCTGGGGTTATAGGAGTGGTTATGAACGAAGGCGGAGTTTCTCCATGTCTGGAGCGCTCAGCACCACGGATCATTTCAGAAAGATAACAGCTTTAACTCCAGCATTAAAGACTTTTTAAAATAAGTTGAGTTCAAAAATCACTCTTACTCAGCAGCGAGTGTTTGACATAACTTGATCCGATGTGGATTATAATCACAAACAAGGCAGAAATATTTATAAGCGATGTAAAAGACTGTGCACTCTAAACATTAACGTTACCATAGTAAACATGGTAAATGTGACCGCTTGAAGGAATCAGACGTCAGCTTCTTATTCTCTATCACAATCTTGTATTTATTTAGTAACTTATATTATCTGTCATAAGTCTCATCTCGAGAGTTTAGCTGAGGTGTAATAATGTAATAATGTTTTTTAAAAATAGAGATATTATCATTCATTCTAAATGTGACGGATAGGCTACTGTGGCCAAAAATAAACAGAAACAGACTCGATTGAATAAGCAGGCTATTTTCATAAGCATTAGAAATAAATAAAATAGAAATAAATGTATTTCTGTATGATTAATTTTGAGTCCTGATAAATTAATTCATTCCGATCAATGTAACACTTATTCTATAGTAAAACATCGATGCTTTTGAATTTGAATATTTAACAAAGCATGCAAACAAACAACCACTTTTATCATGTTCGTGTGTGATCGTGCATGTTCCAGTTATTTATTTCTTATTAGTTAACTTCTCTTTGTTGGTGAAATTATGAGGTTGCATGGCGTTGTTCCTGAGAGGCGTGTAAAGGGCATGTTTTAGTGAAGTGCAGCGATGCTTCAGGCTCAACTGTGGAAACCCTGCGCTATTCTGGCCTTGGTTCTACTGGCCCGAGGCTATTAGCCCCGCCCGGCCCATTTTAAGCCCTGGCTCGCACTGGCCTGACAGTGGAAATGCGGCTAATCACTCTCAATCTAAATCTGCAAAAAATTCTTGCTCCAGCAACAATCTCCCCATGTGGTCCCAGTCAGTCTCTCTCCTTTGCTTCCACAACAATTACTGAAATGGGACACAGTTGTTTATCATTTGCACTTGACCTACTTGCTTACCGCTCGACTCCTGCCTCTCTCTCCTGCTGCAGTCCTCGCTGAACCAAGCCCCAACGCCACAATTTTATTTAAAGGGGTCATCGGATGCAACATTTGACATGGTCATGGAGAGTTAAGGGGGCGAGGACTCAAATGCAGGAGAAAAATTTTACTTTTTAATAATAAAATGAAACAAAACCAACAAAAACTACCCTGAGGGGGGGGGGGGGGAGGCAGGCAGACAGGCTAGAAACAAGACACAACACTGCAAGGCAGGTAATAGCAACATGGGTAGACATAACATACACCACAAGTACAACTGACGTAAAACAACAGTTCAGCACAGAACTGCAGACACCAGGATAATAAATATGGAGAAAAACAAGGGTAGAAAGGGAAACACAGATGGAGTAACTGAAACAAGAATGAGGTAACAAGATGGGAGGGGACAGACAATAAGACAGGAGAGCACATGGAACCAACAAACACACAACAACCCATGTCCTCACACAAAACACAGTGTCCTCTAGTGGCCATCTAGGGCACACTAGTAGAATATCATGACACAACCCCCCTCTTAAGGAGCAGATTCCAGATGCTCCAGCAAACTAAAAAGGAATCTTGGAGGGGGTGAGGGACACTGTCAGGCCCATGTGGCAGAAGAGTACTTAGAGCCAGAAGTAGACCAGGGAGAGACGGCAGAGCAGTTAGCCAGAGCAGAGTTTAAACCCACCAGGGCAGAGAATCCGGAGCTGAACCCCACTAGGGCAGAGCTGGCAGAGCAGTAAGCCAGGACAGAGAAGGAGAGGAGCCAGCAGGACATACCAGTGAGGCTTGGGCCAGACAGGAACCCTGGCAGGTGACCAGGGCGGAAACAGGAGCTTGCCAGGCAGCAAAGACCGAGCTAAAGAGCACCTCAGCAGATATGACAAGGCAGATGACAACCCCAACCCCCCAATGGCTCACACAGGAATGCAAAGAAGAGCATAGAGAGGTAAGTAACAGCCTAATGGCCGCAACAGGATAGGCAAACAGCTCAGCAATGGTCTCCTTGACCATAATGGGGCAATCAGTCAGTTCAGCAATGGTCTTCCTGACCATAACTGGCAATTCATGATAACAGACAATTCATGATAGGCTTCTAGGGCCAAGCCTGGTATGACAGGGGATTTACTGATGGTCTCCATGACCTCCTCAGGTAAGATCAAGAATTCATAAGTGAACACCCCTGTCTTGAAAGGAGCTGAAGTGAACACCCCCACCACATCTAGAGGTTTCGCAGCAGATGCTGCCACCTCGGGAGGAAGTGGAGTGGTCTCAGGAGTGGGCTCCTGGACTGGAGTGAGCTCTGGGGTGAACTCATTGACTTGAGTGGGCTCTGGAGCAGACTCATAGACTGATGTGGGCTCAGGAGTGAACTTGTAGACTTGAATTGGTTCTGGAGCAGACTCATAGACTGGAGCAGACTCTGAAGGCTCCCAAACTGGATCATGACTAGACTCCAAGGGCTCCCAGACTGGATCGGGCTGTGGAGTGGACTCTGAGAACTGCAGGAATGGAGTGGACTTTGAGGGCTCCCAGACTTGAGCGAGTTCATGAGTGGACTCTAAGTGAAGTGATAAAGTGAAAGTGATGTGACATACAGCCAAGTATGATGATCCATACTCAGAATTTGTGCTCTGCATTTAACCCATCCAAAGTGCAAACACACAGTGGTGAACACACACCCGGAGCAGTGGGCAGCCATTTATGCTGTGGCGCCCGGGGAGCCGTTGGGGGTTCGATGCCTTGCTCAAGGGTTCTGAAGTCGTAGTATTGCCGGATCAAGACTCGAACCCACAACCCTAGGGTTAGGAGTCAAACTCTCTAACCACTAGGCCACAACTTAAGGGGTCACTCTTTGGAGTGTTACAAGCTCTTGGTGTATGAAGAAGATCTGTGAAGTTGCAAAGACTAAAGTCTCAAATCTAAAGAAATATTCTTTATTAAAGTTAAGAGTCAACCACACCCACCTAAAATGCCTCATTCTAACATGCCCCCACATGTCTATGTCACGATGTGGGAAGATTTGCATAACACCACCCAAATGTGCATGCAAAGAAAGAAGGCGTAACTTCATTGTTGCCATCGCCATGTTGCGAATATGGTGTGTGTTTCATTGTGAATGCAAACTACTTTGTTTGGCATTCCAAAAGTGGCTAAAAATATTCAGATGATCGCAGCACATTTTATGGAGGATGAGGACGATTTCCTGAACCAGTTGCCTACAATGCCAGTGTCTGTTTCTATAAAGTGTGGCAATTCCAACTTTGCAAGTACAGTCTGGCGCATCTGACTAACAGCCTGTAAGTACATTTCATATTTAAAGAATTTGCCACTGATGATCCAAACACAAGTTTTAAGCAGTGTAGAGTACTGCTTGTTGTTTGTTTTTTCTCAGATCACAGCTGCAGACATGGTTGTATGTTAACGTAGCATGATACACAACGCAACGTGTAAAAAGACAGTATAAGTCATTATCAGTAATTATGTCCCCACTGGATGCAACAAATGCCAGGTTTGTAATGGATTTTATTGGTTTTGTCTCGTCGCGCCGGGACACACGGCATGACAGTATAGTAAGGGGCAGAACATTTCCGTCACAAACTTGAGATATTCGGCCAATCACAAAGCACTGGATAGCTGGCCAATCAGACCACACTTCACTTTTCAGAATGATGAGCTTTGTAAAAAACCAACTCGTTTCAGAAAGGCGGGGCATAGAGGAGAAACAATAATGAACATTATGGGGAAAAAAACATGTTTTTTAACCTTATACTGCATAAACACATTGCATTACACCAAATACATGAAATTATTTTAGCAACTTCATATTATCCCTTTAAATCAGGGGTCTCAAACTCAATTTACCTGGGGGCCGCTGGAGGTAGAGTCTGGGTCAGGCTGTGTCGCATCAAGTATTTCACGATAAAGGAGCATAACTGATCCAAGCATCTCAATCTTTATTATTAACAGTTCTTCAACATTAACGTTTCTTCCAAACATGAACTGTTCCTCTGAATTTGAACATTCCTTTCTGAACGTTTTTTTTCATGAACATGAACGGTTCTTCGGAACATAGGCTTCTCTTGCCTACCTGGCAGCGCTTCCTCTCACACAGCTGAGACACATTTGGCTTGAGGGAGGAAACAGTTGAAACCCTCAGTATGGCTTGAAGATGCTTATCAGTAAGTCTGGACCTGTACTTTGACTTATTGAAGTTCATGGTGGAGAAGAGCTTTTCACATAGATAGGTGCTACCAAAAAGGCACATGGTCCGCTTGAACATCCTGGAGAGCTCAGAGAAGGTGGGTGGCAATTCTCTTAAAAACTGTCCAAGCTTGTCTGTGTTTCCACTCACATCCCTGAACTTGACTTTGAGTTCAGAATTGCACTGCAGGTCAATGAACTCATTGATGTCATTGATGACGTCTGATGTTATATTCCTTATACACAGCAACTTTCTCTGTACATATGCGACACGTAGGGGTGCCCCTGTGCTCAACAAAAAAATATTCAGTCTCCCACTTTCCTGAAATTGCCTGTGCTCGTCACCAACCTTTCTCTTCACAGCACATTTTGAGAGCGACATGACTGGAACTGGGTGATAGCATATATTTTCCGTTCACTTGGTGTCACACACGTTTCAACAAGTGATGGGTCGTTCACGAATGAACCGGCTGGTAGATGAATGTTGCGAGCTGGCTCGCATATCTGAAGAGTTGACTCTTTTTAAAAAAAATAATCATGTAATAAATGAAATAATTAGTTTTTTTTATTCTATTTAAAATAATATACTTATCGAAGAACAATAATACAAATAATTATATAGGCCTAAAGGTGCTATATAAGATCCAGCGTTGTCAACCAATTATACTGCATATACTCACACACACTTTATTCAATACAGTGGCTAAATTAACGAAACATAAAGCCTCAACAAGTGTTGACATTTCCCAACACCACAGCAGTAATGACTTTATGAACTACTTTACTTCTAAAATTGATACTATTAGAGATAAAATTGCAACCATTCAGCCGTCAGCTACAGTATCGCATCAGACAGTGCACTATAGACCCCCTCGGGAACAGTTCCACTCATTCTCTACTATAGGAGAGGAAGAATTGTATAAACTTGTTAAATCATTTAAACCAACAACATGTATGTTAGACCCTATACCATCTAAGCTCCTAAAAGAGGTGCTTCCTGAAATCATAGATACTCTTCTGACTATTATTAATTCCTCATTGTCATAAGGATATGTCCCCAAAACCTTCAAACTGGCTGTTATTAAGCCTCTCATCAAAAAACCACAGCTTGGACTTCCGGTTTCGACATGAGAGAGTAGTACACACTTCACGACGACTCTGTATATTTTTTTTATATAACTTCGTCAGAACATCTCTTTAATAATTGTTAACACTAATAAATTACAGTCCCGCATCCTGCAAACTACTAGCTGACTTTAGGATTCAGTTTATTCAGTTTTCTAAACATGCCGGGCAAATCTCGAAAAGCTCCAGACCAGGCCTTGACATCCCCCGACACCAATGTGGAGGAAACGCCTGAGAAAGACACTCCAAAGTCCGATAATTCAGCTATCCTCAATGCGATCTCCTCTCTTCGCGTGGAACTTCTTTTAATCAAATCTGACATTGGGGAAATTATTGACTCAAAAATCGAGCAGCTCGCTGTCACTATCCGAGGGGAATTGTCGACATTCAAAAACGAGGCCAACGCGGCAATTTCGGAGATTAAAGTTACGGTGGACGATCATGCCGCGAAATTAATGAGCCTGGAAAATCATGCTTCCACCTCCTCTGATACGATGGTTAAGATGGAACAAGATTTGGGAAAGCTAAAGCTTACAGTGGAGCAACTCACAGAAAAATGCACTGACCTCGAGAGCCGCAGCATAAGACAAAACATCCGCATATTGAACGTTAAAGAGGGTGCTGAATCCGGAGTTAAACCTAGAGATTTCGCTGCCCAACTCCTTGCTGAAGCCCTGTCACTAGACAAACCACCGCACATGGACCGCGCCCACCGAGCTCTACGTGCCCGTTCTGGAAGTGATGAACCACCACGGGCCTTCATCCTGCATTTGCATTACGTCCATGAGATGGAAGAAATAATGCAAAAAGCTGCAAGGTTGCAACAGATTTTCTTTAAAGGCCAAAGAGTTAACATTTTCCCAGACTATCCGCCTGCTGTGGTAAAGCGACGCGCACTCTTCAAACGTGCGAAGGAGTTGTTGAAGGATAAACCCGGAGTTAAGTACGGACTGCAATATCCAGCGAAACTGAGAGTCTCGCACAACGGCAAAGAGTATTTCTTCATCGACCCGGACAAAGCGGTCAAGTTTGCTGAACGTAACTTTGAAATTCCAGGACCAGTCTAAGGGATGCTGTTGGACTGATCAAGTAAGATCAACATAACGTAACTGACGAAAATGTATTGACTGTTTAAACTTTACATGAGGTTTATAAAACTCATGTCGTGTTATTTACATTGAGATGTTCACCTGAACTTTATTACGGAGTTGTGCTGATACGAGTTTTTTTTTCTGTGTGTGGAAGTTTAAGGTATGTTTCCATCTTGGAGGTATTTGTTAGGTTTTATTTGACTATCTCGGTTTATTCTTTGTCATTATATCCAATTTGTTTTGTAATTCCGTGTCGCGCCGCGAGTTCAGTAGTCGGTCAGATGACAGGATTAATGTTTGAGTTTTGGGGAATGGGGGGTGGGGGCCTGTTTAAAATGGTGCAAGGTACGAAACAAGCAGTGATGATGACTAGCCTGATTTTCAATCACGTAAAGAACAATGACTACTCAAAGTAACAGAAGGGGTCTCAAATTTACATCGTGGAATTTAAAAGGATTAAACCATCTGGTTAAGAGAAGCAAGATATTATCACATCTAAAATCTCTCTCCTCAGATATAATCTTTCTGCAGGAAACTCATCTCAAAGTGGACTCTAAAGACAAATTAAAATCCAGATGGATAGGACAGATCTATCAATCTAATTTTTTATATAAATCTAGGGGGGTAGCTATCTTATTACGAAAGGGGGTCCCATTTAAACAAAAAGCCCTGCGTACCGATCGGGACGGTCGTTATGTTATTCTATCTGGTGAGGTTTATGGCTTCCCGATTACGTTGATAAATGTATACGGCCCAAATTCTGATGAACCAGACTTTTTTAGAAAGGTATTTTCTCTTATTCCCAATATATCTCAAACAAATCTTGTTATAGGCGGGGACTTTAATTGTGTCCTTGACGCATATCTCGATAGATCATCGTTTAAAATTTCCCCGCAATCTAATTCAAGAATTTTTTTTTAATGCATTCATTAATAATTCTAATTTAGTAGACATATGGAGACTTATGCATCCAACCGAAAAAAATTATACATTTCATTCGCATGTACATAATGTATATACTCGTATTGATTATTTCTTGGTGGACAACAATCTTATCTCTAATATCCTAAATTCTAAAATTCATGATATACTGATTTCAGACCACGCCCCAGTTTCATTTGAAGCTGTCCTTGATCAAACATCTTCCATCTGCCCTCTATGGAGGATGGACCCTCAACTTATTGAAGACCCTAAGTTCATTGACTTCATGAGTTCACAACTGGAAATTTTTTTTGATAGCAACGATAAGCCAGAGACATCACCAGGACTGCTCTGGGAAACTTTAAAAGCTTATATAAGAGGTTGTGTTATATCATATCAGGGGTCCCGAAATAAACTATACAAAATGAAACTAATTGAATGAATTAGTTTCATTAATTCAATGAAAACGCACTAAACCCCTCACCAGATACTCATAAGAAAATTTTACAGTTAAGGTTTGAATACAATAAAATAGTCTCTACTAAAATAAATAAAACGTTTCATTTTGTCACACAGAAATACTTTGAATTTGGGGAGAAGCCCCAGAAATTATTAGCCAGACAATTACGAAAAATAGATAGTGAAAGAACAATTCATAAAATAAAGACAAAATGTGGGACACAGTGTATCGCAAATAAAGAGATAAACCAATGTTTTAAGGAATTTTACTCAAAGTTATACTCTTCAGAAACTGATTTGGACCCACAAACAATGGATGAATTTTTACGTAAATGTACTCTTCCCACTCTATCTCCAGATGATCGGGCATCTCTTAATAAAGATATCTCTTTAGAGGAATTGAAGAGCACAATAAACTCTTTAAAGAGCATGAAAACCCCTGGCCCAGACGGGTTACCAGCCGAACTATATAAAAAATTCAGCGACATCCTTACTCCTTATTTGCTTAAAACTTATCAGCAAGCACTAACAACTGGACTACCGCCGACTTTTTCTGAAGCCATTATCACAGTAATTTCTAAAAAAGGTAAAAATCCTGAAGAAGTTGAGGGATACAGACCTATCTCCCTTATTAATGTTGATCAAAAAATATTATCCAAGACACTTGCTAATAGACTTGGCAAATTAATTACCAAACTGGTTAACACAGATCAGAATGGATTTATCCCAGGAAGAAGTACTATACATAATACTAGACGCCTGTTTAATGTAATTTATCATCCCAAGGCAATCCGAGACAATTTGGTTGTAATCTCATTAGATGCCGAAAAGGCATTCGACCGAGTGGAGTGGCGTTATTTGTTTGCTATCCTTGAGAAATTTAATATGGGGGATGAGTTTATAAAATGGATTAAAATTTTGTACAGTAATCCATCAGCACGGGTTTTAACAAATAAAACAATATCGGACTCCTTCTATCTTCAAAGAGGAACCAGACAGGGCTGCCCCCTCTCACCCCTTTTGTTCGCTTTAATAGTAGAGCCCCTGGCAGAAACCATTCGATGTAACCCATGCATACATGGCTTTAACACTTCAAACACTGTTAACAAAATATCACTCATATCACACATACGCGGATGATATTTTGCTTTATATTACCCAACCTCAGGCGAGCCTTCCTGTTGTACTCGAAACTATTACTAACTCTGGCTTTAGAGTAAATTTTGAAAAAAGTGAACTCATGCCCATTGGTTTAAAGGATTTATCTGTAATACACTCCTCCCCATTTAAAGTTTCCACGGAAAAAATTACATATTTAGGAATAGTGGTTACTTTTTAATATAATTTACTCCTCAAAACTAATTTCAACCCCTTACTATCCAAGTTACAAACCTGTATACACTATTGGAAAACTCTCCCGATCTCCTTAATTGGCAGAATAAATGCGATAAAAATGATATTTCTACCTCAAATATTATATTTATTTCGTAATATTGCAATACTTTTGCCCAAGTCCTTCTTTAAACACCTTGATTCGATTGTTCTTCCTTTTCTATGGAACTACAATGGTCACAGAATAAAAAAAATACACCTTTGTAAACCTAAACATGAGGGGGGGTTGGCCCTTCCGGATTTTCGCCTTTATTATTGGGCCACTCACTTACAAGTTTTTGCACTATGGTTGGAACAGTCGGCTAATGCCCCAGAATGGCTTCAGATGGAGCGGGATTATTGCCATCCCTATGATCTTGGAGCAGTGCTGCTTTCTCCAGTGATATTAGGCCAAACTGTAGTTAATGGTTTAGTCATAAAAAGTCAGTTACGTATTTGGAGACAGATAAGAGATTACCAGTCAAGGACCTTTATTTGGATGGGGCGTTAGCTTCCTTTACGCAACTACAACAGAAATACAACTTTCCAAAAAATAATTTTTCAGATTTTTACAGATAAGGAATTACTTGAGTACACATAATGTCGCCCTGGATGAGGTCCGGCCCTCAATCAGTGATGATTGTCTCACTCAGTTTAGAGGAAATAAAAATCAGTTATCTTTAATTTATGGAAAGTTACAAGCAGCTACTTCTCCCTCTACAAGCCTGATTAGAGAGGAATGGGAACAAGAGATGGGGATTGGAATCTCGGAAGAGATTTGGCAGAATGGTTTAGAGGATATTGACAAACAATCGGTCAATACAAGATTATGCCTCATTTAATTTAAGGTCTTACATAGATTACATTTCTCAAAAAAGAAATTACATAGGATTTTTCCCAATGTCTCGCCTCTTTGTGACAAGTGCAAATCAGAAGATGCTGATTTAGCTCATAGTTTTATTTTCTGCCATAAAATACAGGGATTCTGGTGTGAGGTTTTTAAAATGCTTTCAGATGTACTTAATGTAAACTTGGAACCAGACCCAGTGCTCATTATATTAGGACATTCTAACCATATATATTCGTTGAACAGTGCTCAACAGAAATTTCTCAAATATTGTCTGATAACAGCCAAGAAACAGTTACTTCTGTTTTGGAAAAAGGTTTACCCTCCTGATGCTAAATTATGGCTTGAGGAATTGACGTCTACTCTACACCTGGAACGAACTAGATACCTTTGGAAAGGCAACATCGGACAACTCCACAAGATTTGGGACCCTTTCATCTGCTACCTTAATAGGAATGTTACTCCTTAATGCAATGTATTGTAGGCTGTCTTAAGTGCTGTGTATTAATGTCACGGGATTAGATATTAACAGGTGGGGGATGGGGTGTTGGTTATAGTTTTATTTGTTTTTATTATTTATATATATATTTTATTATTATTATTATTATTATTTATTTATTTATTTTTTTGCATATAAGAAAATTAATCCTGGAACCTGTAATTATTTCAAGGTCATTTGTTATTTGAATAAAAAACCCATTTGACAAAAAAAAAAAAAAAAAAACCACAGCTTGACCCCAGAGAACTAGTTAATTATAGACCAATCTCGAATCTCCCTTTTCTGTCCAAGATACTAGAAAAGGTGGTATCCTCACAAATATATTCCTTGTTAGAGAAAAATGGTATATGTGAGGATTTCCAGTCATGATTTAGACCGTATCATGGTACTGAGACTGCTCTCCTTCTATCATTTTTGCATTATTGACACTGTTTTCCTAATGAATGTTGTTCAGTTGCTTTGACGCAATGTATTTTGTTTAAAGCGCTATATAAATAAAGGTGACTTTGACTTTGACTTAGAGTTACAAATGATCTACTCTTATCATCTGATCGTGGGTGTATTTCTCTATTAGTTTTATTGGATCTTAGTGCTGCGTTTGACACAATTGACCACAACATTCTTTTGCATAGACTTGAACACTTTGTTGGCATTAATGGAAGTGCATTAGCATGGTTTAAATCGTACTTATATGACCGCCATCAATTCGTAGCAGTGAATGAAGATGTATCATATCGATCACAAGTGCAGTATGGAGTACCTCAAGTCTCAGTACTAGGGCCGCTACTCTTCACGCTTTATATGTTACCCTTGGGAAATATCATCAGGAAACATGGTGTTAGCTTTCACTGTTATGCTGATGACACTCAGCTCTATATTTCTTCACAGCCCGGTGAAACACACCAATTTGAAAAATTAATGGGATGCATAGTCGATATAAAAAACTGGATGACGAGTAATTTCTTACTGCTAAATTCTGAAAAAACAGAGGTGTTAATTATAGGACCTAAAAGCTCTGCTTGTAATAACCTAGAACACTGTCTTAGACTTGATGGTTGCTCTGTCAATTCTTCGTCATCAGTTAGGAACCTAGGTGTGCTATTTGATCGCAATCTTTCCTTAGAAAGCCACGTTTCTAGCATTTGTAAAACTGCATTTTTCCATCTCAAAAATATATCTAAATTACGGCCTATGCTCTCAATGTCAAATGCAGAAATGTTAATCCATGCGTTTATGACCTCAAGGTTAGATTATTGTAATGCTTTATTGGGTGGTCGTTCTGCACGCTTAGTAAACAAACTACAGCTAGTCCAAAATGCAGCAGCAAGAGTTCTTACTAGAACCAGGAAGTATGACCATATTAGCCCGGTCCTGTCAACACTGCACTAGCTCCCTATCAAACATCGTATAGATTTTAAAATATTGCTTATTACTTATAAAGCCCTGAATGGTTTAGCACCTCAGTATTTGAATGAGCTCCTTTTACATTATAATCCTCTATGTCCGCTACATTCTCAAAACTCAGGCAATTTGATAATACCTAGAATATTAAAATCAACTGCGGGCGGCAGATCCTTTTCCTATTTGGCGCCTAAACTCTGGAGTAACCTACCTAACATAGTTCAGGAGGCAGACACACTCTTGCAGTTTAAATCTAGATTAAAGACCCATCTCTTTAACCTGGCTTACACATAACATACTAATATGCTTTTAATATCCAAATCCGTTAAAGGATTTTTAGGCTGCATTAATTAGGTAAACCGGACCTGGAAACACTTCACATAAGTCCCTATGAACTTGCTACATCATTAGAAGAATGGCATCTACGCTAATATTTGTCTGTTTCTCTCTTATTCCAAGGTCACCGTAGCCACCAGATCCAGTCTGTATCCAGATCAGAGGGTCACTGCAGTCACCAGGATCCAGTACGTATCCAGACCAGATGGTGGATCAGCACCTAGAAAGGACCTCTACTGCCCTGAAAGACAGCGGAGACCAGGACAACTAGAGCCCCAGATACAGATCCCCTGTAAAGACCTTGTCTCAGAGGACCACCAGGACAAGACCACAGGAAACAGATGATTCTTCTGCACAATCTGACTTTGCTGCAGCCTGGAATTGAACTACTGGTTTCGTCTGGTCAGAGAAGAACTGGCCCCACAACTGAGCCTGGTTTCTCCCAAGGTTTTTTTCTCCATTCTGTCACCGATGGAGTTTCGGTTCCTTGCCGCTGTTGCCTCTGGCTTGCTTAGTTGGGGTCACTTCATCTACAGCGATATCGTTGACTTGATTGCAAATAAATGCACAGACACTATTTAACTGAACAGAGATGACATCACTGAATTCAATGATGAACTGCCTTTAACTGTCATTTTGCATTATTGACACACTGTTTTCCTAATGAATGTTGTTCAGTTGCTTTGACACAATGTATTTTGTTTAAAGCGCTATATAAATAAAGGTGACTTGACTTGACTTGACTCAGCCAACTCACACAAAGTGTAATTTCTGAATGCAAATATCTCATAAAATAAAAATAAGGTCAGCATTGTGTGTGTGTGTGTGTGCGTGCGCACATGTGTGTGCTAGTTATTATACATAACTAGTGACATGCATAACATGCATGCTGGTTATAACATGGAAGAGAGAAAAAGAGGGATCAGTTTAATTTATTTTTCTTTAATATGGGTTCTATTATGTTGTTCAGATTCAGATTGCATTTGTTTTGAATGTTGCTTCTATACATTAAAAAGTTGTAATTTAAATGCAAATGTTTAATAGGATTCTTTTTTCATAACAAATCAATGCATTTTTCAAGATTTTGTGAGACATTGTGAGTATGAGTTCATTTAATAATTTAATTAGAATTGTTTTCACACCTGTCATAGTCAAAGTCATAGTTAAAACATTTATTTTTTAAAGGGCCATTTGTGAGCTGAAAGAGCCGGGTCTTTTCAGCGAGCTGAGTCAAATGAGCCGGCTCACGAAAAAGAGCTGGAATGTCCAAGTACTTCGCGGTTGGCTTGACAACCGTTGACAATAAACGCCGCCGAAAGCTATCACAAGATCTATGGTAGCCCATAAATGATAACAAAATAAAATAAAAGTGCGGTGAGCGCGGCATATGCAACGACTCAGCAAAAAGGTGCGTTTCAGAATAACTTGCGGGCCGCACTAACACTACACTTTGATGTCAAGTGGGGGGGCCACAAAATATCATCCGCTAGTTTGAGACCCCTGCTTTAAATCCTTTCCCCTTTCACATATCAAGCCATTTTCAGATGCCTGTCTGTGTGACGTCACACAGACCGAGGCCCCTCCCATGATTGTTGATTGAAACTAGTGTTTTACCTACCCTGAGTGATCTGTTATAAGTCTGCCATTGTTTCGACTCCAGAGCTGGAGTAGACAAGAATGTCTCAGAATCTATTAAGGTGTTCTGTTGTAGGATGTAATAATGAACATAGCAGTCGTCATTTACTCCTGACATCTGAGCCACTGAAGTTGCAGTGGATTACCCTTGTTTTTGAAAAGGAATGCACCTCCCGATCTATCTAAATGTGTTTATGTTCACACAAATCATTCATGATCAAGCCTCACCTACAGAAGAAGTGAGTAGAAGGTTATTTTCTGTATCTTTGCAAATTGCCTTTCCTAATAGCGTGCTAGTTAGCAAGTCCCGCAGCTAAAGTAAATAGTTACATGAGAACCCCACCCCTTGTCAAAATCAGTTCTGTTTTCAGCAACTCATTTTAGTGCATTAAAATATTGCTTATTACTTATAAAGCCCTGAATGGTTTAGCACCTCAGTATTTGAATGAGCTCCTGTTACATTATAACCCTCCACATCCGCTACTTTCTCAAAACTCAGGCAATTTGATAATACCTAGAATATCAAAATCAACTGCGGGCGGCAGATCCTTTTCTTATTTGGCGCTTAAACTCTGGAATAACCTACCTAACATTGTTCGGGAGGCAGACACACTCTTGCAGTTTAAATCTAGATTAAAGACCCATCTCTTTAACCTGGCTTACACATAACATACTAATACGCTTTTAATATCCAAATCTGTTAAAGGATTGTTAGACTGCATTAATTAGGTAAACCGGAACCGGGAACACTTCCTATAACACCCAAAGTACTTGCTACATCATTAGAAGATTGGCATCTACGCTAATATTAGTCTGTTCCTCTCTTTTTCCAAGGTCACCGCAGCCACCAGATCCAGTTATTATCCAGATCAGAGGGTCACTGCAGTCACCCAGATCCAGTACGTATCCAGACCAGATGGATCAGCACCTAGAAAGGACTTCTACATCCCTAAAAGACAGCAGACACCAGGACAACTAGAGCCACCGATACAGATCCCCTGTAAAGACCTTGTTTCAGATGACCACCAGGACAAGATCACGGGAAACAGATGATTCTTCTGCACAATCTGACTGCAGCCTGGAATTGAACTGCTGGTTTCGTCTGGTCAGAGAAGAACTGGCCCCCCAACTGAGCCTGGTTTCTCCCAAGGTTTTTTTCTCCATTTTTATCACCGATGGAGTTTAGGTTCCTTGCCGCCGTCGCCTCTGGCTTGCTTAGATGGGGTCACTTCATCTACAGCCATATTGTTGACTTGATTGCAAATAAATGCAAAGACACTATTTAAACTGAACAGAGATGACATCACTGAATTCAATGATGAACTGCCTTTAACTGTCATTTTGCATTATTGACAACACTTTGTTTTCCTAATGAATGTTGTTCAGTTGCTTTGACGCAATGTATTTTGTTTAAAGCGCTTTATATATAAATAAAGGTGACTTGACTTGACCCTAAAGATTCATATCAACTTGTGGAAAATGGGCATCCGATTACCCCTTTAACCCTTTATATATACTAAACTGTATATGTGTATATTAGAATAGTTTAAGTGTTTAATAAATAAAGTCTTGGTTGTATTACAAAGGTTGTTCAATGTTTTGCTCATAAAAAAGTCCCTAATCATGACAATCAGAGGTACTGTCACGACTGACTCAAAGCCCTGACAAAAGATTTGAGGACATGGTCAGGTTGGTTTTAGCAGAGATATTTATTAACATAGATAAGAAGGCAAATAATCAAAATGTATTTCTGTCAGATCCATGATCAAACAAGGCATCAGGCAGATCCAAGTTTAAAGTAACAACAAAGTCCAAAATCCAAATGCAAACCATCTGAATCAAGCCAAGCGGAGCAAGCCCTCAGAGCAGCCACCTTGGAACAAACCAAGCCTAAGCTTTATAGAGGGCAGAACAGGTACAGATTGTTCACTTGATCCGAAAAACTGATGCAACCGGTTCTTGACTCATGAACGACTCAATGTTTAATTCATTATCTGGCTCGACTCGGTATTCATCTTCTGTTCTCTCTTCACAGCGGTTCAGTCAGTGTACTGTTTGAGTAAATGAATTACTCCAGGATATTGGTTTGTTTGAACTCAGAGGGAGTGTCAGCCACATTCAAAAAGTTAACAGCTTAAGTCATTTATGGATTAATGCGTATTGGAGATGCGAACCGTTTAAAACGATTCAGTTCAATTGGGTGAACTGGTTCAAAAAGATCCGGTTACATCGAATGATTCGTTCGCGAACCGGATAACACAAACTGCTTAGTTTTGAACTCTCTCATAACAGACACGGAAGAGAAGTGAAGTGACATACAACCAAGTATGGTGACCCATACTCAGAATTTGTGCTCTGCATTTAACCCATCCAAAGTGCACACACACAGAGCAGTGAACACACACACTGTGAACATACACCCGGAGCAGTGGGCAGCCATTTTTTGCTGCAGCGCCCGGGGAGCAGTTGGGGGTTCGATGCCTTGCTCAAGGGCACCTAAGTCGTGGTATTGTCAGCCCGAGATTCGAACCCACAACCCTACGGTTAGGAGTCAAACTCTCTAACCACTGTGTCCAGGTTCGGCCCTCCCTAATATCAGCTAAATAATGTGCTGTAAAATCTGTTTGTTGTTCATGACAACTCGGTTCTGTTGGCATGAGTGGTTTGTTTTCAGCCAATCACAAATGTTATGTGCAACACTCTAGAGCGCTAAATGGCTGATGGCACCACAAAAATGTGCACAGCCTCACACCCATCTTTTTGTTGAAAAACAACACTGCAGACCACATAACGGTCCAAATTTTAATCACTAACAAGCTTGCCCTATTTTTATTTATTTTTAAACATTTCATTGAATTTCACTAGCTTTATACTTCACTTGTTTTACGTCAAGAACATTGACCGAACACTAACATTGATGCATACATACAGTACAAACTTCTGGCATGAAACTCTAGATTGTGCAGTCCTATAGGTCTAACTCAATCTGAAATGTAATGTTATGCCCCTAACCATACTTTGATGCAAAATGAGACAAAAACAATAAAACATAATACCATGTTAGAAAGGTAAAACAACAAGCCCTACTCTTTATTGCTCAAAATTTGTGTTTGAATAATCAGTGGCTAATTTTAATATGTAACGTACTTACAGGCTGTGAGTCAAAAGTGCCAGACTGTCCTTGCAAAGTTGGAACTGCCCCTCTTTATAGATTTAGCCTTTGTGTGTAGACGGCATTGTAGGCTACTCTCCCAGGTTCAGGAAACAGTCCGTAAAATACGCTGTACACATCTGAATGCCTTTTTTCTTTGCGTGAACATTTGTGCAGTGTTATGCAAATCTTCTCACACAGTTACATAGACATGTGGGGGAGCGTATAAATGAGGTGTTTTAGGAAGGCATGGTCTTGTCTTAACTTTTATAAAGAACATTTCTTTGGGTTTGAGACTTTAGTCTTTGCAATTATAGGGGTCTTGTCTATGTACAAACAGCTTGTACCACTCCAAAGAGAAAGGAAAATGTCTCCAGGTTATGCATGTAACCATGGTTCCTTGAGGGAACTAGACACTGTGTCAAAATGCTTTGGGAACACCTTCAGCATGACGATGGTCTGAATTACATGTGTAATCCGTCCAATAGATGGGCTAAACATCATGAGCGGGGTGACGTAGTGACCAGGAAGCTTAAATGCATGTGCTGTGAAACCGGAGTCAGTTTCTAGAAATGAAGCAAGTGCTGGCAGAGAAGCTGGAAGTCTGGCTTTGAGATGCAGCGTCTCATTCTTCTTCAGGAACTCGAGCTGTGTCGAAATGCTTTGGGAACGAGAATGCCAATGCCGCCAGAATGAAATAATCTCTGCCTAGTGTGTGAAGGAGCACAGCTAGGGCGAGAGAAAAAAGAGCCTGGAGTGGTGTACATATCTGACATAGGTGAGGTTTGTGGACTGATGGGTAGAGAGACCCTCGACCCCCAAAGTTGAGGGGAGATCATAGGACTCAAACACAAAGAGGAGCATCCACTATTCACTGACTGAGGGACTGCTTGTAGCAGGAAGACCCCTCTTAGGCGACCATATCACACTAGCAGTTGGTTCACCCTTTCCACAGGGCAGATCTGTGGATGTAAGCATTTAAGCTTCTTTTGGTCAGGCTCCCCTAAGGGAGGAGGACTGATGGCCTGGGGTACGACAGCCAGAATCGGAGGTGGTTATTCAATATTTCACGATATTCCATGCGGAGGTGGAATATCGTGCCCTCTACCTGTGAGAAGATGTCCCTCCTGAGGGGAATCTCCCGTTAAGAGCTGTCAAGAAGGAAAATCAGGTTCAAGAACCATACTCAGCCTGACCAGAATGGGGCTACTAACAACAGATGGGCCCCGTCCCGGCTCACTCTCCAGAACTCCCGGGAGCAGAGTAATCAGGAGAAAAGCATACAGACGAAGCCTCTGCCAAGTCTGCACCATAGTGTCCAGTCCGAGAGGAGCTGGATGAGTCAGAGAAACCCAGAGTGCACAGTGCGATGTCATCTTAGTCACAAACAGGTCCACCTAAGCCTGGCCAAAATTTCTACACATCTGCTTCACCACCTTGGGAAGAAGCCTCCATTCCCGGGCCTCGGCCCCTTGATTCAACAGGATATCTGCTCCCATATTAAGATGCCCTGGGATGTAAACCGCTCTTAGGGAAAGGAGCTTTCCTTGGGCCCACACAAGGATCTGGTGCACCAGCTTGTTTGAAGGCTGTGAAAACAAGAACCAAGGTTTATTTCACATGTCTAAGGCACGTAGGCACCTCCACATGACCTTAAGCATGCAGAGTGGGTTTCCCTTCGGGGAGAACCCCTTGGTCTGAGGTCCCGTTGTAGGGGTCTCATGTATACCAGGTCAAAAGTAACTACATTGGACACAGCTGCCATCAGACCCAGCAGTGATAGGCCTTCTTTTACTCTCTTGACTGCTGACAAGATCGACTCGATCCAAACATGGGACAAACATGCCTGCATCGTGGTTGACCCACACCACAGATAAGTGATCCTCTGTAATGAAGAAAGCACACCTTTCTTGGCATTTAGTCTTAACCCCCAGCTCTTTCATGAAAGCAAGAATGACATCTCGATGTCAAACCGCCATCCACTCTAATTGAGCTAATGTCAACCAGTCATTGTTGTGGTTGAGTATGCGGATGCCCTGGAATCACGGAGGAGCCAGAGCAGCATCCACACACTTGGATCATCCACTAGATTGATCGTGCCAAACCAGTCCTGGGATTTTATCGGAGACATGACTTGTTTGAGTGCAAGCGTGCTGAACTTGGACTGAGTGGTTCAAATGATGCAGATCTAAAATAGGATGCCATCCTCCATACATTCTCAGAACAGTGAAGTACCGGCTGTGGAACCTGTGGACTCTGCTACTTGAGGAAGACCACATCGATGGCCTCTTTCCTCAAAAATGTAACTACTTCTGTTCCATGGCCAGAACCTGCTTGGGACCCACCATAGTGGGGATGATCCTGTTAAACTGAGATGGTGGAGAACTGGATTCTATAGACTCACTCTACAGAATGCAGGACCCAGTGTACAGTGTATCTCAAGACTGACCTCTGTTGTAACTGAGAGCAGCTAGCTCGTTGCCCTGAAGCAGCACACTGGCAGGGAACGGGCAAACTACAGTAGCTGCTCTAGAGACCTCCATGGAAGCAGCAAGCCTCTTAGTACTGCTATATTTCCGGGTGGTAATTGAAAGAAGCGCTCACAGGAGACCGCTGTGCCCTGGAACACTGGCAGGGTTGGCAGATCAATCTCCTGATTGCAGAGAGATGAGCTCTGTGTAATTCAGTTAATGAACTCCGCTCTACCCCAGAGGGGCCTGCCCTCCAAGGTCCTGAGCCACAGCATCAAGACTCTCATAGCTGAAGTCTCCTATTGAAAACGACAGCCCTCAGACCTGCGAAATCTGCTAGGAAGATTAGACCAGAGCCTGCTCGGGGGAAGACCCAATGAGGCATGCTTGGCGGGTGCTCCAACACCGCCAGGTGTCCTACTAAGGCAGCACTTCTCAATTCCAGTCCTCGCGCCCTACTGCTCTCCACATATTGTATGTCTCTCTTTGTTAACACACCTGATTCAGATAATCAGCTCGTTGGAAGTGAGCTCTATGCATGAACTGTGTTCCAACTGACATGGTCTCTACACAGTATTTACTGCTCCCTACTCCCTGAGCAGGGGAAATCTGTTGAAGTTTACTTCACTTCAGAACATTCATTCACGGATTGCGTTGCACAACGTCTGTCTGCACACACAGACAAGTGTGACATATACCTCTGTAAATCAATACAATTTAAATTCATGTCTCGCACACTTTAATGCACTTTGAATGGAACATATACGTTCGCTTTGAACTGGAATCATGGCGGAATATCCTTTGATGTCCTCTTCGCAGGGCACTTATGTTCGAACAGAACAAACGTCTGAAGCAATAAGAGAAATGTACAAAATGTGCAGAGCAGTGGGGCGTGAGGACTGGAATTGAGAACCATTGTACTAAGGGGAACAGTCTCTTGACACTGGCCCCTGGTGTAATTGAAGCTCTAGAGACCTCCGTGGAGGCGGCAAGCCTTTTAGTTCCACTACTTTTCTGGGCGGTTACTGAGAAAAGCTCCACTGGAGACCGCTGCACCTTGGAACATCAGCAGAGTTGGGAGATCAATCTTCTGAGGGCACTGAGGAGAGATGGGCACCATGTGATGTGCTGTACACTGCTCATCCCCAGAGGGGCTGGCCATCAAAATTTTTTTAAACAAAGACTTTCCAGCGCACATGCTTTTAAGCTTCCTGATCACTAAGTCACCCCACCCATAACATCTTGCCCATCCATTTGACTGAATACACATGTGATTCATCAAGTGGTCACACCGAAGGCATTCCCAAAGCATTTTGATGCAGCTCAAGTTCCTGAAGAGGAACTTGAAATCGCATCATATGACCCCTTTAAGAACTACATGGCCTTCAGATATTACAAAAAAATGTTATACATTAAATCATTAAGAGCCTGATGAACTGTTAAGGAGTAAGAAATAAACAGTATCAGTATAACAAACTGTTAAGATAGACTGACTTCCCATGGCATGTTGAATCAGAACATTCTGTCAAACTATAGCCTATACGTACCTAAATAATATATATATATATATATATATATATATAGAGAGAGAGAGAGAGAGAGAGAGAGAGAGAATGAGAGCTTTTAACAATACAGATTGTGTCAAAGCAACAGAACAGAATTAAATAGGAAAATAGTGTGTCAATAATGCAAAAAGGCAGTTCATCATTGAATTCAGTGATGTCATCATCCAGCTCAGTTCAGTTTAAATAGTATCTGTACAATCAAGTCGACAATATTGCTGGAAATTAAGTGTCCCCAACTAAGCAAGTCAGAGGTGACAATGAACGTAACCTCGAACATAACCTCGGTTCCCTGAGATACGGAATGAGTACTGCGAATGGGGAAAAGCTCCTTTTTTCCTTGATACTGAAGCCTTTTTTCAATAACACAGTGCAACTGCACTGCCATTGGTTTAATTTGTAAACTTTTTGAAACCAATGACAGCGCTGTGTAGCTGTGCAAACCTGTGGCAATGCAGCATGCCAAAGCCCACCAAAATGGGTGGGGCAAATGGCTATATAAGCAGGCAAATTGCCAGAGGAAATCAGGTCATACGACTGAAGCGATGACACTGAAGCCGCAGCCTCGTGGCACGGCATATAACGCAGTACTCGTTCCGTATCTCAGGGAACCAAGGTTACGTTTGTAACTGAGTACGTTCCCTTTCAATACTTCACTCATACTGCGTATGGGGAAGGAATTCAACCGCGCCTTGCCACGGTAGGGAACGACAAGACTTATCTTGAACACCTTGAGGTCCAGTGGATAAGTGAGAGGGCTGGAGCCATCAAACCCTTGACGCTACACTGCTAGAGGGAGCTATCTCCCTGGAGGTGACATGATGACGGAGTCTGATAGAGGCCCTCGTATCGAACCGAAAGAACCCGATGTTGCAAGGTCGGGATGTCCAGGTTATAGAATCTGACAAAAGTGGACAGCGAGGACCAGCCGGCATCCTCACAGATGTCCTTGATAGAGACACCACTAAACCAGGCCCACGAAGAGGCCATCCCTCTAGTGGAGTGGGCTCTTATTCCTATGGGGCACTCAAGGCCCATAGAGGAGTAACATAGAGCGATAGCGTCGACTATCCAACGTGAGAGGCATTGCTTTGAGACCGAAACCCCTTGGTGCGGCCACCAATGCAGACAAAAAGCTGGTCAGATTGCCTGAAAAGCTGTGACCGCTCAATGTATATCCTCAAAGCCCTCACTGGGCAGAGTAAATCCAGCTCTCGCTCACCTGACAATGGAGGCAGAGCTAAGAGGGAAATTACCTGTGCTCTGAGTAGCAATGAGGGCACTTTAGGGACGTAGCCATGAATGGGTTTTAAAATGACCTTCGAGTCATTGGGCCCAAACTCAAGGCATGCAGGGCTTACCGAGAGGGCCTGCAAATACCCAACACGCTTGACCGATGCTATAGCATGTAGCAGAGCATTTTTCAGCATTAGGGCCGAAGGTCAGTTGAGCAGCGGCTCAAAGGGAGGTCCTTTGAGTGCTCCAAGGACCGTGTGAAGGTCCCAAGTGGGAACGGTGAGAGGATATGGGGTTTCAACCACCTGGAACCTCTCAGGAAATGCACAATGAGGCTGTTTTGACCCACTGATTGTCCAGCGATAGGAGCATGAAATGCTGCGATGGCTGCTACGTACACCTTGAGCATGGAAGGTGTGAGACCCTTGTCTAGACGCTCTTGGAGAAATCACAGTATCTGAGATACGTCACACTCAACAGGGTCTTCGTTTTGTGCTGAGCACCAGTCAACGAAGACTGACCATTTCTGGGCGTAGAGGCATCTTGTAGACGGAGCTCTCGCCTGAGCAATGGTGTGTAGCATGTTCCCAGGGAGGCTTAGAGGCTCCCATTGAGGGACCATACATGCAGAGCCCAGAGTTCTGGCTGTGGATGCCAGATTGTCCTGTTCGCCTGAGAGAGGACTCTAAGTGGTTCAGGAGCATTGATCTGTGGTGGTCTAGCTCGGTTCGTGACTGGGCTAGAATGAGCCAGTCGTCGAGATAATTCAGAATGTGGATTCCCATCTGTTTCAGAGGGGAAAGCACCTCGTTCATGCACTTTGTGAAAGTGTGGGGAGCTAGAAACAGCCCGAAGGGAAGGACTGTATATTGGTAAGCCACACCCTCGAACACGAATCTCAAGAATCGTCTGTGATGGGGGCTATCTGGATGTGAAAGTAAGCGTCTTTCAGGTCCAGCGAGAAGAACCAGTCCTCGGGACAAATCTCCCTGAGGATCTGCTTCAATGTCAACATCCTGAACTTCCGTTTCATGAGGGAGAGGTTCAGGAGTCTAAGATGGGTCTGAGACCGTCATCTTTCTTGGGGACAAGGAAATAATGGCTGTAAAACCCAAAACTGCTTTCTGAGGGAGGAATTATTTCTATAGCTCCCTTCCTTATCAGCATCATCACTTCGGTGCAGAGGAACTGAGCGTCGTCCGGTTCTACCAAAGTGGGAATCACTTTGGTCTTCGGGCGAACTGCAGTGAGTAGCCGTGTTTTATTATCCCCAACACCTACTTGGACACTACGGGGATGGCCTGCCATGCCTCAGCCTGTGTGACAAGAGGCTGGATAGCGTCGGATGGCAGGCCGCTATTAGGGGCCTGAACACTGACGAGTGTGGAAGAGGAAAAACTCTGTCTTTTTTAAAATATGAAACATTTGTGTTCGTCATAATAGCGGCGCTTTGTGTGGACGCAACAACAGTGGGCCAAGGTCGCAAAGCAGGCAGGCGAGAGAGCTTCTGGGGTGGTCCGGCCGTGGCGGGACTTTGCCCCTCCCTCTTTCTTCCCCCACGATCAGAGATGAGCAGCCAAGGCCTCGTCCAGGGCTCATAGCCCTTCTCCTGAGAGCCGTCTACTGAGGTGAGAGCTGCAGAGGAAGTGCATAGGCGGGCCGAGTAGCGGGTGAACCATGACTTGGTGAGCTCGTCATGAACCTCAAGGCGTTCAGTCGGGATCCAGCAAAGTGAAGTCAATGTCAATGTCAATGTCACCTTTTATTTATATAGCGCTTTAAACAAAATACACTGCGTCAAAGCAACTGAACAACATTTATTAGGAAAACAGTGTCAATAATGCAAAAATGATAGTTAAATGCAGTTCATCATTGGATTCAGTTATGTCATCTCTGTTCAGTTAAATAGTGTATGTGCATTTATTTGCAATCAATTCAACGATATCGCTGTAGATGAAGTGTCCCCAACTAAGCAAGCCAGAGGCGACAGCGGCAAGGAACCGAAACTCCATCAGTGACAGAATGGAGAAAAAAACCTTGGGAGAAACCAGGCTCAGTTGGGGGGCCAGTTCTCCTCTGACCAGACGAAACCAGTAGTTCAATTCCAGGCTGCAGCAAAGTCAGATTGTGCAGAAGAATCATCTGTTTCCTGTGGTCTTGTCCTGGTGGTCCTCTGAGACAAGGTCTTTACAGGGGATCTGTATCTGGGGCTCTAGTTGTCCTGGTCTCCACTGTCTTTCAGGGATGTAGAGGTCCTTTCTAGGTGCTGATCCAGCATCTGGTCTGGATACGAACTGGATCCGGGTGACTGCAGTGACCCTCTGATCTGGACACAGACTGGATCTGGTGGCCACGGTGACCTCGGAACAAGAGAGAAACAGACAAATATTAGCGTAGATGCCATTCTTCTAATGATGTAGCAAGTACATAGGGTGTTATGGGAAGTGTTTCCGGTTCCGGTTTACCTAATTAATGCAGCCTAAAAATCCTTTAACGGATTTGGATAATAAAAGCATATTAGTATGTTATGTGTATGCCAGGTTAAAGAGATGGGTCTTTAATCTAGATTTAAACTGCAAGAGTGTGTCTGTCTCCCGAACAATGTTAGGTAGGTTATTCCAGAGTTTGGGCGCCAAATAGGAAAAGGATCTGCCGCCTGCAGTTGATTTTGATATTCTAGGTATTATCAAATTGCCTGAGTTTTGAGAACGTAGCGGACGTAGAGGATTATAACGTAAAAGGAGCTCATTCAAATACTGAGGTGCTAAACCATTCAGGGCTTTATAAGTAACAAGCAATATTTTAAAATCTATGCGATGCTTGATAGGGAGCCAGTGCAGTGTTGACAGGACCGGGCTAATATGGTCATATTTCCTGGTTCTAGTAAGAACTCTTGCTGCTGCATTTTGGACTAGCTGTAGTTTGTTTACTAAGCGTGCAGAACAACCACCCAATAAAGCATTACAATAATCTAACCTTGAGGTCATAAATGCATGGATTAACATTTCTGCATTTGACATTGAGAGCATAGGCCGTAATTTAAATATATTTTTGAGATGGAAAAATGCAGTTTTACAAATGCTAGAAACGTGGCTTTCTAAGGAAAGATTGCGATCAAATAGCACACCTAGGTTCCTAACTGATGACGAAGAATTGACAGAGCAACCATCAAGTCTTAGACAGTGTTCTAGGTTATTACAAGCAGAGTTTTTAGGTCCTATAATTAACACCTCTGTTTTTTCAGAATTTAGCAGTAAGAAATTACTCGTCATCCAGTTTTTTATATCGACTATGCAATCCATTAGTTTTTCAAATTGGTGTGTTTCACCGGGCTGCGAAGAAATATAGAGCTGAGTATCATCAGCATAACAGTGAAAGCTAACACCATGTTTCCTGATGATATCTCCCAAGGGTAACATATAAAGCGTGAAGAGTAGCGGCCCTAGTACTGAGCCTTGAGGTACTCCATACTGCACTTGTGATCGATAGGATACATCTTCATTCACTGCTACGAACTGGTGGCGGTCATATAAGTACGATTTAAACCATGCTAATGCACTTCCACTGATGCCAACAAAGTGTTCAAGTCTATGCAAAAGAATGTTGTGGTCAATTGTGTCAAACGCAGCACTAAGATCCAATAAAACTAATAGAGAGATACACCCACGATCAGATGATAAGAGCAGATAATTTGTAACTCTAACGAGAGCAGTCTCAGTACTATGATACGGTCTAAATCCTGACGGGAAATCCTCACATATACCATTTTTCTCTAAGAAGGAATATAATTGTGTGAATACCACCTTTTCTAGTATATTGGACAGAAAAGGGAGATTCGAGATTGGTCTATAATTAACTAGTTCTTTGGGGTCAAGTTGTGGTTTTTTGATGAGAGGCTTAATAACAGCCAGTTTGAAGGTTTTGGGGACATATCCTAATGACAATGAGGAATTAATAATAGTCAGAAGAGGATCTATGATTTCTGAAAGCACCTCTTTTAGGAGCTTAGATGGTATAGGGTCTAACATACATGTTGTTGGTTTAGATGGTTTAACAAGTTTATACAATTCTTCCTCTCCTATGGTAGAGAATGAGTGGAACTGTTCCTCAGGGGGTCTATAGTGCACTGTCTGATGTGATACTGTAGCTGACGGCTGAATGGTTGCAATTTTATCTCTAATAGTATCGATTTTAGAAGTAAAGTAGTTCATAAAGTCATTACTGCTGTGGTGTTGGGAAATGTCAACACTTGTTGAGACGTAGCTGAAGGAGTGAGATCTGATTTCCACTGGTGATTTGCCTGCTTTTATAGCCATTCGCGCTGCCCATTTTGGCGGGTTTTGGCGCACTGCATCGCCACAGGCTCGCGCATCTATGCAGCACTGCCATTGGTTTAAAAAAGTTTACAGATTAAACCAATGGCAGTGCAGTTGCACTGCGTTATTGAAAAAAGGCTTCAGTATCGAGGAAAAAAGGGGCTTTTCCCTATACGCAGTATGAGTGAAGTATCGGAAAGGGAACTCCATCTGTGACAGAATGGGAAATGGGTTCTAGTAACAACTCTAGCTGCTGCACTTTGGACTAGCTGGAGTTTGTTTATTAAGCATGCAGAACAACCACCCAATAAAGCATTACAATAATCTAACCTTGAGGTCATGAACGCATGAATGAATGTTTCTGCATTTGACATTGAGAGAATATGTCATAATTTAGATTTTTGAGATGCAAAAATGCAGTTTTACAAGTGCTAAAAATTTGTCTTTCAAAGGAAAGATTATATTGACTACGCCTTCCATTAATTTTTCAAACTGGTATGTTTCTCCGGGCCGGGAAGAAATATAAAGCTGAGTATCATTAACATAACAGTGAAAGCTAACACTGTTCTTCCTGATGATATCTCACAAGGGTAACATGCAAAGCATGAAAAGTAATGGCCCTCGTACTGAGCCTTGAGGTACTCCATATTGCACTTGTGATCAATATGATACCTCTTCATTCACTGCAACGAATTGATTGCAGTCAGATAAGTAAGATTTGAACCTTGTTAATGTATTTTCGCTAATGCCAGCAAAGTTTCAGCTATAATTTTCCACTGATCATTTACAAAAAAGTGCTTTCGTAGAAAGGGATCTGATACTCAATAAGCCAAGCTTTATCATTTGTTTATCCTCATTACATCTGTTTTTTTTTATTGTATATCAATTAAATTGTTACTCTTAAATTTGTTTGGACGCTTTTTGTATTTTCTAGTTTGGGGAACAAACACAATCTCTATAGTGTGATATCTACTGTAGGTGATAGTGTCTCTATGTGCTGAGAAGACTATGTGCCATATTTCTAGAGATAAGAGCGGCACCACCCCAGTAGGGATGAAAACCATCCCTTTTCAACAGGTCAGGTCTACCCCAAAAACTTGTCCAAATGTCTATAAAACCTATGTTATTCTGCGGGCACCACTAAGACATCCAGCCATTGAATGATGACAGTCTGCGATGTATCTCATCACCACGGTAAGCAGACAGGGAACCAGAGCATATTACAGTGTCTAATATCGCACTTGCAAGTTCACACACCTCTTTAATGTTATTTTTAGTGATCTCCAACTGGCGAAGTTGAACATCATTAGCGCCAGTGTAATAACAATCTTACTGAATTTATGTTTAGCATTAGCCAGCACATTTAAATTAGCCAAAATGTCAGGCGCTCTACAGTAAACAGTGGACCATATGGTGGCTGGTGACTCTATTTTAACGTTCCATACAATAGAATCACCCATGAGTAGAGCATTTTCATAAGGTTTTTCAGTGGGTGCGTCCCTGAGTGGGAAGAAGTCACCCAATTGCCCTGCTGCGTGGGCCCAGTTACCAGAACCAAACAATGTACAGGAATCCCTGAGCTAGTCACATCCAAAGCTGTATCTACAGCCCTCATATTCTTACTGTCCTCAATTAAAGTTTAGATGTGTGTCTCTAATTCTGAAACCTTCTCTATCAACCCAACTATTACCCTGCATTTATCACATGTGAATTTCTCATTGTTGACAGAGAGAGCTAAACTGTACATATATGGCAAGCTGTCCAAACAACAATAGCAGGAAAAGAAGCCATTACTCATTGTGATTGAAGAATGATTCTGACTTACCACTGTTGTTTGAAGAACTCATGAAAAACAGCAAGAGAGAGAAAAGAAACTAGGCAAAAGAAAAAAGAAAACGGTAATAGACGCTAATAGAATCACGGATGGAAACATGAACCGGCTAACGAATGTTATCACGCTGTAGGCCAGCTGCACTCAAGATTTAAAATTTAAATCAAATGGTCAGATTAGTCAAATTAGTTTGATAGATAATATCGGATATATGGTGGGAATTACATTTATATTTTATCACTTTAGACAACAGAGAGTGATAGTAAGAAAAGCAGGAGCTACAATCAAAAACCACTGTGCAGCACACAGACCTGAACCACACACAACGTGTGTGTGTGTGTGTGTGTGTGTGTGAGAGAGAGAGAGAGAGAGAGAGAGAGAGTGTGTGTATAAACAAGTCATTGTTAACAATGTGTTACTTTATTGCAGTTCTGTTATCAACCAACTTTGCATAGATGCTAGCACAAAATACAAAATACCCAGTACTCTCCTACAGGGGCGTCGCACCCGTCCACACTTTTCCCTGTGAGAGGGTTCAACACCCGCACGTTTTCTGCAGTTTTTCCGCAGTTTTGCACAAACGCCTTACTACAGTCGCTCCTCCATTTCTCTGGCCGCTCTGTGTCTGCGCTCGCTGCGGCTGCCTCCTCTCCCCCTCCCTCTCAAACATGACACCGGCTTTGAGTGTGACCGGCTGATGATTGGCTGTTCTGCCTTAAGTCCCGTCACTCTTGGGGTGTTATCGGTCAGCTCGTGCTGAGGAGGCGGGAACTTAGGCGGGAAGAGTTTGGGAAGATGTTCTGTTATCGTTTTGTTGACATGTCGAGTTTTTTCCGGTATTATAATTCTTTTTTAGACTAATGCTAATTGCTATTATTGGGATATTGTTCAGCAGCTAGCTAAATTCGGTTATGTAACGTTATGTGGCATGCAATGTATAACATAACTGTGATGAAGAAGGCAGGGAATTGACGAGGAGGGGGGACAAACTGCCATTGTTAAGCAGTGTATTTATGGGTTCATTGCCAGTGCAACTGATTTTGATATTTTGAGCATTGTTTGTTGATTAGCTGAATACTTTTGTGGATACTTACCTGTTGTGTTTGATTGTAACGTTACCTGTTGAGGAGAAAAAAATGAGAAATGATGACATTGTTTGCATACCTGTTGAAGAACTATGAAAGAAAAGTGTATATTATTTTAATGTTTAAAAACAGTAAATTGTTACATTATTTATACCACCAGAGAAAAAGCTTTGTGTGGGCGTTTTTTTTCTCCCCTTTTCTGATTTTTTTTTTTTAAATCTAGGATTATTTTTTTCCCAGCCAAACACTGCAAGCTTGAAATCCGGCACGGTGCCGGAGAACTTTAAGCCCTGCATTTTGTACCCCTCTGTCACTGTATTCATCGTTTTTATTGTTTATAAACAAACCACATCCATCCCCCACACTTTTGAAAAGCTTGCTACGCCCCTGCTCTCCTAAAACAGTTCACACTTCAACCCCCAATGTTCACACCAAATCTATGCCCTTGGATTTATGTATGCAATATGGGGATTATTTCATGTATGTTATTTGTGCAGCACAAGTTATTATTTCATGCTCACAGCAGCATGTTGTGGATGTATTAGCAAGTCTTGGTATTGCTTTCCCAAAGTAGCAGCAGCAATAGTGTAGCAGATCTATTCCACCAAGACCAACACCAATCCCTCCGAGAGTTGTCCTGACAGAACTAACATTGTAGAGTTACACTAAATACTATATATCATGAAATAACATTTACTGATCCATATTTTTGCTAGACTGCTGTTTTGTTTGTAAATTTGAATTAAATAATATTTACCTATTGATAGTTGCCTTAGTTAAACAAACTACTTATGTTAATGAATACATATCCAGGATGGATTACTGTTAATAACATTGCTGTTGTGAGACAAAATATTTCTTAAATTATACAATCTGTTTATTGTTTAAAAGTTTATTGATTACTTGATGATACACACTGGTTGCTAATAAAATGCAACATCCACAACAGCAAAATTTAATGTGCACTTCTGCCAAAATGGTCATCACGTCAGCATTACAATGATAAAAAGCAATCATCCGCTGCCTGCCTTGTACATCCTCCATATTTTTTCCCTAAAGATGCAGTGAGCCACAAAACCAGGACAATAAGCTTCCAGAGAATCACTGTTCTTCAGCACTGCAATAACAGACTCTGTGGTGACATCTGCTTTAACTTAGACCCAAACAGCCCAGCACTTAATAAACCAGCAGCAGTTTTGTATTGGGGATGAGAAAAAGAATGTGTGTTGGAAGGAGTGGGGGAGGAATTCCTTTTCCCTTCACCATGTGAACTGTCTTGAAGAAGATCTCTCAGATGTGGAAAAGAAGAGTGAGAGTCACAGTGCTGCTTCTTTTACATTTGTTAGTAGATGAGAATCTACAACAAATCAAAATAGCCAAAAAGCCCTAGACAAAAAGCCCTTTGCTACTCATCCCCTACACAAAAATAATTGAAAGATCAGCCATGTATTTCTGTTGTTGCAGTCACAAGCAGGTGGTTGTCTGGTTTTGGCTCTCACATACATTTGTTTTGGAGTTCTAAACTCAGCATTGACATTTCTGATCTAGGCTTATTTAGCCTGGCTAAGTGGCTAAGATGTACTGTAGCAAAATATGGTAATAACAGGATTTACCCAGGTTTAGTCAGTCTACTGATATTTGTACCACAATTTAACACCCAGAAAAGCCTGTCTTAACCATTTTTGTTTTGTTTTTTGTTACTAGTAGATTACATACTTGATTATTCTTGCCTCTGCTTGTTTGTGACCCTAACTTTATTTGTGCTACATTTTGTAGATTGGAGCAGTTCACTCCCATTGGCACTTTTATGGGATTGAGCTCTCACTCTGATTGCCTTGTTTAGTAAATCTGGCCCTTAAACTGAAAATATTGTGAATAAAAGTTTGGGGTGGGTTGATTTTATTCTTATGTTTTAAAAGAAGTCTCTTATTCGATCAATAGAGTAAAAGAGCAACATTGTAAAGCATCACTTTAATTTGAAATTATTAATTTATATGATTAATATTAAATTATTAACGTCTTATTAATAATTACTAATAATATATTTAAACATAATATATTATTATCAGTGTTGAAGGAAAATCATATGATAGCTCTAAATGACTAGTGGCACGACATAATGTGCCCAGAACTACTTTTTAAGAATTGTTTTGATAAAAAAAAAAAAAAAAAAATCTTTAAAAAATTCTTACTGACCCCAAACATTTGCTTGATTGATTAATTGATTGACTGACTGAATCAAGAACTCAAGAACACAGGTTTAAAGCCACATGATGGTGAAAAAAAATTATTATAGAATATTCATTTTTAGCAAACTACCTCATTAAAATAATTCCTTATAGACTTTGTATGTCTTCATGTCAAAATAATGTTTCGCTGAGAGGTACAGTGCAATCTGAAACTTTTCTGTTTTTGTAGTTTAGTCATTATTGGTAAGAAGCTTAATTTTTAATTGAAATCTTTTTCTTTTGGCAAGAAATCATAATCCTTTTGCACTGAGACATAAGCCATTTGCCAGCACACCCCAGCTGCCTGCTTTCCCCTTCCTTGTCATCACAATGATCCCTGTCCGGGTCCATTTAGAATGTGATTTATGAGCTAAGATGGCCGTTCTGATTTGCAACTGTAAATATAGCATGTACTGGGTTTTTGGGACTAAGTAAGTAGATTGGGCAGTGAACTGTAGAAATGTAACTGCACCACTGTGTATTTAATTTTGAATTTAATTAATGCTCTTTATTATAGGCCTACTAATGCTTTTAATTAAAGGGATAGTTCACCAAAATTTTAATTCTGTCATCATTTACTCACACTCATGTTGAACTAAACCTCTTTGACTCACTAAAATGTCCATATAATGGAAGTCAGTGATTCAGCTGAAAGCAAGGTCTCTGGGTTTTGGAAGAATGTGGGTTATAGTTAACTTACCTGATGTAATTTGTAGTTTGTGTGTAGTTTAATTTTCAGATAGAGACAAAGATGTTAGTAGCAACAAAACAAGGTGTGCATTTGGAAACTGCTCCCAATAGATGTATTAATTTTCAATTTTCACTGCAGATGTTGCTATACTTATAGACTATGGAGGTACTATAGACAGCCAACACAATTATCTGGTAAAAACCTCAAAATCTATCAATTTATATCAAATTTCTCTCCTCCTTGTGATTGCTATATTTATCCATTTTCAATGTGAATTATTCCCTAATCTGTTGTTCATTGCTCAGATGAAATCCCACAGAGATTTGGATCAACATAAGGCCCCTTGTATATATATATACAGTGGCTCATGACAGCTGCATAAGTGAATCTAGTCATTGGCATCGAGAGCAATACCCTTGCTCCACCAACAGCAAAATGTTTTAAACTGAGGCAATGGCATGTCTTAAGAATCATAAATCAAGGCCTTGATAATGTAATGTTATAGTAAAGTGGATTTTACAGTAAAGTGGCTCTGTTTATAAGTTACTAAACAGTTCAGGGATATACTTTTTAAAGGGGAGGGACAATTTGAATTAAGTGATAATTTGAGAACATCCTTCTTTCTTGTCACTTCGACCACTGCAGACAAGAGATCTGATCCAGATCCCGGCAGTAGATAATTACTGAGATCATCGTGAGGATGCACACTTCTTTCCGTGTCAGCATCTGCTGCCTTTCATCTGCAGATCACTCACTGTGCTACACCTTAAGCAGACACACACCATATAGAAATCCCCTTCCCAACAAAGCATCCCTGCTTGTTGCAGGAGAAACCCAAGGCTGTGTGAGAATAATGCTGTGGGAGTGGGTGAACTCTATTTAACAGGCAGTCACGGCTCAATATGAAGTTTGTTTGTTGCCTCCCTTGTCTGTGGCATATGCAAATCACCTGAGTTGGAGGGGTGCGTGTGTGTGTTTAGTGGTGTCGGTCTGTGGGAAAGTGAAGGAGCTAATCCTGAGTGTTTCACAGGGGAGGAGAGGACCATTCAGTCACCCGTCCCTCCTAAGAGCCCACCCCACCACTACAACTCACTGCATGTCACTTCTCAAGACAAGGACGTTGTGTTTTCTCTTTGTATCAAAGTCCCCTCTCACCCCACCCCCTGTACACACACAAACACATTAATGCTGAACACCTGTTTCTGTACACACACATCCCGCTGATGCAGAGACATGATAAAATCCCACGCTCCGATCTACCATGGACCCTTCACAAAACAGACAAGTTATTCAGCACATTAATGACTAAAATATTCAAGTTAATCTGGCATCAAATAGGTATCAAAAGTGTTGCACTGCAGTCTTATTTATTTCTGAAATAAATTCATAAGGCATTTCATGACTGATAGGCATATGTATAGGCATATTGATGATATATATATATATATATATATATATATATATATATATATATATATATACAGGCGTGCTATATTTTTTTCAGCCTGGTTCTCATAAGAGAACCTGGAGATTTGGTTTGGTCCTCACACTGCATGTAGCGTGACCCATTAAATGCAACTATAAAAAATGAATTAATAATAGTTATACTATTATTACACTTTATTTATTTAGTTTTTTTTTATTAAATATTAGTAAATAAACTAAATAATAGTGTGTGATAATATTATTAAAATGAAAAGCAGTCCTAGTATTAAATACAAATGCATTTATTTTATAGTAAATAAACTTAAGAATAAAATGCTAATATTTACTACTACTATTGTTTGCCTCTTTAAGAAGAATCGCTTTATGTATTCCCCAATTTTAAGTCGCTTTGGAAAAAAGTGTCTAAAAATAAATAAACAAAAGCGTTTTCATCATATTCAAACTTAAAATCAGCAGGCTTTTATTTTGGCGGGTTGCCGGCAAGTAAGTATACGCGCTTCCGGATTTAGCGCTGCTGATTAAAGAGCGTCAGTGGATGAATGTCACAGTTTTGTATTGTGCTTTGAAACGGTAGGTATAGCCTATATTTATGCTTTCATGTTGAAAATAAAACTTATATAGTACATTTTGTGATCTAAAATGGTAATTGTGCATTAACAAACTGTCAACCATGTCCGTAAGCAAATGTGCTGTCAGAACATATTTATATTACGCATTTTTTATTTTGGTCGCGCATGCAGACCTGCGGACCACTCATGTGCACCCCTGTATATATATATATATATATATATATATATATATATATATATATATATATATATATATATATATATATATATATATATATACACACACACACACAGATTCATATCCACTGATCAAGCAACTTCTCGATCAAAAATCAATCAAGATTTCTTGCATTGTATGTGACAAAAGCTAATTTTGCATAAAGCTAATTTTGAAAGGGGAGTTATCAACTTTATTTAAGTTATTAATTTTAATGCTTTGTTTAAAAAAGTTTTCAGTTTTTAAATGTCAAATGATTCTTCATAAATCATTCTAATATGCTGGTTTGGTGCTTAAATTACAGTCGTGGCCAAATGTTTTGAGAATTACATAAATATTGGAAATTGGAGAAGTTGCTGCTTAAGTTTTTATAATAGCAATTTGCATATACTCTAGAATGTTATGAAGAGTGATCAGATGAATTGCATAGTCCTTCTTTGCCATGAAAATTAACTTAATCCCAAAAAAAACTTTCCACTGCATTTCATTGCTGTCCTTAAAGGACCTGCTGAGATCATTTCAGTAATCATCTTGTTAACTCAGGTGAGAATGTTGACGAGCACAAGGCTGGAGATCATTATGTCAGGCTGACTGGGTTAGAATGGCAGACTTGACATGTTAAAAGGAGGGTGATGCTTGAAATCATTGTTCTTCCATTGTTAACCATGGTGACCTGCAAAGAAACGCGTGCAGCCATCATTGCATTTTTATAAAAATGGCTTCACAGGCAAGGATATTGTGGCTACTAAGATTGCACCTAAATCAACAATTTATAGGATCATCAAGAACTTCAAGGAAAGAGGTTCAATTCTTGTAAAGAAGACTTCAGGGCATCCAAAGAGGATTCAGCTGCGGGATCGGAGTGCCACCAGTGCAGAGCTTGCTCAGGAATGGCAGCAGGCAGGTGTGAGCGCATCTGCACGCACATTGAGGCGAAGACTTTTGGAAGATGGCCTGGTGTCAAGAAGGGCAGCAAAGAAGCCACTTCTCTCCAAAAAAAACATCAGGGACAAGATTGATCTTCTGCAGAAAGTATAGTGAATGGACTGCTGAGGACTGGGGCAAAGTCATATTCTCCGATGAAGCCCCTTTCCGATTGTTTGGGGCATCTGGAAAAAGGCTTGTGCGGAGAAGAAAAGGTGAGCGCTACCATCAGTCCTGTGTCATGCCAACAGTAAAGCATCCTGACACCATTCATGTGTTGGATTGCTTCTCATCCAAGGGAGTGGGCTCACTCACAATTCTGCCCAAAAAGACAGCCATGAATAAAGAATGGTACCAAAACACCCTCCAACAGCAACTTCTTCCAACAATCCAACAACAGTTTTGTGAAAAACAATGCATTTTCCAGCATGATGGAGGACCGTGCCATAAGGCAAAAGTGATAACTAAGTGGCTCGGGGACCAGAATGTTGAAATTTTGGGTCCATGGCCTGGGAACTCCCCAGATCTTAATTCCATTGAGAACTTGTGGTCAATCCTCAAGAGGCGGGTGGACAAACAAAAACCCACTAATTCTGACAAACTCCAAGAAGTGATTATGAAAGAATGGGTTGCTATCAGTCAGAATTTGGCCCAGAAGTTGATTGAGAGCATGCCCAGTCGAATTGCAGAGGTCCTGAAAAAGAAGGGCCAACACTGCAAATACTTACTCTTTGCATAAATGTCATGTAATTGTCGATAAAAGCCTTTGAAACGTATGAAGTGCTTGTAATTATATTTCAGTACATCACAGAAACAACTGAAACAAAGATCTAAAAGCAGTTTAGCAGCAAACTTTTTGAAAACTAATATTTATGTAATTCTCAAAACTTTTGGCCATGACTGTACATTCCTTATTGTTATCAATGTTGAAAAAAGTTGTTCTATATAGTTTGTTGTGGAAATTGTTATAGTTTTTTTTCTGGATTCTTTGATCATTAGAAAGTTCAAAAGAATGGCATTTATTTATTTGAAATTGTAAATGTGTATTGTTTTGTAACAATGTAAAAGTCTTCATCTTTTTTTATCAATTTAATGCATTCTTACAGCATAGGCTAATAATTAAATATGAAAATGATGTTGAGAATTAAGTTGACTTTAACAAACTGGAAGTTAGATTTAAAAAAAATAAATAAAAAAGAGGGAGAGAGAGACTGAGACTATCTCAAATGACAAGTCTTGGCAGTTTATGCACCTGGTCCCCTGGATGTCTTCATGGCCATTCTGTACCTTCAGTGTTTCATGACGGGACTACACGGAAAAACTTCAGCTGCCCCTCTCTCTGCAAAGCCAATCACCCAGAATTCTGCTGTGCCTATGCCCTACCAAAGATTATCGGTCATCAACATCATCAGATCACCAACAGCAGGCCTTGATATAAAAAAGAAGCCTTGGGAAATATGTAGGACACTCTGAGAGCCAGAACCCTACAGACTTCAGCCGCACTATTGAAGCCAGATGTTTACTTAACTGGCTAATTTTGATAAATGGTGTAATGGTAACCATTATGCATTGGGGTAATTTTATATCAGCACAGCACCACATTGTTTTTCTTTTGCAGCCAAACAAACTCTGTTTGTGCCCACGTCCAGGTGCTGGTTTTGACCTAATTGATAAGCAGACAGCAGGACCATGATTTTCATGTTCTTTCAACATGACATCCACCAAGGCCTAAACTGTCTTATTCTCAGGCCTCAGTGAACTATAGCATTAGAGATGCTGTGCTATGATACAAAGTGTACTTGGTGCTTATAGCTTATCTAGGGGACACAGTGGTGGGTATTAGCTGTTTTATTGGGTGTAATCAGTCTAGCTTTCGTGTGCACATCTTCCTATCCATAAAAACTTGAACACTGGTTAGTATATATACATATACTGTAGTCTTTGCCCAAAATACCAAGATTTGCCTGAGGCTTCCATTGAGTTGTTTGATGATTTGGTTTAAAGAAAACCACAGAAGGAATGATTTCAGTGTGATTATATTTCCCTCTTGGAGCAATGTGGGACATTTTATTTCACCTACAAACAATACTCTAGTTTCATATCTGGTCATTGATATATTACTTCTTCAAGAAAAACATACTGAAGCACAGCAATGAAAAAGCAATGAGTCCAAACAACAGTTGCTTTGTAGCAGAGCTCATTTTATTGTTTAAACAGTTTTGCATAGGAAATATATCCACTTCCAGTAATTGACTGCAGTAAAAACAGCTGCTAGCAGTATAGGCTGGATATAACAGTAACAATCACAAAAAAAGTCAAGTGTTATTTACACTCATTTGTAATCTTGTGGCATTTTTAGCCCCTGCAACAACTGCAACCAGCTCAAAGGCAAGGCAGTGCCTACTGTTCATAGCTGTGAAAATGGAAAGGCTTGAAATCAACTGAAAAAAAAAGGCCTTCACTATACAGCTTCTTGAAGGACACCTGTTTTTCTTAAACTGTGAGTAAAAGCACAAAACCTTGATAAAGTGATTCTATAATGTACATTCAGAACATACATCAATATTTGCATACAATGCTGTGTTTCCATAATCACTACTAATAACCGTTATGACTTTATAACATTTGTTGGTGTTAGTGTTGTTGACATGCTATAAACTCACCTACCATAATACCATTGAATTTGCAATGGGCATAAAAGTGTCACAAGACCCCATCCCCTTAAAAAAAAAACAACAACAACAAAAAAAAACTCTGCTGTGGAGCTGGCAATCTTTTTTTTTTTTTTTTTTTACCTGACATTTTTGTCATCAACTATTGTACTAAGTTTAGTCTAGGAAACACACTGCCAAACTATTACTGGATCTCTGTTAAATAGAGACTGGGGTTTACCATTTTACAAAATTATCCAAAATTGAACAAAGCACAAAAAAAAACGAAAAAAAAAAAAAAACCGAACGAAGACCCAACATTTTTAAATAAACACTAAAAAGCAGAAATGTTTGGGGGGTTAAAACATGGGAAGAGGAATCCCATAAATTCTGCTGACTGCATTTTTTGTATTCCCTAAAGAAATTTCCATGTTTTCATATTTACAATGGAAAGTCCACTGAGACTTTGAGCTGAAACAGGCACTGCTTGAAATATTTTTCTTTCTTTCTTTCTTTCCTTTCCTTTTTTTTTTTTTTTTTTTGGTAAACATTTCATAATATGCTGGTTTTTATATTACTGTTATGTCAATGATCACTCATGCTGTTGTAAATGCCCTAGAAATGGAAATATGAGAATAGATGTGGACCAAAATTTTGTCCTGTCATTTGCCTGCACTGACGCACAGAAGAGCTGAAAATACACATTGAATGAGTTCCACTGGTCCTCCTTGCATAAGTTACTTCCATGTGGCTTCTCATGAGCCATGACCTTGGCTTTTACAGCTTTACCAGGCCATTGCCTTACTGCTTTTAAAAACTGAATTCTGCAACAAAGACTATTTTCTAAAAGATCAGCCCTTTGAAAAAAGAAACTGCTCTATATCGCTACTATGGTGAGGGGAAGTGCTCCAAGCTACTTTGACAACATTCAGATCAACTAGATACAAACACTCAGGCTAATCAGAGCATCATCACTAGCTAGACGTAATCCAAACAACAAACAATGTGCCAATGAAAGGGGTAGTGGGAACTGCAGAAAGTGCAAATGCTCATCTGTTTTCCTCCCGTGATGGCAACATGAAAAAGACATCTGTTGGTCCACACAAAGGCTTCTTGGAGTACAGAGTCTGCCTGAAAAGTATGCAGCATTCATTCTAACATGTTTATCGCTGCCCATGGCAGACATATGTAAGCAGAATGGCAGAAAAATCTCTGTACATGGTCTGGTGGGTCAGCATCTATTGACGGGGAAAATAATGCACGTTTTATTTTGCACAAGACAGCAGAACAATCTGTGAAGTTGTGTAGCAACATTACCCTGGTACTTTTTTTTTTTTTTTGGGGGGGGGAACTCAAATCAGGTGACTTTATACTAAAGTGACTAGGAGTTCCCCAACGGATCAAAACAACAACAAAACAAAATTAAAAAAAGATAATTAAAAAAAATAATAATAATGACCCTACAAATTTTAACATTATTTATCTTTTCCTGTTTTCAATATCACATAATCACATCACACACACACACACTCTATGGCCACACTAACAAAACAACACTTCAAACATTTATGAAATGTCTCAAGGATCTAAGTTACTCAACACGAAAAACAACAAAAGACCTTCATCATTTTGTTTTAAACATTTACAGTCCAATACAGGAATTCACTCCACTTTATAAGTAAAAAAAAAAAAAAAAAAAGATTTACATATTCAACCTTTTTATGTACTGTATCGGACAGCTGTTGAGTTGTAACACGAATTTAAAGTCAAAACAGTATTGTATTTTTTAATGTTTTTGTGTTTCACTAAAAAATATGGACATCACTTAAATTCACGAATATATGTCAAATGTTTTTCTTTTTACAAACTGGGAAAGAGAAATTTACAGTGTACACACTTTTGTCAACAAGGAAGTAATTTCAATAGAAAGAGCCTCATGTACTCTCCTCTCGTAGTGTCAGAATCATCTTGAAACACACACTGACGTATCCATCTACAAACAGTGCACAAAGCTGCCAGAACAGATTTTCAACCCATACCGACTACTACTGAAAACTATTGCTATTGCCAATCTATTACAATGGCCATCAAGATGACCCCTACCTATGGCCTCCTTCACGGCTTACAGCATGAGAATGACTCTTTGACTCTGACACTCCCACCACTCCAGGAGGAAATGCACTTCAGTTGCACTGCCAAATTTTTGCAAATTAACAACAACAAAAAGCTGAAACAGTGCACATTGAATGGGGTGGCTTTTTTTCTAGCTTAATCACATACATGACAAAAAAAAAAAAAAAAAAAAATATCTCGGTGAAGGAGGAGAGATTCAGCTTGACTTGAGGTACCAGAAACAGACTGAATAGTGATTTAAGGCCTACAATTTAAAACCATAGTGATGAGGAATGTTATTATAAAGAGGCCATCTATTAATTGATGCTGGTAATGCCGTTAAGCAAAACGCCTGAGGTTTTTTTTTTTTTTTTCTGTTTTTTTTTGTTTAACTGAAAGACACTATGGGTGGATGATTGCCTGTATGCTGTAGGTGCAAAACCATTGTTATTTTTTTTTTATCCTTTTGATCCTTTTTTTGACCATAAGAGCATTAAGTTATTCCCTTTCACCTAATATTGAAAATAACAATATATAACTTGAGATAAATTTAAAAAATTGATTTTCCCCATGGGGGTATTTGTCTATGGACTATGATGTCAATAAGGCTGTAAATTTGAACACTTCAAAGGGAAGAATAAAAATCTGTGAAATTTACTGATTGTGACAGATCTAACACGCAGTAACTTGCGTGACATTGATTGTAGCGCATTTTATAACAAGTCACTTGTTTGTAAAAATTTAAGGCATTTACTTGGGAATTGCATATAGCTACATTGTTAACCGGACAAGGTGAACAGGGTAGGGAAGATATCTGATAATAAAAAAAGAAAAAAAAATGCCAGCATTTAACGCTTTACCCTAGTGTGCATAATTTCGCCAGTGATTGTCACTCTCAAGTCAAGCTGTCTCCCCTAAGAAAGTCATCTTCTTCTGAAGGTCAAACTAGCATCCCAGGTGGGAAGTTTGAAGGAGTTTGTTAGTCACAGTAGACAAATCAGTGACTTTGCAGCCATGTTAGACCAAATGGTGCCCTCTTTGCAGACATGCTTCAAAGTGTAGAAAAAATTCTTCCCCTTACAGAGAATACAAACAAACGCATCTCTCACGCACCTCTCTGCCTTTAGGTACACTCAAGGGGAAAAAAGACCTTGTCACATACTGCATAGAAAGCAGTTCCCACTTTGGTCAAATACCATTAAAAAAAAGGAGAGGAAAAAAAAGAAAGGAAAATAACAACATCATCAACAACAACATAGAAATAGAAATTAAATGTTTAAACTGTTTATTTCTGTACTAGCTTCTAATAATCTACATAGCTAAAAGCACTACCTATATAGGCAAAACTTGGTATTGCATAATTCTTATAAATCTGGACCCGCCCTCCCCAATAATGACTGGAAGATGGAAAAACAAACTACACATGATTCAAACAAAATAAAAAAATGACAACCACCAAAATACTGAGGAAAAAAAAGAAAATGATAATAATAATGCTGGTTGATTATAAACTTTAGAACGGTAACTATACAGCCTTGATACGCACTGTAAATGTGAGATAAAGTAGTAAATGAAGCTAAAAATCAATGTCACAATTTCATCCAGAGTACAAAATATTTCTTATCATAAAAATGTTACTTTTTTCCCCTAAAACGGTAATAAATGCAGCAAAAACAAGTGTAGTGATGTTTTCTATAGTCGAACGCAAGGCACGTAATGTGGACTATATATTTTCGTGCAAATTAAGATTATTGGAAAGATTAATTATATAAATATGTCTGATTGGAGAGGCAATGGCATTGCAAATGCCAGAAGCAATCATCGATTTCTGGGGACCGCGACAGTTGAAACTACCAAAGTGTGTTTGAAATAAGCACCTTGAGACCTTGCCTCAACCTGCAAGTTAGTGTTGAAATGTGTACAGCTTTACACATACACATCACCAGCCTGCAATCCTCTTGTTTTATCATGATATCAAATGTAAACAGTAGCTTTACAAGCCAACATCTGAATAAACATGCATACTAGATTGGTGAGTAATATGTAAAAAAAAAAAGCCATTTTATACACGCTGTGTGTTTGAGTCTTTTTTTCATCGACTTTATGTTTTAATCTTAATAAATAAATTTAAAAAAAAACTACCCGCATGTTTGGGTACGGCTCAAAGTAAGTGCTGTCTTGTTCGTGTTCAGTTATGCTCACGTACACGTTCACTGTCAATCCCACTTTCCTCTTCTACCCTCAGCTTTCCCTAGTGTCCCGAATCAAGGATGCAATTTTATTTTTTTATTGATTGAGGTTCACTTAAATTATTTTTTATTAAAATTTTTTGTTAAGTTAACATTTACTCCCCGTTCCTTTAGAGTCTTAGGGCAGACAGACTGTGATAGCTTCCCTTCAGTAAAATCATTTAAATTGCACTTGCCTCTTGTGAGATATTGACTTATTTTTCTCAAAATTGTTTTCGAAGTAAATTAAAAAAAGGGTAGTATTTCTTACCTAGTTATTCAGGCATTTTCTTTCCTTGAAGGAAAACAAAGTTTTTAGAGTTCTTAACTCTGGATAGGAAAATCCAACCTTTACCTTAAAAGAACATTAGTACAGGATTTACATGATTACATATTAAAAAGATTTTGCACCATGGGCAAATTAAATTCTGAGGGTAATATGAAAATAGAAACAGTGTTCATTGAAAATTGTTCCTATGGTTATGTAACGAATACGATGAGCCTTTGTTTGAAGATAGTTCATTTCAATTGCAGCCTGCTTTACAAACCATCCAATCAGCCAGCCCTTGTGTGATTGCCCCCTTCTAAATCATTTTGTAAAACTAGTAATCGTGACATGAGAACAAGAGAAACACTAACAAGAGAATGTCATGCATATACAGTAAGGCATCTAAAGTTTGTATGGTAAAGATCACAGTATCTCAGTTCAGGGACTTTCTTACACAATGACTGACTGGCGTGGAGTGGCTCATATCAGAAGAGAACACTTTGACCCAACTCACTCTACTGCACTATGCCAATGTTCTTGAGAGCCTGGGACAAAGGTTCATGTCGATTGTATAAGTGCTGCTTGCTGGTTTGTCCGAGGACCTGTATCTCCTGGGTCCAGTTTCAGGCCCCCTTTAATTGCTTGATTCTGCCTGGAGGAGGGGCTCACCAATGATGTTTATGCTGTAATTCTGGACATTTGTTGGCAGAATCGGAGTCCCGTTCGACACTTGGAATGGAATTAAGCTCGCCCAGGTACCAGGACTGCAGACACACAGGGGAAAGACAGATTATGAGGGTTATTAAAAAAGAAATCAAATATATTGCACAAGATAAATTCATTAGACTGATCACAACTAATCACAAACAATACTTACAGTATTTATTATAAATATATATTATAAATATATATTATAAATAGAGTTACAAAGTAACTCTAGATGCCTTACTGTGGGCATGACACATACATAGTTTTAAAATACAGTTACATTACTACATTAAATGTTTATTTATAGTTATCATTAAACATTAAATTAATTAAATCTGAAATGGTTAATGAAAAAGCCATGTCAAATCTATACTTTTTTTCCACCCTCTTTTGAAAAATACCCTTTTCCATTAAACACACACATGGACACACACACAAATAATATGAGTTCAGGATTGTGTCAGAGAACAGGATATCCCAGAGAAACAAAGCACCCATAATGCAAATGCATGGGGGAAGTTTCCCCAAGAACATGCTCCCATCTCAGCCCCCTGCAGCTGACACCCACTTTCAGATCAATAGGGTTAAGTCAGCGAGACTGTCTACAGAACTTTTCTATCTGCATTCAGCATGTTAACGACACAACAACATGAGACTGTTTATTGTGAGCCGTGGTGCGAATCTCGGCTGCAAAAGCACTAGGGTGGACAAACAGCATGTTGTTCCCTGGGGGGAGGACAGGGGAGCTGAATGGTGCGTACATGTGTCGAATAATTAGACAGGCCAGAATCCAGAGCCCTGGTATTCCCCCCTTCTTTACCCCAGCCCTGGTCTGAAATACCTGTCTCACCCAATCGCCTAACAAAATCTTTCTGCTCACAGATTACAGGCTGTACTCCTGCTCTGTCAACAGTGCCTGGTGCACATAGTCACCTCTTTGTCGTCGCCCTCCCCCACCAACCCCCCTACCCCCCACCATCCAACTGGTGTCTTTTTTGCCCCTGAAAAAGAAAAGGGACAGGCCTGGGGAGGGGTGGAGTGCGGTTGGCTGATTGAAGGAGAAGGAAGGAGACTGTTGTGTGCAAAGACTTTTCCCTGGGTTCATTGCTTTGGATGCAGGTGCAAAGCTTTGTGTGCTTTTCTTTGGGAGTTTGTTGTTTGTTTTCTGAGGGGGAGACAAGGGCTAAAACCAGTGGCTGGTGAAGGATAGGGACCCAGCGGATGTGGAACAGTGACTTTATTCTTCCTGAGGTAGCCCGGGGTTATACGGCTGACTGTCACCCTGAAAGCAGCTAAGGCTTCAGTCTGAGATTTACACAAATCACTTGCAGCCAATGCCTAAAATCTTGTTTAAATAACAGAGCTTCAAATTATGATTTCAGCGCACATTTTGTCAGACTTTAAGGAGAAAGAGTCACAAAGAGATTCACAAATTTGTATCAACGGAAACCAAATCAAATGTGGACTAAACTCTCTTTAAAAATGTTTAAATATATTACAACAAGGACTAACTGGGTTCTGTCTCTCTTCTTTCCTGCAGCCCCTCTGCTGTCCTAGCTTGCTAGAAATCATGCATCAGGAAACAAGAGATTAAGTGTTTTAGAGATGTGGCCAGAAGAGTCAGGCTCAAATCAGACTTAAATCACTGTTTGGATTTATGACTTGACTTGCTAAGTATTAAAGTACTTAAGGCTTGATTTTGACTTTGTTACAATTACATGTGACTTGAGCTGATGACTAGAGTCTCGTCATTTCCTATGAAAAAATCCAATGGCATTACAATTACGCACTGCATTTAAAAAACATATTTATATATATTATATTTTCCTCCAATTACTTCCAGACAGAAAAAATAAAGTAGTATGTAGCAGCTAGTGATATTAGTTATCAATAGCCTATATAGTAATGAAATTTTATATTTGCCATCACAGAAATAAATTACAACCTTTGTGAGATTAAGAGTTTTCTTTCTGTTAAAACTTTATGTTAAATATGTAGTATTTAATTTCTTTCTTTAATACAATTAATGTAATTTTTTTTTTTTACATATGATTTTTAATTTAATTATTTATTTATTTATTTATTGAAAGAATTCTGACTTTCGAATTTAAGAAGCTGGTTCATGTATAATCCCACAACACAACATAGTGGTCTCTTAGGCAGGGAAAGTTAGCACAAAGAAATAAAAGCATCCGGGAAAAGGATCACTAATAGGCCAGAAAAAAACAGACTACCACCCATCAAGCTTGTAAACTGTCTCATGCACTAGTGCCCTAAACTTTGCCTTTGCAGAGCATCAATAAACAGTGTCTGATGGATTGCCATGGAGTGGGATACTACCCCTTGTTTCCCAAGTTCAAGGTTCAGCCTGGTGTTACCTACTGTCTGGTTTCCCCGGCTACCAGACAAGCGCAGATGTGATGGGCCCCTTTCACATGGGAGAATGGTGTTATGTGGGATAAAAGGGAGAACAAACATCTTTCCTTCCTTATCAGATTCTTATTCTTCACGAATCACTTATTGGTCTCTCATCTCAAAAGTCCACCCTCCTGCAGGAGCAAAGCATGGGCCTGCTTCATTTTGGAATCAGACACTCAATTAGATTATCTAATGCCATTTTAATGGATTGCTGACCCAATTCCTACAGGATGGCAACAAGCAAGTCTGGCTTGAATTCAATTTGTGTTGAGCTGTGGACTGGCATGCATCACACTGCGACACTGCAGCTTTGCTAGTCCATGTAACTGACAAATCACATTTCCAATGTCAATGACCTGAAGTCATCTCTTCAGCTGCATTAGTCTTCATCTGAAATACACAGCACACATTCTGCCTTTGTTTTTTGCAGTTGAAAGAAACATGATAATTAGTCAACTTTTATTGAATATTTTAAATGTAACATCTGTGCATTTTTTTTCAATGCTCATTAAATGTTAGCCATAAAAAATAAATTAAAAAAATCTTAAAAGGATGAGCCACTGCTACGGAACATTTTTTCCCCTCGTACTCCGTGTGGTCTATTAGGAGGCCAGAAAGGGGGCTGGAAAGAAAGCAGGGGCCTGTAACCCTGATGCCTAGAGAAGGAAGTGAGAGTGTGTTCTGTGTGACTTTGCTTTTCCACAGAGCTACTGCAGTGAGGAAGTTGCTGAGCAAGTCATTTCCCACAGCAGAGACCTGGAGAGACTGCAAAAGTGGAAGAAAGAGGATATAGTTCAGGGACATATTGCTCACATTAAGCCCACCTTACACTAAAATTTGATCGCATATAGCAGAAGTGATTACTCTAAAAATGAATGGCTTTCCCTTAAAATCTCATAAATATGTGGCATGATATATGCTATAATATATGAATAACAAAATATATAGGCACAATATATTTGTGTGTGTGTGTATGGTATATATATTATATTATATATATTCCAAAAAAAGTAGTAGTAAAGTCAGTAGTAAATATCAGTTTACATTTCCAAACATTATTTTTTGCCACTAATTGTAATAATCCAGTATGATTTGTGTTTGCACAGGGAGTCGGACAATAGCCAGTGCTCCACACAGAGATCTGATCTCACCATCATTCAGTCTGTCTGGAATAACATGAAGAAACAGAACAAACTGAGACAGACTAAATCCAGAAGAACTCTGGCAATGTCTCCAAGACACTTCAAGAAACCTACCTGCAAAGCTACCCGAAAAACAATGTGCAAGTGCACCTAGGACAAAGCTTTTTTTAACGCATAGTGTGGTCACACCAAATGTTGATTTAATTTAGTTTAGTTAATAGAAGTTAATTTATACAAATCTATTTATGCCATTATTTTTGATGGCATCCTTATTTTACAGCATTTTTATACAAGTGCCTAAAACTTTGCACAGTACTGATGGTGATGACCTGCTTCAAGTCGAACAAGCCTAATGATTCAATGAACCATTCATAAAGAGCCATTTACTTCACTCCTGAAAGAATTTGAAAGCCATTTGAATGAATCAAATAAATGAATAAATGACTCGATGACATAGGACCCTATTTTAACGATCTAAATGCAAAGTGTAAAGCGCACTGCGCAGGTGCACTCAGGGCGTGTCCAAATCCACTTTTGCTATTTTAACTATAAATGTAAATATAAATATATATTTAGCCAAAAAAATCTTATGCATTGCAATCCTTCAATTGTTTTATATTTGGCTTGTTTGTGTGCTGCTGTGCGTCCCTGTGTTTAATAAGCAGCGTATACGCTCTTAAAATAACAAAGAAAAAACATTGCCCCAGAGTTTAGACCAGGTTTGAGCTGGTCTGTGGGGCAGTCTATTTTCAGCTCCTTAAAATAGTATTGCGCCAGCAATGCGCCTGGACACGCCTCTTTTTTAGACCAGCATGCCCATGGGCGCAAAAATGAGTGCAAATGCATTTGCTAATTAAGCGATGTGGTGCTGGATGGGAAAATGCGAATGGCGCCGGACTGAAACTAGCATATACTGCATGTTATAATGCTTACAGTGGGTTCCAACAGACATTCACCCTAAGCACACAATAAGTTATCACAAATTAGTTTTTTACTTTGGAGAGTGTAGACTGATATGGACAATATATATATATATATATATATATATATATATATATATATATATATATATATATATATATATATATATATATATATATATTTATTTAATTAGCCTAAGGCAGCAACATAAAATGTGTGAGCTCTGTAAAATGCATTATCTCTGAAGAAGGGATTCAAGAAATATTATTAGTATTATTAATATTATTTTTTTCTTTAATTGATCTTGATTTCAATTTAAAATTATTTTAGTGTTTTTAGGCATTTATTTAAAAAACAAACAAGATCAGTGCAAAGCTTTAATGCAGAAGGGCAGATGAGGTTATTAACCAGAGTAAACAGTCTTCACTGCCTCAGCTTTGAAAACCCAAGCTTAGCAGTGACCTTTGCAAATATGCAGCTCTCTCCTGTCAGTGAGCCTTAGACAGATGCTGCTGCACTAAAGCTGGAATTCTGCTCTTTCCCGGTAGTAATCATCTTTCTAACTTCCTGACTTTCAGGAAGGTAAGGATGTTAATCATTCATTTCTTTGATTAATGAACTCATCAACTGTTCTTCTTTTTAACTACAGTACAGGTGCTGGTCATATAATTAGAATATCATCAAAAAGTTGATTTATTTCACTAATTCCATTCAAAAAGTGAAACTTGTATATTATATTCATTCATTACACACACACTGATATATTTCAAGTGTTTATTTCATTTACATTTATGTTTATAACTGATAACTAAGGAAAATCCCAAATTCAGTATCTCAGAAAATTAGAATATTGTGAAAAGGTTCAATATTGAAGACACTTGGTGCCACACTCTAATCAGCTAATTAACTCAAAACACCTGCAAAGCCTTTAAATGGTCTTTTAGTCTAGTTCTGTAGGCTACACAATCATGGGGAAGACCGCTGACTTGACAGTTGTCAAAAAGATGACCATTGACACCTTGCACAAGGAGTGCAAGTCACAAAAGTTAATTGCAAAAGAGACTGGCTGTTCACAGAGCTCTGTGTACAAGCACATTAATAGAGAGGCGAAGGGAAGGAAAAGTTGTGGTAGAAAAAAAGTGTACAAGCAATGGGGATAACCACACCCTGGAAAGGATTGTGAAACAAAACCCATTAAAAAATGTGGGGGAGATTCACAAAGAGTGGACTGCAGCTGGTGTCAGTGCTTCAAGAACCACTATGCACAGACATATGCAAGACATGGGTTTCAGCTGTTGCATTCTTTGTGTCAAGCCACTCTTGAACAACAGACAGCGTCAGAAGCATCTAAAGACAAAAAAGACTGGACTGCTGCTGAGTTGTTCAAAGTTATGTTCTCTGATGAAAGTAAATTTTGCATTTCCAATTGGAAATCAGGGTCCCAGAGTCTGGAGGAAGAGAGGACAGGCACACAATCCACGTTGCATGAGGTCCAGTTTAAAGTTTCCACAGTCAGTGATGGTTTGCGGTGCCATGTCATCTGCTGGTGTTGGTCCACTGTGTTTTCTGAGGTCCAAGGTCAACGCAGCTGTATACCAGGAAGTTTTAGAGCACTTCATGCTTCTTGCTGCTGAGCAACTTTATGGAGATGCAGATTTCATTTTCCAACAGGACTTGGCACCTGCACACAGTGCCACAGTTACCGGTACCTGGTTTAAGGACCATCGTATCCCTGTTCTTAATTGGCCAGCAAACTTGCCTGACCTTAACCCCATAGAAAACCTATGGGGTATTGTGAAGAGGAAGATGCGATATGCCAGACCCAAGAATGCAGAAGAGCTGAAGGCCACTATCAGAGCAACCTGGGCTCTCATAACACCTGAGCAGTGCCACAGACGGATCGACTCCATGCCACGCTGCATTGCTGCAGTAATTCAGGCAAAAAGAATCATTCTTTTTATGTTGATACTTTTCAGTTGGGCAAGATTTCTAAAAATCCTTTCTTTGTATTGGCCTTATGTTATATTCTTATTTTCTGAGATACTGAATTTGGGATTTTCCTTAGTTGTCAGTTATAATCATCAAAATGTAAAGAAATAAACATTTGAAATATATCAGTCTGTGTGTAATGAATGAATATGATATACAAGTTTCACTTTTTGAATGGAATTAGTGAAATAAATAAACTTTTTGATGATATTCTAATTATATCACCAGCACCTGTACATAGATATATACTTTAGTTATAAAGAAGAACAGTTGATGAATATAGCCTGCTTCCAGAAGTCTGACAACAAATGTAAAGGAGGCTGACCAAGTGTGACTTTCCATTATATTTCCATTTCATTAATTCATTGATTCCATTGATTCCATTAATCATAAACAATATTGTCTATGATGGGCAGATGGAACATAAAGTGTCAGAAAGCAACTCTTGCCTCTGAGACCCATTTGTAACGAATGCTGTCTGTCACTAACAGTCAGTGAATGACAAAAGCATTTAAATAGTTTTATGATAGTTTTTAACACAGGATAAATTCATATCTTAGTGAAGTTATGTCTTATGACAATTTTGAAATCAGGATGACTGGCTATAGTCATCCAACCTCAGTAATTTTATCTAATTAGTTTATGTTAATATAGCTTTTGCTAAAATATTTTTTAGAAGTATTTGGTGAATAAATCAGAAGATTAAACTTAAAGATGGTTCTAGTGTGCTGTGTTTTAGCATGCTAACAATAACTGCTTTATGCAAGTATAGCAAAGCCATTGAAAAGCTGCATCTCTAAATGCATCCACATGTAGCACCTACAACCACCAAATCCACCAATTTCAGCGAATAATTCTCTCATGTTATTTCACTGTGAAGTTCCTATGAATTTGGCCGCAGATTGTTCATCCAGATGTTCACAGTCTTGAAACAGCGTGAAAAAGGTTTGTGAAGTTCTCTTTATGACACTTTGAGAAACCAAAGTTTAATGAAGGGCAAATGAGATGGACCTAAAACATTTGGAAATATAGTTAGAAGTCAAAATGCAAATAAGTACATTCAATTTTCTATCATGTCTGCACATCTTTATCTTATGACCTTAAACACGAATACATGAACAAAATTAATCACAAATACACTTCTGCTTTTGTCTGTATTTCTCTTTCTTTTTCTCTATTTCTTTTTTTTCTTTTTTTGTGATGAGTGCAAAAGCACAGAAAAGGGGGGCTCGATCTGGACAGGATTGGAAGTGGTTTTGGACAATTGCAGATATAGGTTGTACATGGTAATATTTAATGGAGAGGTGGGTTGAAAATAAAGGAAACGTTTACCTTTGCCAAGAAATCCCCAAAGCCTCCTCTGAGCCATATGACCTGATGTTTTGATTCACGGGCCAGTCACAAATCCTCAGCTGTCAATCAAACACCTCTCAGTCAGACAACTGGGCTAGCACAACGGCACTAACACACATTTAGCATGCAACAAGACCTGGAGCAAGACCTAAGCACATCTCAACATATATTCTTACATAAATCTGACGATAATCTTACATGAATAGATTAAGAAAACATCATCACTAATGTTCAGGATTAATAATTCTAAATTAGATCTTAAATCTTACGTCCTGGGCCTAATTTAAATTACAATTAGATTCCATTAAAGAAAGTTGCCATCAAAATGTCAAAAGTGTCATGCAATACCATTAGTGGTCTAATTATTAAACATCCTGGAAGCAAAAGAAGGGGTTAGTATACAAAAATGTGTGCTGGGTTACATGGAAGCTATTCATCTATCACAGAATGCACTGGAATGGGAGGAGGCACATGCACATGCAGTTACAATCACTTAATTGTTGTTAGAAATTGTCAAAGCAACCCGTTTTTCACTAAAGCATACCTTGAAACATTCTATGTGAGACTAATCTTGGTCAGTAGAGTCAGATTGTTTTTGGTCAAAATTGAATAAAACACCATTTTTTTTTTTTTTTTTAAGGGGAGACACTGTAGGCAAAAACAGTTTTTTCATGCACCTGTCAAGTCTTGTCTTTTCATAAAGTATTTTTTCAAACTAGTGGAAACAAAACATCCAAAAGACACTGTTAAGTGTTTCATTTACAGCACTTTCATCTATTTGTGTCGACAGATTTAAATTACAATACATAATTTTAATTATGTATTAATTAAATAATACATTTGTACATAATTGCCATTGTTTCAAAAAAAAAAATTTCTCCTACAATAAGCCTTAAATCTCTGTTTCAGTAGCACTTACACACACCAAACTTTACATTTTTATTCCTGTCCATATCCTAAATGTTTTTAAAGCGGGATTTGTTTGTTTATTATATACAATAGTTTAATTCCCCCAAAATTGTGAAAATATAGTGTTTTCAATCGGTTCTAAACATTTTCTGAATAGTGGAATTACTAAAATTAGATATCCAAAATTCCCTCTGTAAAAAGTTTTGACTCTAATATGTCAAAAAAAAAAAAAAGTAAAGAAGAATTTTGAAACCAACATCAACCTTTTTTTATATTTGTACTGGAAATGTATGTAAATGACTGCATATTTCATTAAATAAATACTAATTTGTATATCTAAACCTTAAAATGAACACTTGTAATACAAAAAATGTTTGCAATTATCAATGTATTCAATCAGCTGGTTGAGTAAGGTGATAACTATTAGTTGTTTTTTTTACCCTATTCACCTGCAGTATTTACACACAAGCATGCAACAAGCTGTATGCATGAAAGTGTGAGAAGCCATCCACAAAAAACAACATCAGAGTAAATCCTGACACTTAGTGGAACATTCCATTTGCTAATGCCACCCTGCCACATACAAAAGTGGCAAAAAAGCCTTCATCAGGTGCAGCCACTCTCTGAATATTCATTGGCACACTGTCAATAGCTCTTGCCATTCTTGGAAAGCACCTATACACTCCCAAATCAAATCTGTATTCTGTTGCAATAAAACTAGGAAGGTGAATTGATTTTCAAAGATCAATTCTCACCGAAGAGTTTTGGGTGGCACAAATAGCTGAATATTTATTCTGATAATCTGATATTTCCCTGGGTTAAAGAAACATAAATCAGGTGAACAACTCTTAACACTTAATAGGAACTTCAATTGTAGCTTAGGGTCCTGTCAAAAGTTATATATATATATATATATGTATATTATTTTCAGACGAAAAATTACTGAGCTACACCCGTTTGAATTCAACGAAGTCTACAAAGTCAGTTCTGAGAAAAATCATGTTGAAGTTTTCTGAAGGTTCCAAAGCAAAATCACCTAGCAATGCTGCATTTTTTCCTCCACTTCCTTTCTTAATATTAATTACTATATTAGTAATCACAGTATAGACATTTTTTTAATCTTTCTTATTAAAAATCAGAACAGATGCAAAACAACAACAGTAGAACAAATATAAGAAAGAAAGAAACAGGCCTAGTGCATTACTTTTTATTTATTTTACATATAAACAAAAGCATTCAAGAAAAACAAATAATTAAATTGTAAAAATCACTTTGTGTGTTCATCACAAATAAATTGATTATTAAAACTACAAAAGCAGCTCAATCAAGAGCAGTGATTTTTTATTTTTTTATTTTATTGTTAGATTAATGAGACAGATGGCCTATATAGTCCTACTCTACTGCATGGATCTAATATAATGTTACACATCAGATGTTTTCCCCAAACAGTTTATGATAACATATAATGTTTGCATTAAATACTGTAATTCTGTGTATACAGTGTGTATATTTATTGGTATCGCACACTAGCGGAAGCGCCTTTATGTGCATCATTCAAATGTCAGTCAGTTTCAGCGCATGAAGAGAGAAGAGAAAAGGGTACACCTCTCAGAAAACATACAAATAAAGACACTTTTAGATATTTAATTACTATTTGGGGCATTGGGATTGCTAGACGAGGGCTTCATTAAGTAATTTTGTGAAAAACCTGAAATTCAACAAAAATCTTTTTAATAAATAAAATAATTTTTCATTTGTATGTTAACTCAAAATTTGTCAGTGTGTGTTCCGAGAAATTTTGCAAGCACGAGTCACATTCATTATTTTATCAAAGAATTCTCTGACGGAGAGAATTAGATTCTATGAACTTAAACTTTTGAAAAAAGTTAAGTTCCATTAAAGCTTGATTTGTTCTAAAGAGTGAGTAATAGAAAAATATGTGAGGTATTTTCACATTGCTGTGTGCGGATATCCACCTCCGTCAGTACTGCCAACCCTACTTTAACAAACTCTAGTAATAAGCATGTGTGTGTATTAGAGAGAGAGAGAGAGAGAGAGAGAGAGAGAGAGAGCGCGCATTCTCGAGTGACCTGAAGCCAGAAAACAATGGCACTGGGGCAAAGTCTGAGGTCAGCTATCAGACTGTTTTGGTAGTGCACATTCCTTCATCCTGTTTTGGTCGACCTCACACATTGAAAAAACACTCACTCATACAATATGTGCTGAAAGGCTCCTAGATGTGTTGTATTGTGTGTATCCTCAGTGTACAATTTTACTGAGGATATTAAGAGTCGGAATTAAGAGGTGATTTCAGGTTTTCAGATTAGTTTGAACAGGTCCAAAACACAAACCACATATACACTAGAAAGTGTAAGAAAAACTAGAAAAAATGTTGCTTGTTAAAAAAATAAAATAAATTATATATTGCAAATATACCTTGAATTTTAACCTAAGCACAAGTGTGATGTTTCCGAATTCTCTTTAATTTTAGTAGCAGTCTCATCTTCAGTGGAACATCTAAAACGCCACACTGACACATAAAAGGCCATAGTCCTTTGGCATTAAATGCATAATAGGCTCTAGACTCGAGGTCGGTGGTGTTCTCATCACGGGTGCCATCTGTCACTGGCACCAGAATATCACAAAGGTACACCACGGCATAGCTAGCACCTTCACAGCTGTTAGTTGTGGCTGCTTTAGCATGTTTGCATCTAATAAAGCCAAATAAGATTGTGATCACTGGTTAGGGTGAGACGGAAGGGAAAGGCTGAAAGAGAAAGGAAAGAAGCCCTGGGGAAAGCAGCTAATGAAATCTTCTCCTCATTGGTGTTTTCACAAGCACAATACCTTAGGGGTATAAGTCTACAGCAGGTGCTGCTGGGTTATGTGCATGAATGCTCATCTGTCATTCTCCCCTGTGTGTTTGGGTTTGGAGTAAGTTGTGAATGAACTTGATTTAACAACAGTGCTATCATGATGTTCACACTATAAGGACATCTGTCAATAAATGATCTGCTATATGTCTGATGCATATATATATGCACATCTAGCTCTACGAACATCATACCACCAAATCATTAGACAAAACCCATGTCCATTCATTAACTGAACTTGCTATCTATATATCTTTACACTATTACATTAATACGCTGTATATTAATTTCTTTTTGAAGCCAAAAATAAATAAATAAATAAACACTGAAATATTGGTTGGAATGATATATCGGCACATTTTGCTTTATTAAATGATTAACTTCTATAACTTGATCATTTAGAGTAGTGAGTAATATCAAATTGGTATTTAAAATATGAACTTTAAGCAAGCAATATTTATTCTTCATACACATTTATGTTGATCAGCCAGTTGGTTCTAATTATGATCTGAAGCTGATATTCTAAAAATGGCCAAATATTGGCCTCTCATAAATTTGGGGTAATTATTTAAATTCAGAATTTTTTTTTGTAGGTCTCATCTGGCCTTAAATTTAATTCTGCATCCTACTTTCTATATATTGGTGTCAGCCTTTGAAAAGCCGAAGTCATCTGACCATTAATGCTTACTTTTTTAGGTACAATGAATACACAGCCACAGCTCTCTGCAACACTGTTGCTACTTTGGATTAATATTCTTAATGGCTTATCACAGGAAACTGTCCATTACTCTAGTGGCCACCATCCGAAAGCTGCCACTTCACTGTCTGAGCACCAAATCATACAGCGTCGCACATCATGTGTGCTGTGACAACAGACAACACAGTATGTGATGGAGAAACTTCTCAACTTCTCACATAGGGGATATAAGCATACAGATGGTTCTCATAAATGAAATAAGCTCAAACAGTTGCTATGAGACCAATAGGAGGAGTGATTATTTATGTATGGACACACCCGATTGATTTACTGACTCCAGTATATGGAGGCTAAAGACAAGGCATGAATGTTTATGTAATGGAGTCATTACAGTGATGGTGTGTTTGAGCATATACAGAGTCCCTCTCTATGCTAGAGGAGAAATACAGGGATAGAGAAAGGGAGAAAAAGAAAAAAAGGACAGAAAGGAATGTAAGAACAAAAAATGAGGAGAGAGAAATTTTTTTTTGATTTGAATGAACAGTCAGAGAATAAGAGGAGGCATTAAGCAACAGAGAGAAAGAAAGAAAGTGTCCCGCTGAGCGTCTGGAGCTTTCTCAGTTTCCAGACGGCCTAGCTGAGCTGTAGGCAACACCCTGCCCCACAGCATGCTGGGAAAGGAGCACTACAGGTCGGTAAGGTGACGCCACGGTGACGGCTGTAATCCATACACCCCACGTGTCACACCACACGCTCTGACAAAAGCCCAGCAGGGGAACACAGGTGTCAATACATCTCATAATATCCTATGATAAATCACCTAGAATAAAGGCTGCTGTGTACGGGAGACATTATTTACACAATGAAAGCGCCTGCTCTATGGCCGCAGGTTAACTCAGGTCGGGACTGGCTATACAATTCTCACTTTCAAGGACAAACAAAAGCTCCGGCTCATATAAACATGATGGATGGTTGATATATCATCCTGTCTACATCTGATCCCTCTCCTGTTTAAGTGAACTAGAGCTAAAACAAAAGGCATTAAGCAAGCCGTATGAGACACTACAGCAGATGCGATGCCTGTATGCGATACCTGCTAGAAGATATTTTAATCACTTATTCATCCAGCTTATGCACTAAATCGCTTTTATCAATGTCAGTTCCTCCTCCTATCCATCGCTTAGAACTTCTGCATTTTTAAAAAAGTCATTCTCAATCAAGAAAACAGGCTCATGTTTATGTATTTATTAAGTAAGGCCTGCAGCATTGTCGCTGTTGGTGAGCTGTGCATTTCTTGGCCCTATCCAAGGATGACAAACCAGAGAGCAATAAAAGTGAGCCTTGCCATTACTGTAACTGAGGAGCAGTGCAAGAGAAAACCACTAATTATGATGTCGCCGTGTGCAGATGAATTCAATTAGGGAAGGGTGGAAAATACTGGCCTCAGACCAGCCCTTTCATGCTGTAGAAGACTGTTGAATGCGCACAGACACACACACACACACACTATACTGTTACTCTTTTTACAATACTAAATGTTTTGCCAAAAAATACCATTTCAATAAACGCCTTATAAGCCAGGCCCGACATAAACCGAATCACTCAAGTTAAGTACTGCATTTAGCCGTATATCATTATGTCCATCTGAAGACAATGCTAGCTATTGTTCCACAGTAGTTTTAACACAGCAAGACAAGATAAATTTTATGCTGGAATGGGTCTCAAAGGAGGTGATCGCAATAAAAATTCAAGTTCAACAAACGTCCCTTGCTGTGTATAAATCCATCTATTACTTTATAACATAAACTAAATGGTTGAAAATGAAATGAAATCGGACTGTCTGAAACTACTTTATACTGAGTATAAGCATTATGTACTACGTATTATGTATGTCATTTCTACATTTCTACAGCAGCCCCAAAAAGTATTTTGGCACTTTGAACAATTTTTGGTTGTCAAATGATGGTGGAGAATGTCCATAGCTAATGTGAGGCACCTGTGATTACTCTGCCAGGACACCTGTGTGTACTTGAGGGCAAGTGACCTCATACATACACTAAAATCAGACTCACAGAAAGGAAAAAAAAAGTTGTGAGAAAATGTCTGGCATTATTTGTTGGTTTGCCATTTTGAATTTAGAAAGTATTTATATGGAAATACGTTATTAAAGGTTTAGTCTTAGCTTATTTCTGAGAATTTGGACTTTGTATGTATGAATTTATGGAAACCAACAGATTCCTGGTAAAAGTGACATTCACCCACACTTGCAAAAACCATAAGCCTCTAAACGTGACTTTGGTTACAGAGCAAGTGGAAAGACATGCTCAGTAACAGTGACTAACAGACAGACTCAGAATATGCTATATGTGCCCAGCAGACACAGATGATTAACAAATGCTGACACTAAACAAACCTTTAGACAGCAGGAGTTTCCTCCTCTTTATTTCTCAACAGCCCTGTATCTTTACAGGGCCACGACAGTGCCTAAACTTCATGACCAGATTATTTGATGGGCTGTCTGACCCCTGTTGGGAATACAGAACAGTTGGATGGGGATTTGAGAGAACAGGGGAAGGGACAGGGAGGATAAAAGAGAAAGCTAAAGGGGATGAGTCATGTCTCACCTGTTGCTGGTGAAGAAAGGCTGGGTCTCTGGAGCTCAGTCCCACAAAACGGTTGGCAGTGGGAGTGCCTGGAGCAGAATAACCTACATATACCACACATTTTCAATCAGTATTAAATATATTAATACAACTTGTGTTGACAAGTTGACAGTATTCAAAAGTTTGTGGTCTATATTTTTTTTAATTGAATTACAATTTCCACAAAAAGTATTTTCAAATGTGACAAGAAATGTTTCTCATAACATTTCTAACGTTAGTGCAGAAACGAGATTAACTAACCTTCTGAGGATGTGGTAATTGGCTTGGTGTCAGCCATTGAGAGAGACACTGGTCTGACAGCACCATGGTGGGGCGAGGGGGCCAGAACCGGCGTAAAGTGACCGGGCACTTTCCCCAGTACCTGGCCACTGCTGTTCGGCTGTGGCATTCAAAGAAAAAGCAGTCCGTTAACACACCAGGCCAAATGGTGTCATATTTTTAAATTAAGCTAATAATCATGTTAACACATTAATGCAATTTTTTGATGCTCTCCTATCTTCTGGCATAGGTGCTAGACAGCTGAATGTGCATTTTTCATGACTCATTCCAAGTTTATACAAATACCAGAAATAGAGGGGGTTGAGGGAACACAGGATGGAGAGGCAGACACAGAGTGAGCGTCTACCTCCTTCCACTCCTGACTGCAGGAGACAGACTCGACTGAATTCACATAGCGGGGCCCTAAGTTCAAAACTCAAACAGGCCTTTATGAAAGAGAATGGTGTCCATGGGGTTCCCCAATGTGAATAGAATGTTTAATTAGGGTGTAATATAATCTGCATTAAAGCAGGCATAAAAACATCCTGGCTCCCATCCACCCGATTATATGCCCCGTGTTATTTGCAGAGCGATCGCCCCCCACCTAAGCTCCGGACCCCGGCAACGGCAAATATTTACGACCTTTATCGTTCCCTGCAGTTTCTCCCGAGTAACAGTTCCAGCGCGCTATGACTCGTCCAGTCTATGAGCCCTTTGTTTACGGTTTGAGCGGTGGGGATATAAAACTCAGTAGTATCACGATCTTGCTTTAGTCACACAGTGAAAGAAGAAATCCCTCAGACAATCAGTGGCGTGTTTCCCGACAAGTCAAATTACAGCAGATATTTCTTACACTACTTTGATTATAATTACTAATAAATATATTTGTTTAAAAAAAAAATATTTTGGAGGAACAATGGGAGAGTGTTGTTTAATGTTGATACTAAAATGAAGTGAAGTGAAAAATGAAGTGAAGTGACATTCAGCCAAGTATGGTGACCCATACTCAGAATTTGTGCTCTGCATTTAACCCATCCGAAGTGCACACACACAGAGCAGTGAACACACACACACCCACTGTGAGCACACACCCGGAGCAGTGGGCAGCCATTTATGCTGCGGCACCCGGGGAGCAGTTGGGGGTTCGATGCCTTGCTCAAGGGCACCTAAGTCGTGGTATTGAAGGTGGTGAGAGAACTGTACATGCACTCCCCCCACCCACAATTCCTGCCGGCCCGGGACTCGAACCCACAACCCTTCGATTGGGAGTCCGATTCTCTAACCACCAGGCCACGACTTCCCTCTACAAGTAAATACAATAATTTTACTGAATTACCCATAATAAAGGAAAAATTGTGTGTTTTTTTTTTTTACATTCCACACTTTTTCATTCAAAATATGCATCAACTGCTTTCAAGCAACTGTAAGTATTAGGGGCCGTTCACATATCGCGTCTTTTGCACGCTCAAGTTCATTATTTCCAATGTAGGCGCGCGGTATGCACGCTCATAATGGAAGCGACGCGGTCGCGACGCGCACGCGGTGCGACGCACTCGTTTTTTCCAGGCGCGTCCGCACCGCATCGAGTTAAAAACATCTCAACTTTTCAGAATGCCGCAAGCGCACCGCGGGTCATGTGACAAGAACCAACTAATCACCTTCATCCTTTCCCGTAACAACTTTGAAAGTTCAGCCAAGATGAAGGAACAGCTGACCATAGCTATATATAGATTGCCATTTTGAAATACATTTAGTAGCAGAGCTACTGCAAGCGATTTTTAGTGCTGCAAATCCATTTATCCTTTGCTGAAATTTCCGCGTCTTCATAGTGAGAGCAGGTCATGGTTGCTTAGCAACAGCAGACGCCTCTGGAGCGCAACTGCCTGAGCGCTTTGGAAAGAAGGAGAAAGCGGCGCGCCTAGCGTTTTCCACGTGTTTTTAGGCGCGGTATGTGAACGGCCCCTTAACCATCCACAATATCATCCAAAATGAAAGCAGTTTAAATTTCCCCTTAACAAAATGTTTGGAGAGGCTTGGCCTTTTTTAAGATTTTGTGGAACCAATTAAGATGAGTGGGACAGTCTGAGTTGCTTGGAAGAGATGCAGAAAGTTCTTTAAAATGTGGCCTCACCACATGGCCTCACCTTCAATTAACAGGAATGAGGTAAAAGCTTGCATTTACTTTCTTGCTTGCTATTTCATTGCTACTTCATTATGAAGACATGGCCTATATAATAGTATTAAATGATTTAATAGCACAATAAATATACTAACTATTCAGAGTAGTTTTTTATGAATTCATACTTTAGGGAATCTCAACTCTAGTAAAACATTCAGTAACAGTAGTTTTCACAGAGTTGGAGACACATTGAATGCATGTGTGTTTGTGCTAATGCGCAGTGGCTGCCCTGGTTGGAGTGTTTATTGACTTGCTTTTGTTGTTGCATTTTTCCCCCTCTTTCTTTTCATTCCCCTTCACTTCATTTACGCCGTTGCTGGTAAACAGAGTCACCACAGCGATGGAGAGCCGTCGTTTGGCTCTACACTCGGCTCAGAGCTGATTTAGACAAGGCGCCGACAGAGAAAACCACTAATGATTTTGTGTTCGTTAGCTAAACTGGGTCAATTACTGTGCTGAAACAATGCAGCCTGTTAATCAAACTTGAGCTTGATGCAGTGGGAACAACCAAAGACACCAAGACAGAAAAGCAGCCAGAGGTAGAGGCAGAAAAAGAAGGAAATGGTGCTAAAGCACCTTTGTGTTTACAGCATGTGCTCTTACAATGAGGGTCTCATTAGTTTTACAGGGTAGAGCGGCTTTAGCTTGCAGTATGGTTAACACATGTGACAACACGATGATCATGATTGGAGAACATACGGCACACGTGACACAAGTATACTTTACATGTGAGTCTGCTCGTCTGAGGAAAAGGAGCATTTCAACTGAGATGTTAAACCAAAACCCTATTTTAACAGCTGGCATCTATTATGTTTTGTGGACAATGCACACACAGTCACAAGATTTAAAGGCTTGGTTCCAGTACAGATAAACTGTACTAATTATGTATGATTGCGTTAGGGTCGAGGTTAATGCACATGTACGTTAGTCTTTGTGCATGTACGTGAGCATTCACTACTTACCTGGCTGCTCTGTGGGCTGGACGGGTCGTAAGGCTGCATGTAGTTCTTGAGGGAGTCGGGTGGGTTGAGGTGCGGCGGGTAGCGGATGGCGCCATGAGAGATGTAGGGCGAGGGGGCCGGGGGAAGGATGGCAGGGGCCGAGAACTGCAGCGGAGGTGGACTCCTGGTGGAAATGACTGCACACAAAGTAAGAACAACTACTTTACTAACAGATACTAATTAGACATGTAAGCTCTATCGGAGGAAATTCTTCCCGCACCCAAAAAAGTGCAAGTTTGACAAAGTAGGAATATTTTGTTTCCATAAAAAAGAGGGGTTGTTAGACACCCTAGTCTGCAGAAAGTGCCGATCAACAGTTCTCAACAGTTCAAACTTCTTTTTGTATGCTTTCGTACAGTTGGTGACAAACTGTCTTTGCACCCCATATTTTGAGGGCTTTTCTTTTTTTTCTTTTTTTTTTGCCTTAGTGGCGGTATGATAATGATAAAAGCATTGATTACTGTACATACCTAATCCACATTCTTGTGTTGATCTAGCCCTTAAATACTTTCTGTTTTTGTAAGGAAGTAAAAAAGAAAGATAGAATATGAAATTTAAAAGAAAAATATGTTATTATTTGCTCACCCTTGTGTCGCTTTAAACCTGTATGAATTTTTTTCTTCTGTTCAACAATTATTTGAAGAATGTTTGTAACCCAGCAGATACTAATATCCATTCCATACTATAATGGCTACCAGCAACTGTTTGTTTACCAGCATCAAACTATCTTCATTTGCATTCAACAGAAATTCATACAGGTTAGGAACAACTTGAGGGTGAGTAAATTATGAATTTTCATTTTTGGGTGTACTGTCCCTTTAACACTAAGATAACATTAAAGTAAATTTCCCTACTCATACAGAAAATAGGAAATTCTAAGTAGTATTGTAAGGCAGAATAAGCATTCAGAATGTTGAGCAGAATGTGTTTGGATCAGGGAAAGATTGTGAGAAGTATTTTTAGAAAAGTTGTACCGCTATGGCCAACAGTGGTCAGTCCTGGGTGGTGGTGTTGGGGGAAGGTGCTGAGCCGAGGTGAAGAGTCTTGTGGGGATGTGGGGCTGAATAACGGCTTCTCTGGTTTCTTCATGGTGGGAGAGGACATGTCTGCTGAAAATAAAAAAAGACAGAGGAGGTCAGATATAAGCTACTTGCACAAAAGTTTAACAGTGTAGAAAATTAAATCTACAGAAAGAGCAGAAGTACACATTTTTTAAATTGACTTAAAAAAGAAAAGAAAAAAGCTGACTAAATCATAAAAATGACTGAACTGTGCACCCAAGTAAACAGTCAACAATTCCGACATGATTTCTTTTGACATTTTAATGTCTCATTATGCCGTTTCTCATTTGCGTTCCCTCTCTGTAGTGCAATACAGTGTAAAAGCTAGTCTCTAGTTTGATTGTGTAAGGAAAACATTGACTTCATATCAACTTCCAACAAGAGTCAAAAAAGACTCTTCATCAGCAGACAAGGAGGAGACATAGTGCTTGGCCTGTGTGTCTCTGGCACTCCTCCCTGACAATCATAGATGACATTAAAAAACAGAAAAGAAGGGGAGGCACACGCAGTCAAATCAGAATAATGAAATAACACAAACCGTTGGAGGGAGAAGAAAATCAAACCGTGAGCTAATGACATTTTAGTAAGCACTATTCATGACATCTTAGATTGTGTGTTTGGACATGCTCAGATGCTATATATTGAACTTCATAAATGCTCCATCTCTCTCACTCTCTCTCAGTCTCATTGTTGTGATAGCAGGAAAAAGGTAAATGATCTCACAAAAAAAAAATACAAAGGCATTGGAATGTAGGGGGATTCCATGTGCCTGTGTGTCCTTTCATGGTCCACAATTAACTTTTTACCACTACTACTTCTGACAAGTCAATTATGATTTAAATCAAAATTCAGCTGGCAGAAATTTTCCCACCAAATAGAATTTTGTAGTAGTTTTTATTTAATTATATTTTTAAAATATTTAAATAATTATATTTGAAAATGTATATTTAAAATAAATAAATAAAAAGAGTCATAAATACCCTGCTCCATGAATGATGATCATATAAAAAAAGAAAAACAATGTTTCCTAAAAATTATCTACAACTAAAATGCAGATAGGGCATTTTAACAAAGAGCCTGGATACACTGTTGGCTGTATATGGTTATGAAACCGTATGGATTCTATGGATTTTTTTTCCTCAACAAAATTTTGACAAAATTTTCTAGTCTCAACATGTTCAAATTCAACAAAGTTTTTGGGTACTATTTTTGTCACACCTGTAACAACAGAACATTGAAAAAAATGGTGCTCCATTAGGAGTGTATTTATGTGCGTTTTAAAAGAGAGGGAGGGGAGGAAAGAAGAAGAGAAGGAAGCTGGGAGGGATATAGAGAGAAAAAAAATTAGAAAAAAAAGAAAATTTGCTCTCTCAAAAACCTTCACAAAAAGCCTAAACAAACGTGTTTGTGGAGAAAAGTGATCGACAACACATCAGGAAAACTTACAACTCTGGAGAGAGTGAGAGCTTGACAACTGAATCAAGGTGGTGGTCCAATGACATTATGTTTTCGTGTTGATTTGATATGAAATCAGAAAGGTACATTACTGTTTCAGTGCGTTTGTATTTGTTTTTCTGTGCACATGAAGACTGGGTTTTGGCTGAGGTAGTTTCCTTCTGTCAAGGCCTCATATGGCTTTAATATTCATGCTTCGCTCCTTCTGATATGGGTTTTACAAAACAAACCACTTTCTCATGTGCTCTACCCTATTGCCGTCTTCACTCCTCCCATCTCTCACAACAGCTCACCAGAAAAACAATGGCAACAGAAAAAATACAAAAAATAAAACATAAAAAATAATACATAATTGAAATCACTTGAATAAATGAGTCAAATTAAAATAAAATAATTTTAAGTCACTGTTTTGGCAGATGAGTGAATCATTACAGCAATTGATTCAACTGAGTTTTTCAGTGTTTTCAACATAAACTTGAACACTGTAAGTTTGTATTGTATAACCTTTTATTTTATTTCCTTCATAATTAATCAAACTGCATGAACCTGTTAAATTGACAGCCCTAACAACTAAAGCCCTTAAAACAAGTGCACACAAGGAGGATAAGAAATAACATTTATTTAAGAATTAAAAACAGGGTGTCCTGTTTTCTGAAAAAAAACAAAGGAACTTGAATTAACTACAGGTAAAGAAAATAAATAAGTGCTTTCTGTATCTAGCACACACACTCTTACCTTACCCCTACCCCTAAACCTACCCCTTACAGAAAACTACTGGCAAAGAAAAGAAAAGAAAAGAAAAGAAAAGAAATGTTTTTTAAGCCATTTATTTAACATTCATCATAGATAATGTTTATGTTGTAGTACCCATGCCATAATACACATACAGAATTATGTTCTTAAAAACCATATACTACTAGAAAACAAACGTACTATACAAATACCATCTCTCTTGACCAAATGTTTCACAGGGAAAATTTGAAATATATTAAAACCTTCTTATAGCAATCCTTTGGCTAAATTCTAAATTGTCTACTATAAAACAAAAATTTAAAAAGGCGACTATGTAACTAATGGTGCAGACTCAGCATTAGAATAGCAGTTCTCTCTAACCACCCCCACAACCCCCTTGCCCCCTAAACCAGTTCCCATCTGGATCCGGTGTCTAAACTCAAAGGTCACAACCCTGCTCTGACCTTTGACACACCCAGTTTAGAGATTAGGTCAAGTTCAATAGCTGCCACACGCTAGACAAATCCCCTTTATGAAGGGGAAACATGGCTAATCAATTACCAACACATGCAGACAGAAAACCAGGCTTGTCTGATCTAAATCTAAAGGATTTGTTCTTACATATACATTAAAGTTTTTCAGAAATGAATAAAATGTCATATTGTTTACAATAGGCTTAAACTAAGCCTAAAAAATATTCATGTAAATGTAGCCATTAAATTATACAAGAATGGAACCATTCCAATTCTGACACACACATGCCCACACAAATCTTCTCCTCAATAAATGAAGGTTTCACTCAAAACATAAAACAGGACAAAGAGCATAGAAAACATAGAACCGTTGCTTTTTTTCTAGTTAGGTTTAACAGCAGCACACTGGAAAGTAGGACACAGAAAAGAAAATTCTTGTCTTAAATCCAAAATTTCTGGACACATTAGACTGGATTTAATGTTAAAAGTTGTTAAAGCTGATACTCCAGTGTGTAGTCACATACATTGTAAGTGACATTTTAAAGCAATGAAATTTTCAATGGTCATAATTTTTTGGAAATTATTATTTTTTTGCTTAAATGTTTTATAAGCATTCAGAAGAACAGGAGATGTTGTGTGAATGCCACATGTTTATGCTGACTGATGTTTTGTCCAATTTTGTATGTGGGGTTCACAAAGCACTGCATGAGTAAAGACCAGTTTATCAACATTACACTTTACCGAGAACTGAAAGGAGGGGAAAATCACACAGAAAACATCTTCATACAGAGGGGAGAGAGAGAGAGAGAGAGAGAAGGGGAGGGTTAAGAGAGAAACAGTGCTGAATAGCTCTAAGGAATAACTCTTGACTAAAAATGTTCTCTCTCTAACCTTGGTCTCTCTCATGCCAGGGTCTGCTGGCCGGTGAACTAGGGGACGGGTAGAAGTCTGGCCCAGTGGGACTAGTCTCCATACTGTCCTCTTGGATCGTCTTAGGCCGCTTGCTGCGGAGGACACAGTAACTTTTTTATGTGCGTCAAATTTTCACAGATATGATTTTTTAAAGAAACAATTATCTCTATAAAATAGTCTCTGTGATATTTTTTATTGCTGATCTTGGCAAAGTCTGGTTACAAAATCTTTCTTTACTGAAAATGGATCAAAATGACATGAAGACAAGGGGTTTAATTGTGCATGTGTTTATATGTGTTGTTTGAACAAGCATGCTAACCTGCCATGGGGGGATGAGAGGGACCGGTGTAAACTCACTCCTGAGTTCAGGTCTTGATAATATGGCTGACTTGGCATGTCAGCCATAGGGAAGTTCACTCCTGCACCCTGTGTGATAGGAGCTGGTGAGAAAAGAGAGAAAGAGAGAACAGTAGTGTGGGATAGGCCGAAATGTGGAGTATCTTACATCATACATTAGGCATGAAGAGTCAGTCAGCTAGAGCTAGAGCTCTTTACTGCTCTCGGTTAGATGCTGTTTTCAGGGTAACATTTGCATGAAAGCAAACCCAAACATGACTGTTGCTGTAACTCAAGCTAAGAGAGATGAGCCTGTAACAGAATGAAAGGAGCTGTAACAGTATGAAGTGTGTCAGAGATATCATATCTACAGAGAAACCACAAGAGCCAAAGCACCACTGAGTGGTCTAACCACTGCCACTAGCCTCTTTGTTTACATACAATAGCATGATAAAGCTAGCTTAATATTTTAAGAAAAGAGAGCTCAATACTATATTATGAATGGAACATATAATATGCATAAGTGATGTATTAGATGGCTAGTGTACACTATAGAATTGACAAATCATTAATTTGCATTATTTGTTTATTACAGCAGTGTTTTTTATGTCCAAGGGAGAACATGTGCTGATAATACCATGTTACCATAAGTTTCTCTAAATACAAATATTTGCCAACTACCAAAAAACGTTTTTTAAAATGTAAATATTAAGTAAACATATAAGAATGTACTATATACTATATAACCATCCATGAAAATAAAACACAATTACTTATTAAGATATCAATTATGATATCTTATCCATGCAAAACCAAAAACATTCTTACTGAATTAAAATCCAAGGTTTGTGTAACTGTTGGTGTAATTGTGTTAGTTTCATAATACATTTTTGTTTGTTTGTTTGTTTTTTCTCCTTTGCAGTAGATTGGGTAGGTAGCATCAAGTTTTAGCAGAATGTGTGTTCTCATGTATGACATGATATGGCCTGAGGGTCTGAGGTGAAAGAAACACATGTGAAATTACTGTCAGTCACTGCTGGCAATGAGCCCAGGACCTGCTGCCACCACATGAATGCAGTGAGCAGGTATCGCATTTGTACTTTAAATGAGCAATCACAACAATATGCAGAGTGTTCACTATAACCTTATCTGAACTGCATTAGAGGAGGACACAATAGTCACTACATTATCTATTTAAGACCTTAAGTGTGCAGTAAACTGTCTATTTGTTCAAGGAGATTTATTATTGTTTTTATTTTTTTTTGGTGGTACATACAGTATTCTCTAAGTCATATGGCTATAGTGATGTTAATGCATGAATGCCTTTCCAAACATCATAGAAGCCACATTGATAGTGGTGTGTGTGTGTGTGTGTGTTGTGTATGTGGGACAGATCGGAAGCGTTGTGTTACATTTAGGTGTGACATGGATCAGTTACAACGTCACTGAGTGCATTCACCCTTAGGGTGAATACAAGTGTCTTTGTGAGTGTGTGTGCCCTGATAACCCCTTTGGCAATTTGTTCAAATCTTGCTTAAGGGCAAAACTGTCCTCAGCCATTGGAGAAAGATTCATTCTGGAACATCTGTCATCGTCTTTGATGAAGGCAGGCATGTCGAGACATAAACTACTGCATGTTTGTGCACCAAAACTAGTGAACACACACACGCACACACACATACACACACACACACACACGACTCGCCAGACTGGATTTTCCACACATGTTCTGGGCAAGTCCCTCCCTTGCTAAATCAGGAATGCTTAGGCATAAAGCACGCTGGTTGTGTTGCTCTTTATGTTTACTTTAGCTATACTTGTGGGATGAAACTGTCAAAACAATCTGTAAATTTTACAGAAAATCCCTTTGAAGACACCATCCTTAAATAAATTGGTAGATTATGCAAAAACAAATATGATCATAAAATTGGTATCAATTTTGTTTTTATGCTTTTTCATACTTGTGAGTCATATTTTCATATAGTCAAAATTGTCAGCTTGTCAGTATGTGTTAAAATCAGTATGTGTGTGTTTGTGTGTCTGTGTGTGTGTGTGTGTGTGTGTGTGTGTGTGTGTGTGTGTGTGTGTGTGTGTGTGTGTGTGTGTGTAGAGAGAGAGAAAGACTTACTTCTGGATACTCTAACCAGCTCCGAAACACTAAAGACCCCTGATTTAACAAAGCTGTCTTCCAAGTAAACTGTGGGAGATAAAAGAATTTTCTTTAAACACATGTCCTTACTTAACACATACACATGAGGACATTTCAAATTCTGTGTATTTGGTAAGCAGGCATCTTAGTTTTCACAGATTAGATTAAACAAATAATCTTTTGTCCATATTGCCATTTAATTTTTTCTTTCATGAACACAACAACATTAACTGTGACTTGTAGTATGTACAGGCTAGATGGATTAGGTTCAGAGAAAGCCAACTAATACTTAACACTGCATTCCAGACTCATGTTTAAAAAAGACCAGCCCCACAGGGTCAGCCTCACAGAGCAAGCCAGGATGTCCAAGTCTTTCCCACAATGCACCGCAAAGCCCAATAGGAAGTGCAGTGAGGGCCAGGGTTTCCTTAGTAGCAGTACTAATTTGGTCTGAGTTGTGGCCCAAGAGCTTTATTTTACTTGGCAGGGGCAAACGCACAACCTACTCTTGAGGTAAAGAACTAATTACACTCTCCATTATTTTAACCGCCAAAAAAAAAGAAAGAAAGGAAAACACAGGTGAGTCCAAGGGAACCAACACAGGTTTAGCTGGCATGACAAATAAACACTGTTAGATGGGAACCGCTACTCACTCCAGATGCCATCAGAAAAACCTGCTCAAACTAAGATCTGACACGACTGGTGATGTCATGACATGGCTTGTTTTATATATATAAAATAGCAATTTTTGTTTTTCTTGTAAAAATCACAGACATTACATGGTGGCTTTGCAGTTGACTTTAATTTGTGCAGAGAACTAAGTATAATTATGGTCAAATCCAACATATTCTGATCAAATAAACCTGTTTCTCTGAAAGAGTTGACTGTGTGCATAGTTCACAGTTTAGCTGCAGTGAATCTGCTAAATATTCAGATTAAAAACATATTTGAAGAGTTTATTTGAGAACTCATTTGAAGGATTTGTTAATGGCAAATTTTGCAATATATGTTTTCTCAATACCCAGCAATAATATCACATCATGGTGTGTCTGGGGATTCCCCACCCCTAAAAAAAAAAATTAAAAAAAATAAAAAATGCACAATTTTAAAAATAGATTTTATATGACTGTGGTAACCAAAATGAAATAACGAATAATGAGACTGAAACAACCAGATGTCATGCAGGATGGTTTGCAGATTTTTCTGTATGAGGCCTTAATTGTTTTATGGTGTGTCATTATCAAGGGTACATCAGCACCTGGCAGTAGTTTACTGCAGAAGTGCATTTCGATATTTTGTGTTGACATACCTGGAGGGTTCTTGCCAGGCTCATTGTTGCTAGGACTTCCTGACTGTTGCAAGTCTGAAAACACAAATAAAGGTGGTGGATTAAAACACAAAATCCAGAATTATCAGTAGATCTACAGATGACAGTACTGCACTTGACTGTAATTTATCATCCACTTGCAGTGTTTTCTCATGTTTATCTCTATTGTTTTTTTAGGCGTTAACAAATCAGAAAAAAATCTATATTAGAGCAACAGAAATACATACTGTATAAAGAATAAATAAGGTCCAAAAACCACACTTAAAACTGGAATATTTTTCATTTAAACCTAGAAATAAAATAAAAAAATTGATTTTACTTTACAGATTTTACTTATATATATATAAAATATTTCAGATTCTGAACTAGATCACACTAACAAAATACACTCATTTGTGACACTGATCATGTGAATTTGCACAAATAGTTATGCTGGAGAACATGGTCATCAGGTTTTACATAAGTCTGTGGAGTTCGTTATAGCAGACAGCCGTTATATGGTTATTGCTGCCCCTTCGTTGAAAAGGAAACTACATTTACTAGGTCCCGACAGGACAGGCCAGATGTGTGCAGAAACATGCTTGTTTCTTTCAGTGAGGGAGAAAAAGAGACGAAAGGGGGAGGGAGAAAAGCAGAATGTAACAACAGGCAAAGGCAAAGCTGAAACGTTCCTCACAAAAGTAAAATGGAGACACACATGTACAACACTCGCCCCACCTTGTAGGGTGTGAGCAAAAGACGTGACTGGGGAGGAAAAGATGGAGAGGAATCCTGTCTGTTGCTGATGTGTGCTTTAAAGTTCACATGATTAATAATGTTACCTTACAGAACCTTTAGGAGGGTCCTCCCTTGATTCTATACTGCTAATGACACACCTCCAATGGAGCACATTCATTCAGTCTTTTCGGGAACTAATAATTTGCTTTTTTCATGATCACAATTGAAATTGAAAACTGAATGGTAGCAATAAAGCAAGAAGTATTTTCATGTTTTGACTGATATTACAATCTAAATTAAATTTAGGTAAATGTTAGATGACGAGATGAGCTTGTACAATTAATTATGAATTATTCAATATAAGTCAATATATATCAAGTATGGACTGATTCTATAATCATTAAAAAAGTACTATCAGTCAATATCTGATATGTTCCCAATACAATGCAGTGTGTTAACAACCTATCACAGAGGGGATCTTGTAATCTAAAGGAGACTGAAACTCTTTAGTTAAATGATCAACTCGACACTGGTATCAGCCAATGCAATCTCAAGATGCAAATATATTGGCTTGGCCAGTAAACACAAAATCCAAAAGAGAAAATTAGTTCCTTTTCTCCTTGAGCTCCTTTTCAGAAGTGAAAGTTGAAGGGGAGAGGTAAAGAAATAAAGAGAGAAATAAATCCCACCTCCTCAAAAATGCCTTCCATTAAAATCCCCATCAAACAGAGCTACAAATACGGAATGTTCTTGGCTTCAGCTCAACAATGACAAAGAAAGGAAGGTAACAACATACATTAATAAGAAAAAAAAGCTCAGAGAAATCTTCTCTTTTTTCTAGTGCATTTGTGAGAATTTTTAAGAGCTATTTCTGCATTAAGCTTCAATGTTTTTTGTTTGTTTGTTTGTTTGTTTGTTTGTTTGATTGATAAGGAGCAAGCTGATCTCTGATTGGTCAGAAGCGTTATAGTGAGACTATTGTGACAGTGCCCGTTCCTATGCCAACCCCCCAATTCACATACAAGTTCTACACCATTCATCAGTCTGCTTAAAGACATCTCCTACCATGCCGATGCCCCAAGAGAGAGAAAAAAATGGTGAAGGAATGGTTTGAATCTCTAAACACAAACATGCATAGATGTTGAGTGATTAAACAGAGAGCACAACAATGGAGCAGCTGGCACACACAGTTAAACAGCTCTGATCCAAATACACTGCTAGGACACACGATATAAACTAAATTAACCATGGTTCATTTCAGCAGAATATTCAATATTATATATATATATATATATATATATATATATCCCAGAAACACTCTAAGCTTCTCCAAGCACAACAACCCTTGGCACCCAAAAGGCCAGCCACTTGTTTAAACAAAAAAACTGTCCAAGGAGCGAACAAGGAAGAGAGAGGGCAGACTGAGGAGGGGAAATTAATATTTTCTTTCTTTGCACAGTAACCCACACACAAAAAAAAAAGTAAGGTACAATAGTATTTTTCTAAAGAAAATGTGAGCTGTTTGCCTGTGTTAAACTCTTCACCATGATGGGACGGTGCTCTGAATAGATTCCATGGTTTTCCAGTAGTCTATATTTGTTATTCAAAATGGAAAACTGGAACTAGGACTTTGAATATACAGTCTTATACTTGTTTATCATTTTGAATATGAGATAACATAGTTTAGGGACCAATTCTCACTTTTAACGTAGTTGCTTATTAGCATGAATGTTACTAGCATATTGGCTGTTTAATAGTATGTATAAAGCACATGCTTTATTCTGCATGACCTTATTTTAGCTCTCTTTATCCTTCCCCACAGTTAAACTAATAATAAATAAATAAAATAAAATAATAAGCAGCAAATTAGGCAAATTAATATTAGCTAATAATGAGAAATTGTTCCCTCAAAGTGTGCCCGAATATGAATCATGGTTGTCATTTAGTATTCACTTTATTCAGTATGTGCCGATTCATAGACCCTCAATGATTGCTTGACAACCATTGGTTTGGTGTCACCCTGGTAAAAAGCAATTTGAGCTCTCAATTCTGTCATTCTTACTCACCCGCATGACTTTTCAAACCTGTATAATTTTCTGTCCTTTGTGAAACATCTCGAACATCTCTTTTCTTTATCCAAACAATTTAAGTCAATGGATACCAAATAGTTTGGTTTATAATTTTCTTCAAAAATATATTTTGTGTTCAGCAAAGTCTATGCAAGGGAGGGTAAATGATAACAGAATTTATCTTCTTGGGTGAACTATCCCTTTAAAGTTATGGGTTTGTTGAACAGTCAAAAGTATTAATGACGCTTGCCTTGGCAACTTAAAATCTAAGATGAAGACATCTGATCTAGGATCATATCTACATGAATAGAAGCATGATGAGCTCATTGCAGATCATGTGAGCTTCATAAATACGATGCGTCAATGTATCTTTGTGCTACCTTATCTGTTGGATAGCATCCATACAGCTGTCACAATTACACCTTCTGCACTTTTTCCACCTGCAATGTAAGGTAATGTCATTATGCAGGATGAATACCTCCAATACCTGAATCTGGGATCTATGAACTCAAACCTGCAAGCACACACACTTACACTTGGCTCCGTTCCTGTGTAATCTAAGCAGTCTTTGTGCGTGGTTGAGAGCTATCACATACTTAAGCAACTTTTATTCAATGTATCACACCCCCAGCCCGCGCACGCAAACGCACTCGCAAACAGACCTGGCGTGTGCATACCGTCGACATTTCAGGAGGAGGCGTCTGGCAGCCATTTTAGAAAGCTGCACACATGTACTGTTCTGTTTGCCAAAGAAACCAGGCCTGAGCCAAGAACGCACGCTCTCTCTCTCCTCCTCTTACTCTATCCTGAGTCCGGAGCCAAGCAGAGGGAGGGAGAGCAAGAGAGAGAAAGAGAGAGAGAGAGACAGCAGAGGAGACTAAGAGGCAAAAATATTTCCTAATTATGGGCACTCCTGGCTGAAATTTTTGAACGGTACAGCTGCAATCTTGAAAATATTGTGTGTGAGTGAGTGACACCCAGTGTCTGAGAGTGTGTTTGTGTTCACTAGTCACTCAGCCACTCTTGTAACCTCACACTATGGCTGTGACATCAGTGCACATACAGCAAAAAGTGCCTATCTACATCTACAATGTGTATCTTTCTCTATCTGATACTATCCACTTTTTCCCTCTCTTCATTACGGCAATTGTTGATAAATCACAGCTCTTTATCAAAGTTTACTTTAACCCAAACACAGATATAGTGAGCAGCATGCCAGCTTTAGAGCTCTAGAGAGTGAATGGCAGATAAGACTTGTGCCAGCAGGCATTTTATCTGAAAGCACAACTATAGATGACCTGATGGTCATTTCATAGTGCAGTTAATGCCACCTCACTTCTGTAAATGTATGCAACCATTTAATTATCAAATCATTGCCTTGGAATTATGAGGTTCTATCTGACATTTTTTGTTAAAATTGAGTTATTCACATATTCTTATTCTGTGACAACTTAGAACATAAAACATAAATAATAGATAATTCTATCTACAGAAGTCTTTGAAAAACTTTGAAGCTCAATATCTCAAAACTGTCCAGAATGCCGACAGAACATTGTAATTCCAAGGTGGCAAAATATCAACCCTTAAGGAATATTATGCATGCTAAGCGTAATCTATATTAAATGCTTTTTGATTTATATAATGCAAAAATCGTAAATGCAAATAAATAAATTCTTGCTCTGTTCTGCAGGAATACTACACAACACACACTAGAATACATAACTGTTATTGGTCAAACAACTATTTTTTCCTTGTATAACGACCAATATATTTCTTATATTTCTTCTCACATAATAAAAAACTAAAACTTAATTTGATAACTGCATTGCTGCAATTTTGCTCAAAACTGCATTGCAGCATTGTTTTGTTTGTTTTAACAAACTTTTAAAAAATATAAATATATTACACAAATGTGAATAAAGAAATATATATTATACACTAGCATTCAAAAGTTTGTTAAGAGGGTTGGTAAGATGTTTAATTTCTTATGCTACCCAAGGGTGTAAACATTTATTCAATCAAAGATAAAATTAAAAACAGCAATACTGTGACGTTATTACAATAACAAAATAACTGTTTGCTATTTTGATACATTTTGAAATTAATTTATTCCTGTGATTACAAAGCTGAATTTCCTGCAGTCATTACTCCAGCCTTTAGTGTCACATGACTCTTTAGTATGCTGATTTGCTCTTAAAGAAATATTTCTTATTATTAGCACACTAATAAAACAAATAAATACCTTACTCCAAACTTTTAAGGGGTAATGTATATTATACAAATTAATATGAATTTAAATATTTCTTTAAATAGGCCTATTTAAAATTTTACTTAAAAAGTTAAGTAAATGTAAATATTTGTAAATGTAAATGTTTAGTGGGTTTCCTGTTTTTGAAAATCTTAAGGTCTATAATTGGACTGTTTTTAATATAGGCACTGATTAAATTACAGATTGGTTTTTCTCCTATCAAGTATCCTTTCACAAGGGTCTGAATGTCACACATCAGACTTTACACACACAGTCTGAAACATACACTGACCCTCTCTGAGACACAATCTGTCTACTCACACACACACACACACACAACACAGAAACGGTGTGAAAGTGGGACCAAAGCCCGAATGACAGACAAATACACCCCGCCTCCCCCCAGTTCTTACCAAAAAAAGAAAAGTTTATCACCAGCCACACATCCTCAGTTGGCCTCAGTTTGCCGCCCAAGTTCAAGCACTTGATTGCAGACATGAAGAGGAGAGGCTAAAGTCAGAATCTCCGGGGATGAATGAATGAGCAGAAAGAGAGAAAGGGGGTGGGAAAGAGAGACCGAGTTGAAAAGAAGAAACTAACAATAGTAGAGACGAGACGGGCTGTTAAATAGGAGTGGGGTGGATCATGCTAGGACAAACTAGACATAGAAAGAGATATGAGAGAGAGAGAGAGAGAGAGAGAGAGAGAGAGAGAGAGCAAAACTAAAACAAAAGATAAATTGTGTGCATGTAAGACTGCCTTCTGCGGCTCAAAAAAAGTACAAATAAAAGAAGTGTCTGGGAAAACAAGTCACTCAGGGCACCTTACACACACACACACATGTCCAACTTTGGGCACACGTATTCACAATAACACACTGTGTTAATAAAGACGTACAGCCATAAAGCGTACACAATGGCTGAGGTACACACTGGATCACGCAGAGAGCGCTGATGTACACATGTTCCCATGTCAGCACAACACTGAACCCAGGGTGGCTCATCCGTCACGTTCAAAATAACCAGACCACTGTGACAGCACTGTGTGTGTGTGTGTGTGTGTGTGTGTGTGTGTGCACTTTCCACATCAGTAACAAAGGAAGTCTACAACTGCTGCGTCTGGCCTTACAAACTTTAGTCACACTTTCTTTCCAAAGGGACATTAGTTCCTAGTCATAACACACATCACTAAATTGACAAGTGTAGTTTTGCTGGGAATTTTCCCAAGTGTTGTTTTCACATGCAATTTTTCCTGGTGAGCCACTGTACAACTGGGTCAGGCCACTGCGTAAAGTTGAGTCTTGAGTCAAACATTCTTTAATTTATCGTGCTCTGGCCAAAGACTATCTGGCTCAGTGAAGTGGCTCAAAAGGGCTCGTCAATGTCAAAATTATTGAAATAGCAAATCAAATCGAAGAAGGAAGGATTTACTGTTCACAGAAGCTGACCTGCACGGCACTTGAATGTGTATATGTTAATATAAGAGGGATATTAAACTGTCCCTCTAAAAGAGATGTGTAAAAATTCTTCTAAATAATTTACTATTTGTTATATACACCATTAAAGACAAATTATAATATAACTTATGCCAGTCATTCATTAATGTTAATGAAAAAAAAAATAGACAGCATTTTTATATCAGTTTTGAGTTATATTTTTATGTTAGTAAGTGTTGTTAAAATTTGCTCTGTGCTTAATGAGCTGGTGGGTTAATGGTGTGATGGACCGCTCTGTGCCAGAAACTCCAGGGCCACTTTTTAGACCCAGTCCGGCCCTGGTGTGCATGAAGTCGTGGGAGGCCACCATCGACCTGATCCATCCGTAGCTGTGGCAAATGTCCAAGCCTTTTTGTATCCATCAGACGTGAGGAAGAGAGGAGTGAAGAGAAAGAGGGAGGGAAGAATGGAGAGACTGAGACTATAGATTCAATTATGCATGCACATTTCCCCATTCATGGAGGCTTCTACGGACGAGGCCGGAGGAAGCAGAAGGGGGGAACCAATGACATTCTGCTGTACGTAGCTCATGTTGAGAGGAACACTAATGAGGTGACACTCAGTGGTTGGAGTCCAGCCAAAACAGTCCATTAACTACGCACAAGTAGTTAAGAGGAGGAGAGATGGCGAGGGGAATGGCTTGAGAAAAACGAAGGAGAAGAAAGACAGACTGAAAAAAAGAAGAGTTGTGAATGACATGACGGGAGGCCAATGCTTGCATGGAGTATGTTTATGATTAGTTGCAGTATAGTCTATGTGAAAATTTGTGCAAAACTACACATTCAAAGTCAGCTTCTTGACGTGCAGTAAAAGGGGTTTTAACCCGACAGTAAAAAATAATGTTACTAAAAATACTAAAAATTATAATAAAAACATAATAATGACTAAAATTATTAATTTTAACAATTAATAAAACTAATTAAATCAAAACTAAATTCATAAGAAACAATATATGACCTCACTTATCAACTAATCATTCATTGGATATCTAAGGTGACAACTGTGAAAACTAATAACGCTCCGTGCAAACCTGTAAACTAAGACAGACCTTTATGTCTTCTGTTTTCATCTCATGTTTACCTGGTTGGAAGAGTGCAAGCTAAGAACAAACATTTCTCTTTCAGAGAGTGTTGGCTTACACAGTGCAAGTCCTGGCAGGAATTAACCTTTCACGTATTACACAGGTCTCAGATTAATGTTTATTGTTCAAAACGCAACAAATCATCTAAAGCAATCGTTTATGTGTATTCTATCAGTTAAAAGCTCACCAGGCTGCTATTCTCAAAAATTTAAAATTAAAAGCCAAATTAGCATTGCTCACACATCTGTGCATGTATACTTGGACACTCACAGTGTGAGAAGAAATCCTGTTCAACCACTTTACTATGCTTCCACTGTCAGGACATGTCATAATAAGTGTATCTTTCTTCTACACAATGTGCAGTTACTCTCTTTAAAGCTATATTCACATGAACAAAATAAATGGCATGTTGAGGAATGATGAATCAGACAATGTTGAATTTATGAAGGAGCTCAATTACTCTACAATATAGAATGCACAGATTTTACTAGCAGTCTAGGTGACAACATTTGCATATTGTAGCAAAAACAAAGCAGGTTAGTCAGGATCTGCACCAGCATGCTTCAGGGGTTTCTGTGGTTTAAAACAACAATTAAAAGTGCATTCTTTAGATTTATAAAAAAAAATAAAAAAGAGTTATAAATACTGAGAAACACTTGAAGACAGGACACACATGTGGCTGAGAACAGACTGAAGTTGCAGCCCACATTGAAAATTGTATGCTAGTTCGCTAGTGATTGGCACCGATACTGCTTATTTATAAGCGCCTAGTAAATAAAGTGCAGAAATATTTTTTATTTATTGTTCATTTAAAATGTTATGTTACTTTACCAGTTAAAAAGGTATTGCCAATATTGAAGAACTAATTACAAGTGAAGAAAAGAATAATATATTGTTGAAGAAAATCAGTAAAGATTGTGTTTCAAATCCAGTTGTTCTGTACGAGTTCTATTGCATGTTCACTGACATTTAACATTCATTGACATTGCGTAAGGGGTTGTGGGCAATATCAGCATGCGTGGATTCACATCAATCTAAAATCTAAAATCCAGTGGAAAAGCATATCATCAGCATGCTTTTGACTTACAATTTTAACATGTTCCGGGTTGTGCTAAATCTAATCTTAGTAGATTTTATGATGCACAGTATGCAAACTGAGCTGCAGGATGGAAAAGCACACAGAACAGCATCCCTTCTGCAACTGAGTTTCCTTTAGCTAAAATTCATCACAGTGCCAACCTCAGCTGATAGCCAAGCTTCCGTTTGTGGTGAAGGCCAATAGGGTGTCAGCTCAAAAATGAGGAGGCGGGGCAATGTGCCAGCACAGTAGAGACATAGTACCCAAGTATGGCCTCACTCCAGCTGGGCCAGAGGCGACAGACAGCCACTGTTTAGCACCCATATACACACACAAACACACACGCAACCTAATTAGGATGTTGAGGGAATTATTGGATCATATAATGCCACATCTAAGGCAAGATCTTGGCCCGAAACAAAGAAGAAACAAAGCACACGCTCATTTAGACAGCTCCACTGGCACACGTTTCTGGAACAAGATGGGAGGAAACACTGAGTTTAATGTGTCATTACAAACATAAAAACTGACTCCCAACATAGCCAACAGATGTCTGAGCACTTTTATAGTGCTATGACACCACTAATTTCAGTGCACACAGAAAAAACCTCAGCCAGGGCTAAAATAGAGGCTGCAGGTGTCTCTCAGTGCAACAGCACTCTATTACCTGTAAACCACTCTTGACATTCAGTGCCCTGTTGTTACCTACATAAAATGCTGAATTATGAGTCCTTATGTCCCTAGTTTAGTCAGATAGTCCATTGATTAAGGGAAAACATGCTTCTGGTGTAAAGAAAGTATCTTAATAAGCCAATATAAGCTTAGGGATCGAATTAGAATCTAGAATTTTGTCGCTGTTAGTTGTGGCTTTAAAAGGTGAGTCCTTAACAATACGAAATCATGTCAGCTATTGTTTGAAGATTTTAATTTCTTCTGATAGTGGACCGCTAAGAACAGGATTGCGCACCCCTGCTATATGACCATTTCTGAAAAATGATACATATTCACGAATCAAATCTTTACAGCCACCTTTGGCATGAGGCCTAAGATGAGCCTGAGCTAAAATTAGCATGTAGCAAAATTTGATTTGAAAATTTGATATCTTTCAGTAGGTGTATTTGATATAAAATGAAGGAAACAACAGCCTGAAAATCCATCATAAGAACCAAATGTATTTTTAGCATATGGTCAACCAGTGACCTTAACCGATTTCTCAATTATTATTATTTTTTTTCTGGGACAGTTATGTAATTGAGCTTCTTGAGAAAGCTGTCATATTTAAAACAAAAAAGCTTCAGTTTACAATATTTCTTTCTGGCAAATGTAGCAAGTGCATGAAACAGCTTGCAAAGACAGAATGGTGTTCCCCTGACAAAGCCTTTCCTGTGAAGAATGTCAGAAAGCCAGCGGTTGATGATTAATACAACAAGCATAATAAACCAGGCTCTCTTTTCACTCTGGAGAGTGCACACGACCGCTGCAAGGTCAGCAAGCAGGCGATCGGCCAATTGACTGGTCTTGCTGCAGCAACTGTCCAACAGCCTCAAAGAACTCCGGCTAGCTCACCAGAATGGAGCGACGCAATTCCATAATTCATGTGGCAGGATCCCTCATCCCTGGCAGATGCTCATGCAGGCAAATCCTCCATGTGCTTCTTTGGCTTGCCGGGGTGGCCTTGGGCTTCAACAGTAACATGTGGTTTGGCTCCAGTGCTCAGTTTATATGGGCAATGGTAAAAAGAGGAACCACTAAATTAATTTCAGATTCTGTTGTTCTAAACCCATAAACAATTTTACACAAAGCCTGGCATTAAAGAATGGGGTCCTGGTGCAAAATGAGGAATGCTTCCAATCACAAAACTATTATACAAACAGCTCTTTCTTCATCCTTCTGTAACCTGCAAATCTCTACAAAAAAAAAAAAAGTAGTAAATGTCTCAACAAACATCTTATTAAAAGTATGGTCAGCAAGTTATTTGAGAGTGCCGTCGGAGAGAAAATAAAAAGAAACGTTTTTTTTTTTTCAATTTCCTCTGAATGCTGTCTTTCAGGTTTTATCAATTCTAAGCAAACATATATAGTACAAAGATAAAAGGAGGCATTGTAATGGCTTGTGAGAGGTTACAAGACCATCAAGCAAACAGTGTCCAACTTTTTAGTTAACTAGAATAAAAGTTACAGCAGGCATTCATGCACAGTGTGACAACGTCTACCCTCCCTCTCTTTAGGGGATGGAATGCAAAAGGCCTTTGTGTGCAGTTTTGTTTTTGGGGCAGGTTTCCAAAACACTAAGATGATGTAAAGAACAATGCCAAGCTGTCATGCAGATGAATTCTCCTTCACCTAAAAGGTGGCATTTCTTAACAAACCTCCTAGCAGACACCTCTCAGAGGGAAAGGAAGCTGAGGAACGCTTAAGAAAAAGGGGGAGACCTCAAAGCAGCATTAAGAGGCCTGAGATGTTAGTTCGTGGTTTTTGTTCACATGACCTCAAAAGGCAAGTTCACATGCTAATCACATAAGAGCTCTTTTGTGCAAACGTTGTAGCCTCTCCTTCATAAGAATGGAGTGGCGGATGGAACTCTTAGTCCCAACAGTCAACTTTTCCAAGAGCCAACTCAGGAATTTCCCGTCTCGCATTTTTTCTTCTTCTCCTGTTGTTTTTTCCCACTTCCTCTGTTCTTTGCGACTTTCTACTTGACCTAACGTAAGCAGACCTTTTTCTCTTAACAGCCAAACCTGTCACCTTCCGTTGTCCCAGTTTCTCTTTATTAGCAATGCCAATCAATGGGTCAAAGGTGACCACGTTGTCACACATCGGAAATGCCTTGCACTTCATGTAAACGACTCCGGAAGAAAAACAAGATGAAGGAGAGAGGGGTCTTCTTCTTTGTGTTTTGTGGGATTCAGAGGGAGGGGTCAAGGAAAGAAGTGAAGAAAAGGAAGTGGAGGGAAACAACCTGATGAGCTCACTGTACATGGTGTGATGTGATCTAGTTTTTCAACACAGAGCAACCACCCCTCCAACACAGCCCTGAAGATCGCCAGTGCACCAACACTTTGCCACTGTTCTAGACAACACACACATTGTTTCCATTCAGTTACCGCTGCACGTTGGGAGATCAGGGCTCAGGGGCACACTCTGTCATCAATTCACCTCAAGAAGAATTCTAATGGCCAGAACACTTTTAAGCTTTTTTACAGCCCAGGTATGCTACCATCACGTGCATTAATTATTATTGCCTTCAGCAATTTTCCATCGTCTGAGGAAAAACCCCAGCTACATTTTACTGCCTTTTTTCTGCCCTGTATGGCACTGCTGTAAACACATAAACGTTTGATCAGCTACCTTTTCATTCCATTACAGAGTAAAACTAACACATCAATGGATACATCATTGAAACTGTAATATAATTATACAATGCTATAAGTTACATGTGGTTCCCAGCATGTGGTTCAAAAGATCCCTCATTAACTTATCAAAATTGATTTTAAATTACAAATTAAATACACATTTATATGTGTGAATTCAAGATCCTATGCATGAATAACATTTTCCATATTATTGTACTCATTATTATTTTTTAAATGAACATCATGTTATTGACTCAAAAGGCAATGATAACAAATGCCTTCGCTCAGCACTTGGTGTTTATTTACTACATGTTCATAATTATTTCACCAAACCAGAAATGGACGTTTTACACAATCAGAAGCAAGTTCTATAACTCTTGATGTTCTTCTAACTGACATGTAAGAATGTACTGCCCACTTGATTCTAAATAATTAGCATGGCTTTTGCAAATATAACAAGACTGTAACCAGTGTAGGCAACAAGGGTCCATAAATTTGTTCTCCCCACAATAAATACTGTTGCTTTATAAAATTAGAAACGGATGCTCATGTGATACTCCCCTAGCGCTTCCCTGCAGAGGCTGTAAAACGTTATCTGTGCAGGGCCTAGACATGCCATTGCATCATGGGAACTGGAGGGGATATCAAAGAGCCACCATTGGATCTAACACAATAATCCACACTCTTGGCAACTTTTTGCATGTACGTAAGGCCCCCAGCCTTCAATATTGGACTTCTTTTTCCAAATGTTCCCTAGAAGTGAGGTCAATCTTGTTGCTGACACCAGTGGCAGGCGTCAGGCAGCAGGGCTTCGGCCACATTCCCAGGCGGTTGGCAGAGGTGCTGCAACATTTCCCATCCGTGGCCTAGGGCCGCAATCCAAGCCACTCGAGTTTGGCATGCCTCACCTGGAACAGCCCATGCCTCCATTCGTAAATATTTACTATGGCAAACCCGGGAGGCCATAGTGTCACATCACTAAAAGTACAGTAAAACAGATTCTCCACAAAGCAGATACAGAATCGAAATGCTGGGGGAAGGGCCTTTATGTAAGCTTGTTCATGCTGAGCACACAAAGAGCAGTGCATGCAAGGTGGGTTTTTTATCATTTGAAGGAATTATACAGATCGTATGTCACCATATGGAATTCCTTTTACACATAATGCATTTCCTTCATGGAGACAGTCTGTGAGAGGCCATATAGCATGTCTACAGGGAGCACTTTTTAGGACAGAGAAAAAACTCCAGTGACTTGCAATGCACGTGGGGTGGGGGCGGGGGCCTCCAGTAGGGGCGGTCTCTTCTCGCAGAAGAGAAATATGCCATATGCACTCGTTGAACTGGGGCCTGCGCTGGCTCCTCTCAAGGTTATTAGAAAATCCTGTACACCAAGTAGCCAGTGCAAAAACAAACAGTGCAGAAGCAAACTTAAAGAGAGTTCTGCCATGATCTGTGACTTGATGGGAACTTACTGAATAGCCCCACACAGTCAAACTAAAATTTCCATGATGATTTGAATAGAAGGAATTCACTTAGTTTGTCGTATCGGACGCCTCATAATGGCAGTGATTTGTCTCAGCCCCAGATAGCTGAGCTGCTGCCTTTGACACAGAACTTCCTTCCGCTTCAAAGCGGCTAGCGCCAGGGCCGAGCATCCGTTGCTGCACCCCTGGGCCCTCATTCACACAAAGGTAGGAAACGTCAGCCACAGCGGTTTGCATTGTGACCGGGTCTCTAAATCACATGCACTGCACTTCATGCAAGTTTCACAAGAGGAAATTATAAACACAACAGTGGCTTGTAAAGGTATCTGCCCACAGCCATTAGAGGACTCGGGAAAACCAGGCAACTAATTGAGTAACGACACAGCCTATTTCAGTGGCATCAAGTCACAGTGTGCTGTAAACAAAACCTGAACATCTGACAAAAATCTGTATAAAAAAAGATACTGTCAGGGCCAGGATGGGCAAATCAGTTCATTAAGGATTAATCATTGGTTAAAACAGGAACATGAAGTCTAAATAAAGGAATATGTCACAGTAGAAATCATTTGATAATATTTCCAGATTACTTGTATTGGTCACAGCAAAGTATATGAACTGCTGGGGGATTTCTGTCAGCCTGCTCTCATTAGGGGGTGGTTAACCTGTCAACATTTCTTCCGTGGTCTGAATAGAGCCATACCTCGATAGGCAGTAAATAAACAAGCAGCTAGATGAATTGGTTCCTTTGCATTAACAGACCATTAGCACCTCATAAAGAAGCTCTTTTCAGTTTTACTACAGATTAACCCCCGTCTTCATAAAACCAGGCCCAGGAACTCATCTGCCACAGGTATCTTAGACCTCACAGTGGGAAAGGGGCTCTGTGATATCAGCCTAAGGAATCTCTGGTCTCTCCAGACCCACAGACAAGGACATTCATGTTCACTCAATCATGGCTCATGCCATTTTACCATGTCATAAATTCTTGCATAGTGCAGAAAGATGGGGAAGTAAGAAACTTCAGGTAACTGGTTAAAAGGACTTCAGCTCATTTGGTTTTGTGAAAAGCACACAAGTGAAAGAAGCTCAGACAGTTTCAGGTGCTTTTAACAGAGACTGTAAGGTAGAAGATAAACTAGGTCATAAATATCATGACAAGGCACAACAACTTTCCAATACATAAAAGGAACCTCTGCTGCAACAGAAGCAAATACAGATTAGATATCACTGGAAGATGTTTACTCAAACTGTTCCGTTTCACAAGAGACTGTGGGTGACTGCTCCTTGGATTAGCTGTGGTTTTATTAGCCATCTTCTCTGGCTGCTCTTTGACAAATTTGTCATTCTTATTAAAATCTAATCTTGAGTGCTTCTGCTGAAAGAAAAGGGTTGAAACAAATGAAATAACTAAGCTTTATATATATATATATATATATATATATATATATATATATATATATAGTTTTAATCACTCTACTTGCAGGGCTGACTGATAATACACCACTATCACAACTTCCTGTACACAACCCTCCCAAATGTCTGAAGTGGGCAGGCTTAATGACAAACCAGCCAAATGTGATGGAACATTTCAGCAAGTATACGATTTGCTATCACCTTATTTAACCTTGCCATCTACGACTAAAGCTCAGTGGAAGACGTCCAGAGTGTTAACCCTTAGTGCACATGAGGTAAAATCCCTGAGCTGCTGTGTACTTGAATCAGCACTTCATAAAACACTGGCCTTGGTCATGGGAATAAGCGTTGAGTGCTTTAAAAGACCAAAAATACTTTAATTAAAAACACAGCTACAGGATTTGAGATAGTGACAATCAAATCTCTATCTTGCTCTTTTGAAGATTCCTTCTTTTTTTCTCTGTGTGTGTGTGTGTATGTGTGTGCAAATAACAGAATAATGACTTTAGCAGGTAAGTCACATCCCCCAGAGTACTTAACAGGTACTGAGTAGCCTCCAACGCTATACACATTGAAGTAAAGTGTTTTAAAGACTGGTGATATCTGACCTTTGACATATTAACTGTTTCCTTTCATGCTGAAAAGTGAGAATGGCAGCAATAACACTAAATGCTGACCTCACTGTGATCCTTCTGCTGGGCCTTATAATCATATGGCTTAACAGCACAGATAAAGTTGTTTTCTTCAACTAGTGCTGCTGCTATCAGCTATTGTAATGATTGATTATTTAATGAATGAGTCGAAGAAAAAATACTTCACTGACAAATCTGTCTCCTAAGTAGACTGTATAATCAAAAGTGGTTCAAAACTACACAAAAAATATTTATAGAACCTTAAACATCATCGTCTCAGTTTGATTATTGTTGAACTTGTTCTCTGTGTGGATACTAAACATAAAAGTTAGTTAACAGCCTCAAGACAAAACCAACTTTAATGTCTTACTACATTTGCATTAGGTTTTTGATTGCCATATCGTATATGATATAGAACAGCAATAGAAAGGTTTAAGGAAGGAAAGCACAGCCCCAACTTCGGTTTGCAGTGAAATCACTGTGCTCATAGTTAGTTAGGAAAGAGGGCCAAGGATAATATTAGGCTAGCATGCTAAGATAGGTGATACAACTAAGAGGTATTATGATTGGCAAAATATATCAAGGTAAATGACCACCCAATGGCTGGAGTAAACATTCAGGCAGTATATTACACTCAACTCAATGCTTTCCCTCAGTTAACCTGGAACAAGGAAATAAATTCCCCACTTCTCAAGGTTTTACATTGTCCTGTCTCTTTTCCTGTAACTCAGCTGCATCAAACAGTGTTTCCTTATGATATGACTTTATGTCACTTGATGTTAGGATGTCAATGGCAGTTTCACTTTTTACGAGTACGAGAAGGTGATAGAAGCCGTCCAGATAACACTAAGCTAATTCTTAAATGCTGTCAATCATGTCTAAGTAGGGCCAATTCTATTAGAGCATATGAAAGTCATGGTCCTAGACTCGGTTTACATTCTGTCTTAGTGGTTTCTACTACGTGGAAAGAGGATAAGCATCAGCCTGGCTTTATCTCTCCAGCAGCACTCTGTAGAAGACATAAACATTTGTATAATCAGGTCTTAGGGGCCTCTGTTGGAAAAGGGGTGAAGGCATGCCGTCAAGATGGGAGGTCATTACAGTATGTTATACTCCTTTGTTAATGAAGAGATGATGCTTTAAAATCTTTAAAACTCCTACTACCATTGCTTGCCCACAAACAACAAGCAGGCATTCATTTACGCCCTCTCCACAATAACCATATTTTTAATATGGTGACCAACTCGGACTGATAAAGCAGTGCGTACAAACAATGCTGCATAAAAAAATTCTGGAAGCCTCTTGAAGGGGTTGGGAGGGTGGGGTGAAAGAGCTCTCTGTAATACCTGGCAGATGACAGACATGTGTATGTGAGATATGTCTACTCATTAAACTGCAGCGACCAGCAAAGCTCCCAATGCCAAACATTTCACAGTGAAACTGCACAAGTGACTTTAAAAAGCATAAATGTCTTCCATGTGTATTATGGACATTCCAGTCAACCCAAAATAAAGTAATAGTTAAGTATTGCAACTACAATAGGGACTACATTTTACATAGGGGGACAGCTAACACTGCTTTCAAATAAGTTTTATTTGTTAACATTATACAACAATTTTGTGATTACTTCCAACACTTGGCCTACAGGCAATTTACAGCCATGCTGATATTCAGTAGAGCTGCCATCTTACTTGTGCAATGTTGTTTCATTATGTCATGCACATTTCACCTACAACAGATCATGTTTTGCCAGCATAAACACACATCTGACTGCCAACCAAATTCCTGAGTGTGTACATGCTGACTAACATAAGACAGCAACAGTGCCTCAAATGGGGCTAAACGAGTCACCATGTTCTCAATCATCTCATTACCAGCTGAGCGAACGCAGCCAAGAATCACATCACGCACACTGTAGTATATGTAATGCAATAACTTGAACTAATAAGTTCAGTACATGCTATTTTACATGCTGGGTCTTATTGGATATAGCTGATAAAAGACCACTATAGATCACTAAAATGGCAAATAAAACAGAATTCTTGTACAGTCAAAGTGATTCCTACACTCCTCTTTTTAAACAGAACCAGTGCCATGTCCTGTAAACATGAATAAGTGGACATTTGTTAGGTCAACGAGTCTTTAGTTCCTTGTCCCTCAAGGTACCAATAAAAAGAGAGAGAAAGAGGAAGAGAGAGAGAGAGAGTTGACAGAAAGAGTTAAACACTAGGAGTCTCTCAAGCTTGACAGTCATGTATACAGTGCAGCTTACAGCTATTCAGCAGGTGACTCTCAACCCTTTAGCCTGGTATGCAGCTTATTTCCTGATTACAAGTACATGCAAGTGAAGCTGTAAGAGAAAGAAAGGTTGAGTGAGATGGTGGGAGAGCAGTTAGTTCTTAGAAGATTTTAAATCCCACAATCTCCACTGGGATGTGGGTCCAGAAGTGTTGGTACTTGTGTTCCTTTAAAGCACTGAAAACTAGGCTAATGTATACTGCCACTAACCAAACGGATTAAAAATCTTCTAGGAACAAACACAAGCTTTCCAATAGGCTACTCAGTAGTCAAATATAGGTGTGTTCACTATTTTACAGATCAAAGGAAATCTTGTGAAGTTTGTCGAAGCAAAGCAATGTGAAAAACTAGTCAATTTCATAGTTTACTAGTTGGCTTAATAATCTTATTTGATGGAGTGGTATAATTAGGCTTGCTTTGGGTACAATCGGAATGAAACTGAATGCAAGAGGCTCTATACTGTAATTTATTGTTATTTTGTACTTTATTTTTTGTATAAAAAATACAACATTTGTGGTGAGATGTTAAAAACAGTGATCCAACGGTTGATCTTTGTACTATGAATATAATCACAACATACAGGACCAGAACATATGCTTGCTTTAACAACATGGGTACAATATCAGATTCTGTATTGCTCCAAAGTACCACCATGTTTTTCCCTGTCCTCATCTCTGCTTTCAATTTTAAGTCTGGAGAGCCATAATGGCCAGCGTGTTTTTGCGGTTGGTTGAAGCATATGGTGTGTGGTAGCATGTGGCTTCTATGCTCGGGTGAAAGGAGAAGATTGTGAGATTTATTTCTGTAAAGTTACAACAATAGTGCTGGTTTATATTAGTGTCTGATTTGAGTGGAATGGCCTCAGCCACCAGAACATGAGATGTATCCCTGGTGGAAGGGTCACACATCACTGAGCCACATGTTAAACATCATGTAATGGGGAATGATGATCTAGTAAAAAAAATAATTGCAAATTTCACTGAAGTTTAAAGATGTATTATTTAAAGTTGATGAAATGAAAGTAGTGACAGACTTTTCTTCTGTGAAAAATCAACAACAACAACAAAACAAATTGAAGAATTTGAACAAATTATTCTATCTATGCTTGTTCATTGGATGGCAGCAGATATGAGTGCAATCTGTCTTGGGCAAAAGGTCTGTTGTCAATTGTATAAAATAAATATCACTTTTCTCCCACTGTTTCTGTGACGTTAACTATCAACCATCTTTTATATACAAATACAAAGCTGCCACTTCCTATTTTTCAAAAAGAGCAAATGTATGAACTATCTGATCCCAACAGAGCTACTTTTACTCAAACTATAAGCAGTATAATTACTATGCTTAATATATAAAACATGTTTTCTGCACCACTTTTCACCTGTGTTCATGCTGTGCCTGGCTGCTTGTAGAGTTTTCAGTTTTCTTTTGTTTGGGTTCTCCCTTATCAATCCACCTCCTGAGTTAATCTCTCCTCACAAAGCTCTCCATTTTGTGTTCCTTTCTAGAGATACTGTTACATGCAGCCCAGACACAACTTTGCAGGGCTGGGGTGGGTTGAAGGAAGAGCGCAGGGCCGATTAGCGCACTTCCACCCTCCAGCAGTATGCGATACATGTGCACTCCGTTTACTCCCTCAGTGCGCGCTTTGTGCCGTACCACCGGAAGAGTGGGACGAGCAACCAGCCGGTGAGAGGAGATGATGTCATTTGGCGGGAATGCAGATGGCCGGATCAGTGAAACATGGAATCATACAGAGTGGACACAAGATCTTGTGACACTAAAATACTTCATATTTCTGTTCCATATATAGAGAAATGAGTTTGTAGTATACCTTGTAAAGCAGTCCAATAATGGTTTGTAGTAGGGCTGCACGATGTGTCGTTTAAGCATCGATATCGCGATGTACAAATCCACGATAGTCACATCGCAGGATGTGCGATGTAGGCTGTCGTAGTTGATCCGTTATTCATTAACTGCACGGGCCAGCTACTCCCCTGCCCTTGACGAATGTGATTCGCGAATTAATTGCACAGCTTAACCATCATAGAGTGAAAGTTTATAATTGACAGGACTGAAAACCACATGCAAGTTTAACAAGGCAGAGACAGAGAGAGCGCGCGGCGGCGCGAGAGAGACAGAGAGAGCGAGAGAGACAGAGAGAGAGAGAGCGCGCGCGCGAGAGACAGAGAGAGCGCGCGCAAGAGAGACAGACCGGGAGAGAGAGCGCGCGAGAGAGACAGAGAGAGCGCGCGCAAGAGAGACAGACAGGGAGAGAGAGCGCGCGCGAGAGACAGGGAGAGAGCGCGCGCGAGAGAGACAGACAGAGAGTACATTAGAAGTACCATCAGTTTATAGAAATGTATATGGATTTATTTTGCATGTAATTTTTTTTTCTTATGAATATATATGTATTTTTGTTTTGTTTGTTTCTATTCTGCTATGTACAATGCTTTAGGAATATGTACCTTTGTATGTCATGCCAATAAAGCAATATGAATTGAATTGAGAGAGAGAGAGAGACCGAGAGAGAGCAAGCCGTTTTCAAACAACACTAGCCTGTCTTGCTCTCTCTCCCTCGTGCATATTAATCAATTGACACGATGATGTCAATGTTTAAATCATTTAAAATGAGAATTTAAGTGTGCTCACCCCATTTTTGTTTGTAAGAAAAAATATCGCAATATATATCGCACAAAAATAAAATATCGCAATGTCATTTTTCCCAATATCGTGCAGCCCTAGTTTGTAGTATAAATGACCAGTGTTGACACGCATAATATCTTTATTTTTGATGTTATAAGAATTTACATTAGCAAATGCATTAATGTGAGTCAGAAGTGTCCACAAGCATTCATTTAATTTCCCACAAATGCAGCCCTCTGTATGTGTTCAGTTCTAGTAGATGGCTATCAGCTAGACGGAGGGGACTTATCTCAAACGCAATTGTGCTATGATCTTATCTGTCTTGTGTGTGTTGTTTATCATTGTTGACATGGAGGCTTGGAGTGGAGTGTGAGGGTTTTGGAGTTCCCCTGCACTGCTAATCTAGTGAAACGGCCAAGTGTGTGTGTGTGACAGTTGGATATGGGTTGTTTCGAGTAGCTTGAATTGACGCAACATTTAGTCACCCCCCTCACAAACCTTCCAGAGATCACATGCATGCTTTCTGGACAACCTTTCAGTTGACCACTGGCTTTAGGGTCATTCTGCGTGTGTCTTCATTCTTCTTTCTTGGAAAAAGGGAAGGGGGAAGAAAGGAGGAATTTTCTCATATGCAGAAAAGGGAGGGACAAGAGAGACCCCCACACAGCGAGCTGGTATGAAAGACAGCGCAAAAGAGTGAGTGAGAGAGGGAGAGCTGACAGGATCTTTTCCTCAGAGGAGAGGAGTGATAGGCCCTGTGTTTACACAGGTGTTTTACGAGCTTAGCAGATTGAGCCGTGCGTTCCACAGCATCTTACTATAAATAATGCAGTGCACATACACGTACCTCACATCCAAACCACAAACTGCACAAAACACAGAAAATAAATGTTTGACTTTCAAATAGAAAAATAATGGCCACTAAAAACTAAATGGCTATTGTCATTGGGCTCATGACAGCACTTATAAACTTTTAATTGTTGCTGAGGATGTATATTGTACAAGCAACTACATTAAAGAAAGAAGTGGCCCTTTTTTCCATATTGGGGCTTCTTTTCTTTGGCTTAGACAAAAAAGTTGTCTGTATTCACTGTCACTAGTATTCAACTGAGTAAACCAATGCATTATCAGCTGATAACACACACTAACCTTTGAACCTTTTGATATGTGGCATCTTTGAAGTTGCCACACCCAGTTTACACAATATACAGTATATACTGCTCATAAAGTGTGTAAGCGGTCTGTCAATGAATAGCAAAGTGTCTATGTCTAACCAGAGGTGTTTGAAACTCTGTGCTATTATATGTGTAGTGTATGTGGTCAAACTGAAGGAGAGTTATCTTGGCAGTCAGGCTTATGATCAGGGTTGATGGGGAGCATGCAAAGGGGGTGAGTGGAAATCATCCAATCAGCTTTCTGTACTGCTCAGTAAAAGCAGATTGCTCCAAAAACAAGTACCAAACCACCATGAAACCCACTATACAAACAACCATTGAGAGGCCTCTGAAAATGACTCATAATTAATCATAGTCAGCATTTTATTTTGAGCAATTTCTGGAACTCATTTTACTGTCTCCTTAGGATAAATCATGTTTGCTCCCTATCTGTAAAACTCTCAAGATAAGAGTATTGGATAAATTAATAATTGTACATTTTCAAGTTTAGAAGAACCATGCCAAACATTTGCGCAAACTGCATTAATACCATGCTATTTTATTGTAAAACATTAATGTATGCCTTTTTTTTTTATATCATATACTGTAAATATTGGGCTTTTAAGGTTTAATTATAAAAAGCTATAATCCACTACTTGACAGAGTTTCAGAGGAATTTCAAAGACTTTGTATGTTCCCGCCATTTTGTAGGCATGTCATTCGCTGATAGAAGCAGAACTCACCTCAGATTCAGTGGAATGCAGCTGTGGCTCCACCCATCATAGTTTTTCACCTCAACAAGCCGAAACTACAGCTGAGAGTAAACTCACTAAGGCAATTGCTCCAAACACTGCTCTGTTATGAGCCTGCATGGCAAACTACAATACATACTTTATACTTGAACTAGTATTTGTGTGTAAAATAAAGTGTTTGGAATGAGAGAATAAAAAATGTAGACTAGTGAGAAGATTCAACAGATATATGCCCTGTGTGCCCTCTTCATCCTTAACAAACCCAGGCTCACACACACATTTATAACACTGATCCCACCCCACACTCCATAATACACCTAACTGCCCTAATAGTTTATAACAGTAATAATGTATCTCACTGTGTTGAGTGTTACCTCACTTAAACACACTGCAAAATGTTGCTATGACACTCCCACAGACATTCTAAAAACTAGTACAAGATGTCTTGAAGACTGAAACCAATATCAGCACTAAAACTAAGCAAAGTTTTGGGAGTCAGCCACATGTAAATAATACTTAAGCATTGGTATTGATACAGACTCTCACATTTAATTCTGATTGGAAGATTTCAGTTACAGCGTAATTCGGCATACATATGAAAGGAATTTTCTCTTCGCTAATTTGTTAAAATATATAGGACATAGTTTCTTAAAAGAACTGGCTCGTAAGAATCTAGCTACACTGGTCATGTTGCATGCACTGCTTAAAAGAATCATGTGATTGTGTACTTAACTATTTTGGTCTTGTTGGTTTTTGAGTGTATCCAGAAGACATTTTTCTCTGCTTAAACCTCTCTTTATTTGTTCTGCACACCTATAAGTACCAGCAGGCCAACAGACAAGTGCCTGGCACTCAAGCTGTTTCAAATACACTCAGACACACACACACACACACACACCGACTGTAAACACTCTTTAAGGGGACATGAGGCCCTATGCAAACACAGCAAGCTTCTATTGAGCTCTCTATTGAGATGGCTGCTGAACAATAGCAGGCCAGAACGTCTATCCGCAGATGTGTGTGTGTGTGTGTGTGTGTGTGTGTGTGTGTGTCTGTGTGTTTTTTGCAGACTGTGTGAGTAAAATCCAATTATCAAGGCCACAGCATTAACATTCCTGCAGTCTGGCAGGTGACGGCAGAGTCTTTTCAGGCAGTAGGGCCACTACACCCCGACAAAAGCTGGCGATGAAGATGTATAGATGCAGAGCGGAGGTCCCGCGGGGGTGTGCTCACAAACACAAGGCCATTCTTAAGGAATTCATAGCTTTTGTTGGTGTAGTACAACAAGACTGTCTGTGTCATTTGACTACATGGCGGCTTACGGTGAGAGCTAGAGTTTCTTTGTGAAGACACTGCAGACTAGACAGGAGATAATTTTTGCACTGAAAAGTCAAATTCCATAAGAAAAATAATTTACTGTCAAACCGTAGTCAAGAAAAAAAATCAAATGAATGAGATCTTTAATGAGATCTCAACTGTGTCGCACAGACAGTAACAATATGAAATTTAGAGCAAATTAGCTGAAGTGTTCTGCTTCTCAAATTGTCTCTAGAGAACAAGAAAAACATAAACAATCAACAGACAATCAAGCAGACTGTGTTTTGATTTTTACCATAGATTTCTGCTATATGGAAATCAACTTAAGATAGTCACCACTGATAAGCTATTACTAAATATAATGTAGAAATTCAAACTTTCTGTAAAGCTGCTTTGCACCGATTTGCATCGTGAAAAGAGCTATACAAAAACTTGAACTGAATTGAATCACATTGTTTGGCTTCATTTGTTTTGCAAATAAATGTTTGCCTTAGTTAGTTATTTCAGGCTTAATTATTCATATTAAAATGTATTCTATTACTGTTACTTTTGCTGTCTATTCTATTGTACTATTATTTTTTTCATTTAATGGCACGGCACATATTTAGAGCTGCTCCAGTGCAGCGGCACAGTAATCATATGTGCTTCACTTTCTTTGCTATTGACATATCTGAACGAACTACAAACTTTTCAGCAATGCCTTTGAGAAAAAGATTACGCTTGAGAAGTGAAGAACACTAGACTGAGTGGATCAAGCAATCTTTGGAAATATCAAAATGAATATTTGATTTATTATTCAGTTGTAATATCTAAATTTACTTGCAGAGTTTTTTAGTTTAATGTTATTTAAATTGAATAGTACTGAATTTGAATATTAATTTATCTGCCATAACATGAAAGTAACTATATGTTTATTAGGTATACAGCACATCTCTACTAATTGTCTTGTTTGTTTTTCTTTGTATTTCTGTATGTATATAAATTCAATTCAATTCAATTTAACTTATGCATAACATTTCCTAAACTATGAAACAGACAACCTACCAGCGAAAACACTTAAGATATTATGAAATAAATTCACACTGATGACCCACTATATTAAGAGTCATTTTAAAATTTTCTCAAATCACAATCATGACTATACATACTGTGAATTATACTGAGGTTGCCACTGTGGGTGTGCATGACGGAGGACGTCACATGCTACATGCCAGTTGGTGTTCTGCTCTGAACTTAAGTATATATAAAAAGAGAAACACACATACACACTCCGTCAGCATGCTTGAGCTCTTAAAGAGATTTTGATGCCATAATAGCTGTAAAATCCTGTGATTTATTATATAACAGTGATGTAGCTGTTGAAACAGCCTTTCTCTCTCTCTCTCACACACACACACACACATTGTCTCACAGGGTGATCTGATCTCCTTGGGAGATGCCAGACGAGTGCAGCAGCAGAATGATTGGCGGTGGCCCTTTATACTTTGTGAATCCGCAGGTGCAGCAGATCCCTTACTGAGAAGAACGAGTGTGTGTGCATGTCGTCACAAAGGCCTGTGCTGTTCTGCTTGCTGCACTCACACATCAGCTCATCTGAGATCAGATCCTCCATTAAGAGCACCAGCCTTACCAACTTCAAGCCAAACCGCAACATTAAACAAAGCTGACTGTCCAAATCCCACAAGATAACTTAAGAGAAATAACAAGAACAAGAGCTTTCCTCTAAAGGAATAAAGAATAAAGATGTTGAGGAATAAAGAAATTGCACCTGGATGAAGCCAACACTCTGCATCAGTACTGTTCTCTTATGAAAAGGTGAATAAAATTAAAACATATGCCAGGAGATCCTTGTGTAAATGTTATTCAAAGACTTTAACTTAACCAATTCTATCCAACTGAATGGGATCACTTTTCAAAACACAAGCCAAAATACATTTTTTATGCTTTCTAGAGAAAAAATGTTGGTCATGTTTGCTTGTGTAAAACCCATTGCCACAATGCCAAGGTTGTTGTGGGTGATTGCCTGGCAGTTTTATGTGGTTGATAAGACATTCCAAGTGTCCTTTGATGCATTGCTAGGGAAATGCTAAGTGGTTTTTTGTTGGTTTGTTTGTTTGTTTTTACCAAGAAAAACATTATGTATATGAGCTATCTCTGATGGAAGGTAAATGTGTGTGTGTGTTGGAGGTATGTTAAGTATTTAAAAAATTTTAATACAGGGCAGTTGCTGGTGCTTTGTAGCAGCCATATCACCCTGCAGCCCAAAACTGATTGGCTTCACTCTGTCTCCTCTCCACCAGTAAGCTGGTGTTTGGTGGGCGTTCTGGCGCAATATGGCTGCTGTTGCATCATGTCGGTGGATGCTGCACACTGGTGGTGGTTGAAGAGATCACCCCATTCTATGTAAACCGCTTTGAGAGCCCAGAAAAGCGCTATATAAAGGTAAGGAATTATTATTATTATTATTATTCCAAAGGGCAATGTTCAAAACAATAACACCATCCATTAAAATATGACCCATCGAATAGGCCCAATGTTTATCCTAATCCTTTAGCAAAAGACTAAAAAGATGAAGGGTAATTTGTCTATTTAACACCCTGAACATGAAAGCTAGAATGAAAGTTCTGAATGAGTGAATCCTCTACTCTATTTGTGTGTGTGTGTGTGTGGGTGTGTGTGTGTGTGTGTGTGTTTGCTCTTGTTTTTGTGACATATCAGGACACAACTCTGTATAATGACATGGGTATGACACAGGTATTACAAGGAAAGGGTGACTTATGAGGACATAACCCATGCCCCCATTTTTCAAAACGCTTATAAATCATACAGAATGAGTTTTTTTGAGAAAGTAAAAATGCACAGTTTCCTGTGAGGGTTAGGGTTAGGTGTAGGGTTGGTGTAGGGCCATAGAAAATACAGTCTGTACAGTATAAAAACCATTACGCCTATGGGATGTCCCCACTTTTCACAAAAACACGTGTGTGTGTGTGTGTGTGTGTGTGTGTGTGTGTGTGCCTTGAGCATTGGGTTGGTCACTACTCTTGTCAGGGCTGGTTACAACTCCCCCACACTCTTCCAGATTTTCTCTCTCTCTTCAGTAAATCTGTAGCTTTGCCCGCAGCCAGAGGGACTGAGCTTAATTATTCTCGGATGCAGCATAGAAAAAAAGTCAAGCCCTTTTCACATTCAGGTTTTTCATTCATGCATTCTGGTACTACCCAGCCATTTCAAGCCTGGCACAGTGGAACACTTATATCAGGCTGTCATTCATTTTTTATTCTTTATTTACTTCTACAATACGCTCCTAAACCAACTTTCCATGCATGACCCCAATCACTCAAGGATCTTTATAAAAATTTGGCCCTCTCATCATACAGTTTACAAATGGTTCTTATGGATTTATTCCAAATCATAGTTAGCTGTCATTTAAGGGAGCGACCATAGGAAATGAAACTAAAGTAAGGGTTTTCAATGTTTACAAACAAAAAGCATTATATTTCAAATAACTTATAAATCCCTGTGTGCTTTATAGCTGTCCACAAAACATTTCAGGACCTTCACGGGTCTCTAGTTGAACCATGTAGGTAGGTAGCACACTTGGTTGTGGAACATAGCTAGTGTTTATTAAAGGGGTCATATGATGTGGTTTCAAGTTTTCCTTTCTCTTTGGAGTGTTACAAGCTGATTGTGAATAGATAAGTTCCCTAAAGTTGCAAAGGCTAAAGTCTCAAACCCAAAGAGATATTCTTCATAAAATTTAAGACTCGTCCACGCCTTCCTAAAAACACTTTATTTAAACATGCCCCCACATGTATATGTCACGATGTGAGAAGATTTGCATAACGCAACACCAAATGTTCATGCAAAGAAAGAAGTCGTTACTTTATTGTTGCTGCCACCACAGACGGCATGTTGTGAAGACGCTGTGTTTCACTGCAAAAGCGAAACTTCTTTGTTTGGCCTTCTAAAACAGGACACAACTAGAACTCAGTGGTTAAGTTGTATTTACAACACTGTTTTAGAACAGTTCAACCCAAATATTCAGATGTGTGCAACACATTTTATGGAGGACTGTTTCCTGATCCTGGGAGTAGACTACAAAGTTCTGTTCTGACTCACAGTCTGTAAGTACATTTACATATTTAAAGGATTTGCCACTGACTATTCAAACGCGAGTTTTGAGCAGTGTAGAGTAGCGCTTGTTGTTTGTCGTTTCTCCAATCACGAATGCAGACATGGTTTTATGTTTACACGGCACGATGCAACACAACGCATAAAAAAACAATATAAGTCATTAAAATCAGTAATTATGTCCCCACTGGATGCAACAAATGCCTTGTTTATAATGGGTTTTAATGTCAATGTCTTGTAGCGCCAGTCTTCTGACCAGGACACGGCATGACAGTATGATAAGGGGCATAACATTTCTGTCCCACGCTTGAAGCATTCAGTCAATCACAATGCAGTGGATAGCTGGCCAATCAGACCACACCTCGCTTTTCAGAACGATAAGCTTTGTAAAAATGTATGCATTTCAGAAAGGAGTGCCAAAGAGGAGAAACAATAATGTACTGTACAGTATGTGGAAAAAAAATGTTTAACCTTAAACCGCATAAACACATTTCATTACACCAAATACACAAAATAATGTTATTTTTAGCAACATCATAAGTGTGGCTTAAATATAAGCCAAAATATAAATTACTAACACTAAAGTGTTAGTACTGCTAAGGAAAGTGAGTGAAATTGTTGATCCTCTGTGGAATGGTGGGACATTGGAAGGGATTCATTTGAGTGGAGTTGAGCCGACAGTGACCACTGTAAGTTGTAACGTACACTTCATCATTACAAACCCAGTGGGAATGTAGCCCCTGACAAGGCACTTCCCGCCACACGTACACACAAGCAAGCCACAGCAGCTGTGTAAGTGTGCGTGCATGCACAAGCGTCTTTGGGCTACAATATAGTGACCTAAATACCTTAACTATTTCTATTCATAAACACTGTACATGTGCTAATGCTATATAATGCAAAAGCACACTTGACTGACCAACACAAAACCACATTTCATTGACCTAGACCCGCCAAGCTAATGTCAGCTCAATAAAAACACGTAAAGAACTTTAAGAAAGTTCTCCACACTCACACACATAAACATGCAGAGGTTTGCTAGGCCAGCGGGAGTAGGGGCAGGTTGGCAAGCTGTGGATTACAGTCTGACAGTGGCCCATTGTTAATTGAATGCCATGTGTGAAAGCTACAGAGAGATTAGTTTGTACAGCTGCTGCAATTTGTCATAACTGCCCTTAACAAGGCACACATGGTGGGTTGTGGTTCAAGCCACAAGAGTCTTGACTTTTTTCTGTTTTTTATACTGCCCAATAATTTACCATTAGCTAATTAAGATGTTTCAATACCAAAACACATCATTGTCCTTGAAGGACATTTTAATCTTTATTGCTAGGTTTTCTGAAAAGGTTTCCTTATTGTAGCTCCTCTCTAAGCAAGCAAAGTCAACTTTAGTTTTAACTTAGGATTTTTTTTAAACTAAATATTTTCAAAATCAACTTACCACAATTATCATTAGCATCTACTCGATCTTAGGGAAGCCCTGAATAATTAGGCTGGTTTTTGGGATCACCCGACCCCAACAGGACACATTTCTCAAGAATAGCTTACACAAGCTCTTGTGTACTTAAAGGTTCTTTTTTTTGTTTGTTTTTTTTTTTTTTTTTTTTTACAATCGACAGACAGACAGACAGATAGTATTTATGCTGTCTATTGCACAGGATATCTAGCTTTATCTTTGTCTTATCTTTATGTATAAGAAAGCAAAATAAATGTACAAATAATATTTCTGATTCAAATTAACATTATCACACACAAGCATACACTATTTAGAAATGAAAATGTATGAAAATGTAACAGTTGTGTATTTGTCAATGTAAGGGAAAGGCTAAATACAATACATCCTCTCTGGAGAACAATGGTCAACTTTCCTCTAATCCTTCTTAAAGCAGATTCAAAAGTTCAGAGTCTGTGTCTGAGCAAAGGTGGCATTGTTCTGGTGCTCGGAAAAAGACATTACAAAACATTGTAATGCATCCCCCACTGATGGCAAATGAATGAGCTGCAGGAAATTCCAGCTGGCAGTTATGGATTGGGATGTTTTCAGGTTCGGGGGTAAATGTGGTCAAGTGGGTATCAGGAAACTGAAGTGAAAAAAGTGAAGCCATGACTAGTTTCCAACCCAGTAATCAAAAAGCCTACTTTGACCTATAAAGTGTCCCCTTCCTGCATGCCTTTACTTTACAACCTATGACGTCATCATAATCTGTTTTATTGATCGTACACTGACATGGGTGAACAGTAAAAACACAATGTGTACGCCACTGAACCAGCATAGCTGTAGTAAGTATGCCTTTTCTGTCATGGCAAACCTTGTTGGACCGCATCATTACATTATTATTTTGGGAAAGAAACATAAAGTAAATGTGGGTTCAGGGCCTATGCACATGTAACAGCCTTAATTACAAACTTCCACATCTGAACTCGGGACCCAAATCTGAAGTGCCTGAACACAAAAATACACCGGCAGTACTGACAAATGCCATGGCGGAGCTGTGGTTATCAAGGCTGTACGCTCGATTTTGTCTAAATGCAGGCTTCAAGAACTGAAGTGTGGGCGAGCATGTGTGTTTCTGCATGTATGTGTGAGAGAGTATGCATGTGGGTGGGTACATGTTCTACTAAAGTCAGAGAGACACAACAGGGGAGAAGGAGAGAGGGGAAAAAACAGCAGCTAGATTCCTTGGCCAGCAGAAAGGCAGGCCAATTTGAGAAAAATTCCAGTAATCTGGAGCCAGTGCGTATATCCTTTCAGTGCAGGCTTTCATAATGAGGTACATACGTAGCCATTAAAGCCCTGCATTCATTAGCGGCCCCGTTACCGGCAGAGTGCGTTTAATCACAGCCTCCCAACTGCTAGTTCCGAATCGCTCTGCATTTAACACACCAACTTCCCAGAACCCTCTGCCCTGAACTGTCACTGGATAGGGCAAATTACAGGAACAGATTTCTGCAGAAACGAAGAGCTGAAAGCAGCAAGAAGTTTGCAATCAGTGACAGGTGGATACACACTGGGCCTGTCAAGATAAAACTATATTTTACTGCCAACACAATACTAAAATAAAATACTTTTATAATTAAGATAAATTATGAAATCTTTCTACAATCAAAATAACTGGAAATGTAGTGCAGTTAATTAGCTTAAAATACCTTTTACGTTTATAGAGAGTTAGTCACTCATTGCTCTTAATTTACCTTTGTTCTTCATTATTGAATGTTTACCTGACCCAAAAACCCAAAGTAAGGTTTAAGTAAAGCCCTGTTTCCACTGCAGGAACGTTCCCCAGGAACTAAGGACTTTGGGCCGGTACTCAGTGTGTTTTCACCGCAGGAACCACGATCTAAATAAAGTTTCAGATAAAAATCTGCCCCTCAAAAAGTCCCTGCTCACGAGGTACTTTTTCAAGGGTCTGGAACTTTCTGGGGTGGGACTTGCTGAACATGCTGATTGGCTGAGCAGCATTGTATTTCAGCCACCAAATATTTGCATAATATTTTAAAATATTACTGTTATTGTGTCACAATATGTAATGTTTATTTATAAAGACAGTGCCTATTTGAAAACGTGCTTCGCCAATTTTGGAGACGTGAGATCCATGCGATTAGCGGGCACTCAGTGCTACATAAGATATAATTTGTTTTGGGTGAATCTAACAGGTAATCTTTGGTCTTTATTCTATTAATCTATTAATATGTTAAAATGAAAAGAGGCAATAGCCTACTGTTTGATATAATATTTTGTTTCATTGTTATGTATGTACATTCCCCTAAACTACATTTCTGTGGCTATTAATGTGTTTACATGAAAACGAAAAGAGGCAGTGGTGTTTGTTATCATATTTTGCCTTATTGTAAATACAGTAAGGAAAATTGCAGTATCCAAGGCGAGCTGACTGTTTTCAAGTACACTGCTGTTTGCAGAATTACTGGACTTGCATCGTCCCGTCCCCGGGAGTTCACACTCCTGAGTCGAACTTGGGAAGTCCAAACTACTGAGGATGCAAGTCCGAAATTTACGTACTTAGTAATGAAAAACGAGCGAAGACCTACATCACCAGACTATTTGCCAAATCTTGTCTGTATTTTAGACAGACAGCAACTAGGTATAAAAAAGTTCCTGGGACAAACTGTTCAAGGTAATTTTGTTGGAAAAGCGTCTTAAGTAATACCAGGAAAGTTCCATACCAGTGTTCTCATTTAAATTGTTCATTTAAACTCTTGAAAAAAAGGAATGTGTTAAACATAGTAGTTTCACAGTGGAATCAAACTGGTATCATGAATTGTGAAATCTCACTGCCGACATTGTGGTATCACGCAAACACTTACACACAAAATATTTATGATCAAGTAATAAAGATTTGCTTAGAATAATTTATTTTATAGGACTATAATATGTCTGCTCACCTTTGTCGATTAACACTAAATTGCGGCTAATATTTTTTTCTGTGGGTGGATTACTAGTGAAATGAAAGAAACTCCCACAAACCTGTGCAAACCTGACTCAGAAATAAACCTTGTTTTAGCTTCACTCTCTGTACTATCAGGTCTATCAACTATCTTCTTGTTCTCTCCTGCTGTTTCTTTTTTACTAAAATCTGCCCTTATACAATGAAGCCATGTGAAAACAGGATGCTATTATCACTGGGGGAAAGCGGCTGGAAAAGCACATTTTTGACATCTATCTTTCCCATGATTACAGAGGGTTAGTTTTTATGTTGATCTACCTCACAGGATGCCCATACAGGACCCACTGGGCACTCAGCTACACAGAACTAGAGCACTCGTGTGACTGCACTTAAGGGACTAGAAATAACTGCAGGCGTGGACAGAAGTATACTTATTTTCTTTAGAAAAATTATAGTTTTACATTATCCGAAGAAAATGTGAGTGGTTCCTGCCCATGAAAAACCCAGGATGCTAGGGTGATGTACATAGTTTCCAAACAATTGCTATGCAGTTGCTAAGGTCTTCTGAGTGGATTTTACTCTATTTCTCTGAGGTTGATGAGGTGTTCTGGACCCTAGATATGGCTTGGGTCCCTTCTTTAAAGTAAATGAATACAGTTTTTTTTTCACATTTTTACCATCCAGGTGACAATTAATTTCCTGATTGTATAGAAAGGTTATTCTAGATGTAGGAATTCAATAAGCCCAGTAAAGAGTGTGTGACATATTGTGCTATGAATAATGCTTCTGGAGAAACTTTTAACCCCACACAAAGTTATTCATAATGTGTTTTACGTCTTGGGGGCCATCTTTTTGACAGACTTGACCCCATTGTGGCTTCCCAACTCTTCCACAATGTTACCTCTGGGTCGTCCGTCTCATTGCCGGGGGGTACTGTACCAGACACCACAAAAGAATAGATGGCCATCACTCTGAATCCTGTCTGCCATGAAAAGACCTCAACTGTGGGCCGAGGGGGGAGAAGTCACTGTCTCCCATGGCAACCTCCTCAATTGTCTCTGGCCTTCTCTGGCAGCTATTCATTGGGCCCGTCCCCTTAATGAAGGATGCCCATCAGTGTAGAGATGTGAAAGACACTGAATGTCCCACCACGGTGGAATCCAGACTCTCTCTCTCTTCATGTCTGTCTCGTGCCCTCTTCAGCTCCCCAGGTCTCAATATGAGTTTCTCTGCTACCTTCACTCTAAGCCCCCTCTGTCTTTCCCTTTTGTCTGGCCCTCTCTGGATGATCTCCATTGGCGCAGCTGCAAGATAAGCATGTTTGGTTAATGGCAAAGAGGAGATGAGGCCATTATGGAGTGGTGCTGGTCCAGTCTGGGGTTGGGGAAGACCCAGACACCCCATACAGTGATATACAGTAAGGGAGGATGGGGCCATCCGTCTTCATTTGGAGAGAAGGAAGGGTCAGTGTTGGTTCTCTTGTCAAGTGGGCCCCAGGGATAAGAAATGTATTCCGGGTTCTCATAAAGCCTCCGTCTGCACCGATGATGTGGAGATGTATGGAAGTGGCTTTGAGCAATGCAAGATAATTCTTTGTTTAAAAAAAAAAGCAGGAAAGTCTGTGACCCCTGAAAAGAGAGTTCATTTTCCAACATACTTTCCCATTTTTTCATGATAGTAGACTCTGGCATTTACGTCAACATTAATGATAGGCTGCACTTCCACCACTTTTGATAAAACATTCCAAAGGGAATATCCCTTCTCCCGACCACACACTCAGACACCCACTCGCACACTGGGTGAAGTTGCACCCACACTGCAGCACAGACCCTTCCACACTCCTCGCAACCATGGAGATTTATGTACACATTACAGTGTGTGAAAGAAGACAAGAGAGGTTATAGTGTGCTTGAGCCTGAGGGTATTCAGTCAACAAAGAGTCCCAGAGATAGCGTACACAAAAACAGTCTCCAACACACACATCAACTGTTTATAAAATCTAGCAGCACCTTAGACGGAAATTGTGTGGTGAGGGAGAAAGAAAGAAAGAAAGAAAGAAAGAAAGAAAGAAAGAAAGAAAGAAAGAAAGAAAGAAAGAAAGAAAGAAAGAAAGAAAGAAAGAAAACAAAGCAAAACAAAACAAAGCAAAATAAATCTAAATCAAAAGAATTCATTAGTTTTTTCCCTGAACCTATTTCTTCAAAAGCAACTTATTACTTAAAAGAAGTAATAAGGAGTAATAAGACAACAGAAACATGAAGAAGAAGAAAACAAAAGGATAAACAACAAAGGAAGAACTCAAGTAAGAATTTATTACAAAAAACAAAAGCAAAGAATGAAAGGTAAAAATAAGAAATGCAAGAAGAAAGAAAGAAATAAATAAAGAAAGAAAGAAAGAAAGGCAATAAGGCAGAAGAGAAACAAAGTGCAAAGCAAGAGACACCATGACCGAAAGGAAAGTAAGAGAAAACAAATGAAATGGTGGGGGGAGATTTCCTTTGCGGCAGCATGTGGAGTAACAGTACACCACTGAATTGAACCAACAGGGAGGGGGAGAAATCAATAAGGGAGGCCAGAGAGCTGGAGGGAGCTCTAAATGGATTAGACTAAGGGAATGTGTTCGATAGGTTATGGCTTTTGCGTGAGGTAGTCACCGCGGGCCATGCAGAATACTAATCAGTGCTGCAGTCTCTGCTTCAGAGACCTCACTGCATGCTCAGCACAAACACACAGCAACCTCATCCCCCTCTCAGCTCCCGCTCTGAGATCATAGAAGAATCAGTAGATTTGTACAGCAGATTTATCTGCAGTATTGTTGTGGATTCCAAAGTTTTCCAGCAACATTCTTGAGATGCTTACATCATAAACTCGTCCCAAGCGATGCGATCGGATGGCCTCGTACCATTGGGCTGCTTGGAGTGGAAGGGGATCAAGTTCCTTCAAAAGAAAACCAAATGGATGGCGTAGGTTAAATAAGGCCAGTGTCTTTATCTCTGCTTTGGTATTCAACAGCCTGCATGAGCTGCTCTACGCATATGCCACCATAAAAATGTAGCTTACATACTTTGAAATGAACTAGTAGCTAAAGAAAAGGGTGTTTCTGGAATAAAAACCTGTTTAATCCACCTTTTAGTACAGATTTCTCAAGCGAGAATAAACAGGCATGCAAAGAAATGTGTGTTTTAGTCAATCAGGCTCTTTAATCAGAGCAAACTCAGCAGAAAAGAACTCACAACACCCACAGGCCACTAAGATTATCGTCTGAATTAAAGTCGTAGTGGCAAATCCTTTCACTGCTACTCCACCACTACCCCCCTTCTTCCTTCTCTTTCCCTCTTTATGTTTAATGTGGCGGTACACCAGTATACTAAAACATCAAACAGAAGCTACTGCCTTTCATTTCCACAACTGAAACCAAGTCGTGCGTTGTAGTTCTTTTTTGAAAGCAAAGCACCAACAAATGCGTGGTTCAGAGGAGAAACCGAGAGCAAGGGAGAGAAAAAGAGGGAGTGGAAAAAGAGACCATCTGTACTGATTTTTGGGAGCGAGTCAGTAGCTGCGGGCCATCAAGTGGATGTGCTGAACACTTTTTTTGTCTCTCTCAAAAAGGACAAACTCTTGACTGCCTCTGCCACAAGGACCCACTGGAAACAATCAGCAAATAAATAAATAAATAAATGACTAGACAAAAACAAATGCTGTGGCCCTGTTGCATTCCATACACTCGTAGTTCTCTTTTCTACAAGTTTTGGCTAGGAACTCAAATTGTCAATTGGTTTGTGTGTTTGTGTGTGTGTGTGTGTGTGTGTTGTCCCAGCCACCTGCCCCTTCTTACTATTACAGCACACTGGAGTTTATATTGCATCTGCAAACATTGCCAATGGGAACGATGTGTCACATGGATGTAAAGGAAAAATACAAAGGTTTACAAAAGCGCACTGAGAATAGGGATGGTAATTGTAAAGACGTTAACAGCTCCAGTTAATTCCATTAATGATTTATTAGTTCTTGTAAAAGTAAATGTTTCTGAAAAAGAAAAGAAAAATAAATACAATTCCACAGTCAAATTGTAAGATAATAATAATAAAAAAAAACATTTCATTCAGTTCTCACAAAAGGTGCATTTAAACAGCCTTTTTAAAGGCGCCATCAATACTTGTCAATACTGTCCTTTACTAAATATTATACAGCCAAAAATACGGTAACATATTTTATTCATTTATTTTTATAAATTATTATTTAGGATGTGCACTTTTTACTACACACTGTTATATGAACAAGCAGGAAGATTTAAGTCTCTCAAACGTTTGACTCAATAAAAAAAACTGACTCATAAGAATTGTTTATTCAGGAATGGGACTACAGTCGTGACCAAAAGGTTTGAAAATTACATAAATATTGGAAATTGGAAAAGTTGCTGCTTAAGTTTTTATAATAGCAATTTGCATATATTCTAGAATGTTATGAAGAGTGATCAGATGAATTGCATAGTCCTTCTTTGCCATGAAAATTAACTTAATCCCAAAAAAACCTTTCCACTGCATTTCATTGCTGTCATTAAAGGACCAGTTGAGATCATTTCAGTAATCGTCTTGTTAACTCAGGTGAGAATGTTGACGAGCACAAGGCTGGAGATCATTATGTCAGGCTGATTGGATTAGAATGGCAGACTTGACAAGTTAAAAGGAGGGTGATGCTTGAAATCATTGTTCTTCCATTGTTAACCATGGTGACCAGCAAAGAAACGTGTGCAGCCATCATTGCGTTGCATAAAAATGGCTTCACAGGCAAGGATATTGTGGCTACTAAGATTGCACCTAAATCAACAATTTATAGGATCATCAAGAACTTCAAGGAAAGAGGTTCAATTCTTGTAAAGAAGGCTTCAGGGCATCCAAGAAAGTCCAGTAAGTGCCAGGATCGTCTCCTAAAGAGGATTCAGCTGCGGGATCGGAGTGCCACCAGTGCAGAGCTTGCTCAGGAATGGCAGCAGGCAGGTGTGAGCGCATCTGCACGCACAGTGAGGCGAAGACTTTTGGAAGATGGCCTGGTGTCAAGAAGGGCAGCAAAGAAGCCACTTCTCTCCAAAAAAAACATCAGGGACAGATTGATCTTCTGCAGAAAGTATAGTGAATGGACTGCTGAGGACTGGGGCAAAGTCATATTCTCCGATGAAGCCCCTTTCCGATTGTTTGGGGCATCTGGAAAAAGACTTGTCCGGAGAAGAAAAGGAGAGCGCTACCATCAGTCCTGTGTCATGCCAACAGTAAGGCATCCTGACACAATGTGTGGGGTTGCTTCTCATCCAAGGGAGTAGGCTCACTCACAATTCTGCCCAAAAAACACAGCCATGAATAAAGAATGGTACCAAAACACCCTCCAACAGCAACTTCTTCCAACAATCCAACAACAGTTTGGTGAAGAACAATGCATTTTCCAGCATGATGGAGCACCGTGCCATAAGGCAAAAGTGATAACTAAGTGGCTCGGGGACCAGAATGTTGAAATTTTGGGTCCATGGCCTGGAAACTCCCCAGATCTTAATCCCATTGAGAACTTGTGGTCAATCCTCAAGAGAAGGGTGGACAAACAAAAACCCACTAATTCTGACAAACTCCAAGAAGTGATTATGAAAGAATGGGTTGCTATCAGTTAGGATTTGGCCCAGAAGTTGATTGAGAGCATGCCCAGTCGAATTGCAGAGGTCCTGAAAAAGAAGGGCCAACACTGCAAATACTGACTCTTTGCATAAATGTCATGTAATTGTCGATAAAAGCCTTTGAAACATATGAAGTGCTTGTAATTATATTTCAGTACAGTAAAATTACACAGACTGTCCAGCGCTCCTTCAGAGTTTTCTCTAGTGCCCTTAATCAGGAAGAAAAATCATATAACTTTCCATGTATGTGGACATCAGGGACAAAGTGAATTATATATGAGGAGACAGACAGCAAGAAAAAAGTGAAAAGTGGAGAAACCAAAATCAGTACTTAGTCACCGACAGGGATGATGACCTCTAGGTCATGTGGCTAGTCCTGACCCTGCCGTATACTCAGCCAGCTGGAAAACTAGGCGCAAACAGCTCTTCTACAGCGAGCACACACACAGCTAATAAAGGCCCAATAGGGAACTCAGTGTGTTTGTATGTTGGGGGTTCTGGCAAGTTGAGGGAGTTTGATGAATGACCAGCTCCTCTCAAGGAGTTGGCAACCGCTTCACTGACGCAGGCATCCAAATGTCATGAGCAAGCTGGGGGTCCAGGTGCCCCCTGAAATGACCCCCTGGCCTTCCCCCACGTGCTGCAGGCCGCCACCTTGTTTTCAAAGATCTTTTGTGGTCAATTAAACTTCACGTGACACCTTCCGCATCTTTAGCGAGGTCTTGACACCAGGGGCAAAAGCTATGTCCTGCAGTTGTAAAACAAGACCTCTTTAACATGCTAGAACAAATGAGAAATAATCCAGCCGACACCAGAAAAGCAGCCAATAAAACACTGCTTACTTCCCAAGCAAACGAATAACACTGGGTTAAAAACAACCCATTTTGGGTTGTTATTAAGCCAAGGGCTGGGTAGATTTACCTAGCAAATTGGGCTGTTTATTTAACTCAGCATATTGGGTTTATTCACTTTTTACTATATTACTTATATCTTATTTTTTACTTCATACACTAAATAATGTTTACAGATTAACTTAAATCATGTAAACTTTTCTAAAATACTCCACAAAACCACTGGTTTGCATGATAACTTCCTTTATTTTACTTTATTTATAATTTACAGGATTTTTATATCATTTTTAATAGGCTATACATATTGCCTATATTTAAACTCATTTAACAAACATTAGAAGAAAATTTTAACATTAAACAGAAGTTATTTACGTGTAATTGACCAGTCTCTGTTATTCTGTTTCCACCATAACGGGGCTGGTCCTCTTGCCCGAGATGGAGTCGTGTTAGGTGTGGAAATGCTAACATTAATGGACCACCGCCCTGCGTTTCACTCTAGCTGAAACATGCTGTGACTCCATAACCTGCCAATAAACAAACAATAAACAGCTCTGAGGATGTTTTAACATCCAATGTATTATATTCAGTATCTTTATGAATAAAATTGTTTATTTTATGCAAAGCATCAGACTTTTCCATCACGCGAAAAGACCGCAACACTCATTAAAGGTGATTCGCACCTGTATGTTGCTCTGCATAAAATTGAACGACATACAGCACAGTAATGATTTTATAGATAAAATAAAATGTACACAAACCTGTATTTTACCGATGAATGCATCAATTCGATGGCGTTTAGAACTGCTCTCTTGTGTAGAGAAGACGCAAAATCGCTGCAATAAATAACTCAACCACTGGGTTATGTCTAACCCAGGAGCTGCAAAACTACCATAACACTGAAAAAAACCAACCCAAAAAATGCTAAAAAATAAAATAAATAGGGTTTTTTAGAGTGTAAACATTGGGGAGTTTGGGGCAGGAAATCACAGCACCTTCACACTGTTATTGATACATTGAGCTCTTGTGATTGTGTAACACCTTCTAGTTGTTGAGTAATGCTTGCTGCGCCTGCACAAAACATAACAGTTTGTTTTTGGTGTTCAATAACTGGAAATCGTAAGAAAAAGAAAAATCTACATATTAAATGTTAATTAATTTTCTTTAATTTAGCTTTACAAAAGGACAGTTAGGTGTTTGAAACAAACCAACTGCCAGACCAATGTAAATATTTATTAGAGGCTTGAACCAGCACTTAATTTACACTGGCATTTTTGAGGTTTTGTGTAATGTCATATGTTTAGGATAGTGTAAACAGTGAGATAAAGGTTGTGAACATATTCCAGCATGGGATGAAAAATAAATAGCCTGAGTTAAAATGAAAAAATGCTTGTTTGATATAAACCAGCTGGTCCCTTTTCAAATCTATTTCTGCCTAGTCACTGTTCTACTATAAAAGTCTGTACAGTGTAAAATTCAACAGACTCAAAAACATTCATGAAACAAGTCATCATCATACAACACAAGCTATTAGGATTCTTTCCCTGTCTAAAGGGAGGGCTAGTTATGATTTGAGTTCTGAAGTGAAAAGGGCATCACTTCACATAAACAGGTTTGATTTGCAGGGGCCAACGTGGGCAATCATAAAAAAAAAACAGATTCAATATTTCTTCTCCTCATTACTTTCTCATTTGCAAGCAATTCAAATAATCAAAAATGAATTCTGCTGAACTGTTTTCACAGAGAATAACTGATCTGGATAATGTTAGAATTATTTCACAAGAGAAAGGAGCTGAACAGCACTCGTAAAAGCGCAGGCACAATGGCATGGCCAGACTTGGTGAAGTGCAGAGGCAGGGCATGGCACGATGCCCAACAACAAGCCTGCTGCCCCTCATTCCTGTCCTCTCAAACACCTTTTCAATGGGTATTCAGCTGGGCATTTACTAAGGAGCTATCACAAATGCAGGCGAGTCAGACTAAACCCAAGGCAAACCAATTGATGTCCATAGAGATACCAGGTGCTGTGGATAGCAGTTAAAACACCTTAAAAATTAAACCAGAACACAAAATCAATTACAAATTGTACACAAACAACAGTAGCTGTGTTGTACTGTAAAAATATGTACAATCATTCAGTGAAAATGTAAAACAGTTTATGTAATAGCACATGGTTTGCACTGCAGTCACCTTACGAAGGACCTTTCGCTGGCATATAGACATGAAGAACACAATTTACTTTTTCAGTTCACAGCCTGGGACCACAACCACAATTTCCTTTGTGATGGGGGTAAAGATTTCCCTTTTGTTTTACATTCGGTTTTATTTTGCTGGATTTTATACATGTGAATAATGTCAACTGCTATTCCACTGTCATCAGGAAACTTTCCTTCTTGCCCACTGCATTGCGGATGCCAACTAACGAATCAAAGGCATGCAGCAAGCAGACAAAGAGGGTTTGATACCAAATCCTCAGTTGCTGGCACTCTCCCTACCACTCTCCTGGCACAACGCTAACAAAATGGCTGCCCTGGGTGCACTGGCACAATGTGAGAGCATTGTCTAGAGATGGGTGCTGGATACTAGAGGCAAAACATGCCGCAATGCCATGGTTAAGTCCTTAACAGAGAACCCAATAATCATTTGCTGACACTAATTTACTTGATTAGTTTTTTTCCATACTATTCTTTTTTTTATTATAAAAAGGTCAGCAGCAAGTGATTATGTTACACAAACGGGTATAATTATATATATATATATATATATATATATATATATATATATATATATATATATATATATATATATATATATATATACCCGTTTGTGTAACATAATCACTTGCTGCTGCTGACTGATTTTATAAATGTTAGTCATTAAAGATATTTCAGATATTTTCTTTTATAAACAATAGTAGAGGCTATTGTCTATTTAGTGCATGAGAGATTTAGGTTGCCATGTGAATGCCAACATGCGAACGCACACCATCTTACAAAGACACAAAAGAGATTCTGATGCCAACCATGATGCCAGTGGCAACCATTATTGTCCCTCCACTCTGCCTTCTGCTTACCCTGGCACTTCAGTTTCACAAAATGGAGGTGCCGTGGCTGACGATAAACCAACTCTTTGTGACAACATTCAGATTCACAAAAGAAACACTTTGATATTATTAAAATAACAAAATATCGATAACGTTGAAATTCTTCTGAAACAGAAAACCACTTAAAGTTTAAATACAAGGGATAGTTTAAGAGGCAGCATTCCTCATTTAAAAATCATTTTGGATAAAAGTGCATGTTAAATGAATACATGTGAAGGTACATGTAAGTGTGCTGACTTAATTTTCCCTTTACTTTGCGAAAAATAAACAAGTACTCAAACAAAAGAAGAAAAACAAGAGAGTTAAATAACTGTAAAAAATTAAAATTAAAAATTAAAATTACCAGAACAAATCTCGCTGGAAACTTGACAATAAAAACAATTTTAGAAAATGTTAAAAACACAAAAAATATTTCTATTAGAAAGTTATTGTGTAATTGTGCCATTTGCAGAAATTCTCCACCTTAGGAAATGTGATCATATTTAGCATATATTTATATAATGTGGGACATTTATGTTTATATGAATTATGCTGAAATATTTGTCACTTTTATATACCAACAAATTTGTGAAATGTAAAATCTTTTAATGCAACCATTTTAATACTATTTAAATGTACCAAATTAGATATTTTTGAAACTTTCTTTGCATGCAACACAAGAAATATTTGCCCTTAGTCTTATGTACATAACAACTGGAAATTACATTCAATTGCATTCATTTAATGTCTCTACACCCTTCACTCTGCTAGTTAAGAGAAGCACCTAAATTCAATAAATGTCATTTCCTAACCTCTCGTCAGACTTACCTTGGTCCTGGACGTAGTATGCCAGAAACAAATCCAGCTCTTTCACCGAGACAGTGATGTGGTGGGGCTGGACGCAAAGTGCCGGGTTGGTGCAATGCGGAGACTTGACTAGTCGCTCCCCATCTGTGCTCTCCAGCGGAATACCTTTAAACAGGATGACCATCACTAGGTCCAGCCGCCACACTTTATCAGCCTGCCTCAGGCAGTCGATTCGGCGGATCTTGCCCTTCTGATCAGGGTTGGAGAGAACGCAGCATGGGTGCTTCTTGCCTGTTACACTAAGCACAAAGTCCTCCCGGTACTCCTGCCGGATGTCTTTGCGTAGCTTGGCCAGGAGACGGGATGCCCACTTCTGTTTGATTTCAGGCTTCTCGCTGAGCAACTCATCTTTCACGGCCCGTTCCTCATCCTTGGACATTCGCTTTTCGTGCTTCTTGAAGTACTTGCGCTTTCGCGCCTGTAGGTTGAACCAGGTGTAGGCTATGGCACGGACATGAGGAAGCAGTGCCTCGATGAAGGGATGAAACTCATCCTGAGAAGAGAGAGGGAGGGAAAAAGAAGAAAAATTGAGCAGGAGCAGAAGTGACCTTTTGGCATGGGTTCCCGTTTGAATTAGCCAACAGCCTGTGCAGCCAGAAACGAAAGAGGGAAAAAAGCTGTTTAGAAATAATTTCAGATAAAAATCATTTATAAGTAAAGAAAAGTTAAACAAATGGCCATTAAATGGTCCAGAAAATGTATTAAACAGAGTTACAGTTACAAATACCAGTACCAAATATATTTTTCTAACTCTAGCATTCCATTTCCTGCTTTTAAAGAACTTTTAAGCACTAAAGTTATTTAAAAATTAGATTTTAAAGCATCAACATGACACGTTAATCTACCATCTCCACTGCGATTGCAGGCAGTGCTGGCCTGCCTGCAGGTGTCGAAGGTACGCTGAAAAAGGATGCCACTGTTTACTGCGTCTGCCCGCGCCGTGCCAGCGAAGAGCAGACAGTTCCAGAATCACCAATCACTCTCTCCCCTTCTCTCTCTCTAACCCCCTTCTCTCACTCGCTCGCTCTCCTTCTCCAGCCAAACTCAAAGCACCAGTCCGTGTGTTGGCACAGGAGAGCATGCATCCCCCATACTTCCAGATCTCTTATCAAAGCGCCCTGCATTCCTGAAACAGCCCCTTCCACAGAGCCCTGCAGAACCTCTTAGAATCCTGGAAAAACAAGTCACTAAATGCCTTAGACAAGGACAACTCTGGGCACGATTATTCACCTTCATCTTTTACTCTTATATATGAGGAGGTGTTTACGGTTCTCAGGAATCACTTATTTTGTTAGCATTAATGTACCACAATTATTCGAAGGACCTCCAAAATTAAACCAAGACGTACAATGAAAATAGCATCATGGCACAAAAGTTACATTCTTTGGGCCTCACATCTATTTGAGTAAGTGTGGCATTAAAATGCCAAACCAAAACCAAAGTGGCCTGACTCCTCAAACACGCGGTAGTTAATTCACACTTGCCTTATTCAGCGTAAGGCTTTTTGTCTTCATATGCCTCAACTTGTTATATAGCTTTACACTACAAACTGAGCAAACACAGTTGCCAATTTTACAGACCATCGAGTAACATTTGCTCTGTTTTTTTCCACATATATAATCTCGTCATCATCTCAGCAAAAGAAAATGCTTTCATATTACCAAGCAATTTCAATCATGTTTAAAAATATAAAACAGAACAGGATAACTTTTCACACTAAACACCGAAAGACAAATACCACGTTATATTTTTAATGCAAGAATAACAGATTATTATTTCACAGTCAAAATTTCCATAAACATTGTAAATTCTTATTAAAGGAAAAGAAGGTTTAAGAGGTAAAAAGACAATGAGAGCTACGAGTGAGAATCTCAACACAATGAAAAAGAGAAGACCACCTTTATGCACACACTCTGCAAATTTTTCTATATTTTTTCCACTGCCACATCGAAATATGAACAAGGACAGCAGTGAATGGATCTAAGAAGAGTTAAACCACATATTGTTCTGTGTGCAGGCGGGCGGCAGCTCTTTGGGAAACCACAACCAGCACACCACTGCCTGTATTTCAGTTACAGCCCCACACACATAGCCCACACTTAACCACTGTATAAATACATACAAACTACACAACTTTGAAATGTATTTGAAATCTATCACACGACAATGTGCAATAGTGTGTGTTGCTCAAGAAAAAATGTAATTCGTTGAAGAGTGTGAGTTTTCACACTATCAGGTGTAGTCCTGGAATGTATAAAAACTCAAATACATTCAAAGTGCTAATTTCCTAACAAATCAGATCAGACATAATATTTAAAGATAGTTTATTATTATTATTATTATTATTATTTTTATTACAGCTAACTTAATATGTATGTGTATATATATGTGTGTGTGTGTGTGTGTGTGTGTGTGTGTGTGTGTGTGTGTGTGTGTGTGTGTGTGTGTGTGTGTGTGTGTACAAATCTGTTGTAAATCCGTAGTTTGTTATGAAAATTCTATTACAACCAAATGCACACTGCAGTGTCCACTCAACAAAAAAATATATACAGTCAAATAACAATACAGGAAATATGCAAAAAGATCTTCATTCAATCAGTTTTGTTCTATTATAAATGTAATGACAAGAAAAAAAATATTTGACTGCAAAGAAGCCATTACTATTTTATTACTATTTTTGTCATATTGCATTTAAATACGTTACTAAGGCCTTGCAAGATCACATATCCCAACGATGTAACATTAAAATCATAGTAAATGTAATGTGGAATTAAAACATTACATTATCTGTTGTCATAGTAGTTGTTATGCAAACTTATCTCATATCAGCATGTTAAGAAATTACTTGAAGAGAAAAAAAATCACACGGATTTTAAAAGTGTAACACGAGGTTGTGGGCTGCGCAGGCTAGAGGTCCTCTGTACTCACCATATCTCAGTCAATCACTCTCTGATGCCAAGGAAAATATAAACAGTAAAACTGTGTCAGCCAAAGCCAGCGGGCTCTGTCCAAACGCTGAATCAACCTTATCGTTGTTTTAATCTTAATTCACTCTATGAGAGGATCTCCCAGCAAGTTTTCTTTAGTTGAAAGTAAGGCTAAACAGTGAACTCTTCAAAGGTTAATTCAAATGCACTGTCCTAACCTCGCGTGTGAAATTAACAGCTGAGATGAACAGTATTGAGATATCTCCCTGTTGTTCACCTCATATTAAGTTATATTAAGTTGCTTTGTTCAATCAAGTTAATTTCTATAGCAACATAAATTGAGTAATTTACGGATGACATCAAATTAGATCAAGTTTATGTGAACACTGGTCTGTTCAGAGATTATTAAGGTAAACATAAACATCTCGCTCCAATATGCGCATTGTATCATATCAACCGATCTTTAGGCTACATCAAACTGAATGTCTGGTTGGATACTTTAAATAAAACTGATTTAAATTTAAAATCTACTGCACTCATAAAATAGTTCTTCAATATTTCTTCAAAGAAACCTCTTATCCAAAACGATGTCTCGCTGTGTAAATTGGTTATATGGCTCTGTAAAGTAAAAAAAAAAAGAAGAAGGGAAAAAAAAGAAAGAAAGTTATTGTACATTAACCTATAGGTTTTTCAGATTAGGGACTGGTTTGGGGGAATTTACAGTACCAGTAGGCCGTAGATGGTTTTCAAGAACTAGAGAGTAAATGTTCTTAACTGAATTTAAAAAGGTTCTTCAGAACGGCTTCTTATTTCGTTCTAATTTGAATCTTATGTTTAGGACTGTTAGTAAAAGGTTGCAGACAGGCTATGTTTCAAAGCATCGATCTTCATAAATGCCTTTTGTAAGACACGATGACGAAAAAGTTGTTGAAGTACGATACTTCAAAAGACAAGAGGGAAGTGTAGCCTACAATAAATGCGCATATAGACAGTAACTGAAGCAGCTCTTCAATTAACCAAAGCACAGTGAATAATATGTAGCCTATAAAAAAAAGTATCAGAAATCACCCACAGAGTGATAATTCAAATAATATACCTGTGTGAGACAAATCGGCGAATACATCGTAGATCGGCGCTGTTATTCAAAGTCCTGAAGGGTATCACAGATGATTGATATTATCGCTTCATTCTTCAGAGCCCGTACTGCTCCGTGCACGTTTGACTAAGACTAAGATATCCTCATTTAAAAAAACACGCTCTTATCCGGCACCAGAGAACAACTGGAGGTCCCACACAGCATTTAACCGATCCTGACCGCTGTTTAAGAGCACAAAAGATTGTAAACGGATTGAATCTAGACGCATCCACAGCGCTTGAGATGAACCCGCCGCGGAGCAAAAAGCAACCGGAATCTCAGAGTTGAGTTTTAAAGAGGAATCTTAAAAAATAGGCCTATATCGCACGTGCAATAAGAAAACTTGAAGGCTCCTAATTTCTGATCATGTGTTTGCTTTTCAAACTTGATATACTATGGGCCGGTAACACCCTCTAGTCTGCTGGAGCCTAACAAATCAGTCTGAAGATTTTTTTTTTCGCCTTTAATTACACAGTCATACTCCTCCTCTTCCAGCAAGCGCATATCCCATATTTCCAGCCCACCTCGACTGCACCTCCATGACACTGACAAAGATTTAAGCAATTTCCCACTTTTGATACAAGTGTCATATTATTTTTCGTGGCAAGCACTTCAGACAGGCATGTAGAACTATGAAACACGATAAAGCACAGCGTGCGAGCACAATACAGTATGTAAAGGTTTTTGCTAGTTTCTTCCATTATAAATTAAAACAATTTAGGCCATTTATATCTGTTAACAATAAAGAAACAACAAATACATAAAACTTATTCATTAGTCTTATTTTGAATCCATATGGCCTATTGCTTTAGTTTGCTATAGGCTATTTGAATTTGAATTATAAATATGCATTTGACTTTGATTAGCTACATTTTACAGGTCATTGTCTTAATAAAAATAAAAATAAATTGCTTATGCCTATATGATCAAATCATATCAGGGCAAAGAAAGAATGTAATTGTTGACTACTTTGCGACTTTGGTTTAAGTTTACTTTCACTATCACCTATTACAAACCAATACAGAGATAAAGCATGACTTTTATAACATCAAACCTCTTTTATTACATCATACGCTTGGAAATGCACGGATTATTACAGATGCAAATGCAAGTTTGGGCCTGCAGCGTTCGCAAAGGAAGTCGAAATTGAATAGGCTATATGAATTATATCACAAATGTCCACTGTGGTGTCAGTGCGATTTAAAAGTGCTACTACATAACAACAGTTTAGTTTTGGGAGAAAGGAGAAACGTCTGTAGTGCAATGTTTCTATTACATATTCCAGTGCGAGATGAGCGCATGCAGGGCCAGTTTTTTTTTTTTGCTGGACAGATAATGATTCCTTTCGCTTTACATCGGCATCTTGTGTCAAAGTCAAAGCCAAAGCCCACCCCCTCCGTCCAACTCATAAGTCCAAAACGTTCCACAATGACTTTATGAAGAAGACTGAATCAATAACTGAAATGTAACACAATGGACCGCAACAAAAGAGCAACGCAACAAACTCCAAACATGTTAATGATAAAACAATGGATCGGTTTGCGGACGTAAACTATTCTGAAGACAAACATCGACGTGTAGCCTAGATAACGCAACGTTTCTTAGATATGAAGTATCATTTGTCAAAAGAAAACAGTTGATATAATGTAAAAAAAAAAATGTTTTTTACGTAAAACAGTGTGGGATAAGAATTTAAATGACAGGACAACAGTGTGAGTAAACATCAACACGATTGTCCAGGTATTCGCGCTGCTGCTCTGTGCCAGAAGTGCACTGCTATTCGGGAGAGAGTTTTAGCGAACATAGGATGCATGCCAAAACTCGGCTTCTGACACAATGATATGACCCACATGGGACGTTTGCCAACAAACAATCCAACATTACTATCATTTTGTTTTCAGTTTTAACGTGTCTTGTTCATTTCAACTGTTAAACGTAATGCTATTGCCCTTTTGAGGTTACATACGCGTAAAACAGCAACTCGAGAAAAATATTCACAAACGTTAATAAGACAGTGTTTTCCATCGTAACGTACCATTGCACTGTATTGCATGGAATTGAAGGGGGTTCCTGGAGGCCAGATGAAACTGAAGCCGGTACGCTCACATGTCTCAAGTTCGAAAAAAAATTGTGCTTTTAATTTCTCTCTCTCTCTCTCGCTTTTCGTTTCACGTTGTAGTGCTTACAAAAATGAACACCGGAAGAGAATTCTTGGCAGACAGGCGGCAAAATCAACTCAGCGAGCACCTCTAATATTTTTTTTATCTTCCTTCCTCTGCAAGTCAGTCTTTTTGGATAGCTTTTGGTGGTTAAGTTGAACGCGGTCCAGAATAGGCTGAGTTTTTGGAAGTGGGTAGGTCTGTGCCTTCACTTTCTCTGCCGTCGCTGTTGCTTGCAGGCAGCAGCCAAACGTAGCTGCGCATTTGGAATTACATCCTTGTTGCTGATTGGTTGGCGCGCCGGCGGAGCCCCGCTCTGCGTTCCATGCCCTAGGCCCCTCACTTCCGCTCGACAGGCAGTGTCACTATTTGCATATTAATACTGACCAAGTCCCATCAAACCGAGACCGAGAGGACTTTAGACTAGTGGCTAAAGATAGGTCAAATTCCTGTGTGAATTTTGGCATTGGGGATTAAGAATTCCTTGTGGACCGACATGAAAGCAAATGTATTTGGCTACTACTAAATCAATTCGTATTAAAAATAGAAAATAAAAGAAAAGAAATATGTAAGAAATATATGTATATATATATATATATATATATATATATATATATATATATATATATATATATATATATATATATATATATATATATATATATACACACACACACACACACATATATATATGTGTGTGTGTGTGTGTGTGTATATATATATATTACGCAAACATTAAGATTTTCTATAAAATCTAGTGTCAAATAAAGACACCACTGTTCGGGAGCACAATGATGGCACTGATCCAGCCCACCAGAACACCAGAGCGCAGCACACACACACACACACACACACACACACACACACACGCACACGCACATACACACACACGCCAGTCCAACAAGGATGAAACGCACATTTGAGCGTGTTTATCGATGTCACCAAATCATGCGACAGAAGTAAGCCTATTAAAACGGAGTAAGGATTATAGGCTACATGTCACTACGTATATAAAAATAGCAATAATGGCATATAACAGAAAACTCAAACAACACATATTTATTATTAGCTAGTTATTTTGACAAATTGTATTTTTATATATGAGCCATAAGACATGCAATTAATGTGTTTATCTTAAACAAAATAATTTTCAGATCATTGAGTCTTTAATTTAGGTCAATTGTTACAAAATCAATCGATAAATATCACTTATATTAAACACTAGGCTAATATGACAAATTGTTTAATCGTTCGGTAGGCTAGGACTTTTTTTAATTTCAACGATTTCAACAGAAGAAATTGCATCAAGTTATGGTTCTGTTGTAGCTATATAATGTATTTTTTATCTGTCAGATATACGAACTTTTAAAACTCTTTCACCTACAATAAAGCGTGCCGATCCGAGCACCCAACACTGTCGTTTGGGGACATCCTTGCTCTCACTTCGGAAAGTTCGTTTTGGTTGTGAGACTGTAGGCTACTCGTGCCTCACCAAATGAACCTGTCAAGATAAACTATTTTTACAAAATAAATAGTTTATTCAGGTTTACATCGTCACACTTGTAGCTAAAACACACGGCTTGTTTGAGCATTATCGAGTAGGTGGAGTGTCATACGAAATGAAGCGAAAGGGCTCCAAATCCTTAGACGTAAACTTTGGCAAGCTCACTTGTGAGCGGAGGACATGAAACCACTATTAACGTATAGAAACACAGATGTCCAGCTGAAGAGTTGAGTTAATTCTGCTCCCTTGTGTCTGTCAAGTTTCAAATGAGTTTAGAAATGTGTCGCGTGCGCACAGCGAGCCTCGGTACTGCCTCCGTAAGTTCACTTCATTTCATGAACAGAGGTACTCTATTCTCTTGCATCGAGATATCCAACGCCAAACTTTCCTAGTCATTAATTCTCGTTTTACTTGTGCAGTACGTAGGCTATGTACAGCGAAAGGATCAGTGGGTCGGGTCGGCTGTATTAAGATGATATTTCGTTTCAAATGTCTCAAATTCTAAATATTTTAGACCATGGTGTAAAGAAAAGCAGGGACTTAACGATTAAAAAGTGTTTTCATGTTTCATAGCAGTAGGCTAATTCGTCAAGTCTTACAAGTGAATATTACTCTATGCTACATCACTGTATTCACTGTTTTAAAAATATCTTTGCCTTGCAACGTGCAAATTGATTTCTAAAGCTGACAAATAGTGGAGTGGCGAAATGTTTTTAGGCTTTTGACCTTAGGCTTTTGAATAAATAGCTTTTGCCACTCCTTTTTGTGTCTATCTTACCATAAATCAGTTAACTGGACAGCCAAGGGACATACGACCGTCTAAAAAGAGCTTGAAGTCTACCCATAGCTCATTGCTGTCTGTGCTTTTCTACGTCTCCGTTATACGTTATAGTTTTTCCGCAAACTATGTTAAAAAGTGTATTATTATTATGGTTATTATTATGATAAGAAACTGATAGGCTACCAGCCCATCACTTCCATTCAAACCTTTCACTCTGAGACCCAGAAGCGCATTTTTAACATGTTTTAGTGAAATTTTTAAATTTATTATATAATTAATGTAACGTGTATTATAGTGCTTTGAATCGTTTGAGCCCGACTTGACAATCAATTATTAAATATATATAATTGCCTAACTACAATCTATATATATATGAATTAGATTACACGTCAAGTCATACATGGTAGTGGATTTATTTTTAATTTTTTATGTAGACTAGATAAAAAGACAATGAAAAGACTATGCACATTTATTGTTTTTAATAACACTACCTCTCTAACCAAGCAACTTTTCAAATGCCGTCTTGGGTTTGGATGTCCGTTTTGTGTTAAAGAAATTGTATTAGCCTATGTGTTTCTTTGCGGCCACTTTGACCAACTTAAAACTGCAGCTATAGCCTATTTGTAGCTTAACATTTTTATAATTATGCTCAAGTTAGATGAACATGAATATAGGTCTACGTATGAATATGAAATTGATAAAAACGTTTTTATTTTATTTATTCTAATATTTCAGTCTGCTTTTCAGGGGAAAATAGCCTAAATCAAATATGCTAACTTTTTTTAACAAGAATTATTGTATGGTCATGTATTGTCTATTCAGTTTTCAATAAATCCATACTATAATGTCATATTACATTACAGGCCATCCTGTCAGGGTGTCCCCCGTCTGTGACCCGAGACGCTGGGGTTCAGCCCCCGCGACCCTAAAGAGGATATAGCGTTTTGGAAAATGGATGGATGGATTTTACATATTTCGTGTAGTTCTGCTTCACAATTGGAATCTTTGTGAATTGCTAAATCTAAAACAGTTGTGCCTATTATAGGCTACTATTATTGTGTTTTAGGCTATTGTAATATGTAGTTTTGTAATATAAATGGTCTTTGCTCTTAAGTGGCCTGAATACATCCAATGCATTTTCATATGGCGCCAACAAGGCCATATTTGTATCAGCGGGCCTAGATTGCAAGCAGGTGATGTTAAACAAACTAGAATATACGAGAGACTTAGGTGAATAACACATTCGCAAGGTGCATTTTGGTCCTTTACAAAAGAACAAACGTAGACTGCATCATGTTCTAACATAGGTTATAGGATACCAGTGACACGCTCTGCTGTCTTCGAGTCCCCTTTATTTGCTAGTTACAAAAAAACACATCTTCTTATGGCTTAGAAACCTGCAACCTAACTTGGACATCAAATGACAGTTTTGACTATTAACTAATGCACACACAAATGTCCTTTAATCACTTTAATTCTGCAGCTTTATATTTAAACAACAGGACCACAGAATGAGAATGCCCACAGATTAGCCACTTAAAACCAGATGTGAATTATTAGCCTACATATATATAAAAACACTTAGAGCCATGATGTTTAATATATATATATATATATATATTGTTGTTGCGCTGCCACAGTAATGGTAAAAACTTAGATATGTGATAATGAAGCTGCTTGGAATATTGTTCCCTTTCGTAGCTCGCTATGATCGTAGAGAGGTTAGTACTCTGCGGTGTGGCCGCAGCAACGCCGGTTCGAAACCGGATCACGGCAATGAACGTTAAAGAGCAGCTTTTGTATTGTTACTTGATTTAATGTGATAGAAAAAAAGAAGCGGCAGAATGTTTGGAACAGCCAATTAGTTAATATGCTGTTCAAAAATGGTGAATTACTCGGAGTGTCGGTAGCATAAGTAAGCTGACATTAAGCATTTAACCTTAACAGAAAAAATATATATTATATAGATATTATACAAAAAAATTTGGTTAGAATAAAATCTTTGCTCTTTGTTGATCAATTTAATATGAAGATTTAATAATCTTCAATATACCGTTTTCTGAGTCAGAATGTGCGGCACCAGCACCTCTTGGGTGTACTCTTTCAGAGGTTATGAGGCGGAGTGTACGCACAGCGCAGTTTCCATTCAGCCCACAAGAATGCGATAGGGAACAGGCTGTTGGCGAAGCGTGGGCCGTGATCGTATAGGGGTTAGTACACTGCGTTGTGGCCGCAGCAACCCCAGTTCGAATCCGGGTCACGTGGCAAACGTTCCTCTGTCAGGCCGCTATTTTGAGTGGCAAAATTATATGTTCATATATTTTGAAAATACTAAAGTAAAAACTAAATCGTCTGCAAGTGTGATATTGTAGTCTATCATATACTGTCTTTTTACACTTTAAAACCTCTCTTTAATTGAAATATTTACTTTAAATTAATGTTCTTGTAACTCAAAAATAGGCTATAAATATAGCCTGTATTTTGCCGTCTACAGTGACGACAGATAGGATAAAACCATAACCAACATCTGACTGACCTGTATGTTTTTTGGATGTTTAAAGACACCCTCGGTTTTTAATATGTAGCTACGCACCAGACGATTTAGGCACCAGAGGGCAGCAAACGACCATGACATGAAACCACTGCTACAAATGGATCGTTAGGAAACTTGGCAGAGATAAATACTGATTATTTACCTCACTGTGTCCAGTAGAGATTACCGCACCTCTAGTAATTCTAGACAAGGATATTTCTGACTGTTGGATGGTAGAGACTACTAAAACTGTAGCTAATGTTATTAATGAAAACACATCAACAACCAGTGTTTTAACAGTGTTGTCTTTACCATCAAAGGCTTGTCAACTAATTTCATTATTTTATTTTACAGATTCCCTTAGTGAAATGTAGCAAAATGCAATTAAAGTTAGAAACATATGTGTGTTGTTTTTGTTACAATGTCATTTTAGTTTTAATGTTAGTTTTCTTATTTCCTGTCTCTTTGCCCAATGACTCATCTTTAAAAGCAAAAAAAAAAAAAAAACTCAAACACTTACACATCAAAAACACAAAGACACACTCAAAGAGACGCAGAAGGAGCTCTTTTGCACCTGTTGACAACCATGAAAGACTGTCCTTGTTCCTTCGCTACTACGAACCAGCCACCAAGAACAAGAGCAACAACGAGATGCACGCTCAAATAAACAAGGAGAAAGCTTATAGTAAACATGGAATCCTGCCAAAACCACTGCGTCCCATTCACACTCACACACACACCCGTGCATGCATTGCAAATCCTTCAGCTACGAGAAAAAAGCAGCAGGCCTCCACAGAAGAGCCAGGCAAAACTGCTGTGTGCTTGCTTTCTCTCTCTATGTGCGTCTGTCTACCTCCTCACTTCAATAGGTCTTGATTGACAGGACAAGCATGCACCTATGTCGCATGAAATGTGCATCCCTGCAGGCCTTTGTCTGGTCTCAGAACACATGTTCCTGTAACAATGTGCATCTTCATTAGCCACAACTATAGAAGCATCATGGTCTGATATTTTATCTTTCATCTTCGCTAAAGGGGGTTTCCTCCACAAACAGTGGCATAAATACTGAAGTTGTTTTCGTAGGATCACATCACATTTAAAGTTTGTGTGTGAAGGGTATGTTGAAGGATATCAATAATATTAGCATGTGCAATGTTGAGTCCTATTGGACTAGGAATTAGAGAAATTAATAAGAAATTAGAGTAGAGACATCCCTGTAATAGTGATGGGAATCTGCCAGTTACAACAACTATAATATGTAACTGTATGACATGCATCAGCATGACAGTCCATTTACTTTCAAATGTTTGATTCTTCTGTCTGTGGATCTAATGACTGTGTACATTTGGAACAACCTGGTGGGTAAATGAAGGCAGATTTTTTTAGTTTGTGTGAAGAAAGACTTTTCTTTTTAACAGTAGTCTAGTTTTAATACTAGTAATTTAGTTCATATAAATAATTATTCTCATGCCACTATTTAGTGCTAATGCTGCAGGTAAACAACAAATCATATAATCATAATTTATCTGCAGGTCTCAGATTATTTCTGCTTGCAGGCATTTAGGGTGTAAGCAAGTCTGCATTGAATTAATTAAGGTTTTAAACACAAGCAACCATTTTTCTTTTTTCTTTTTCAAGAGGTTTTAAAAAGATAAAAACAGAGAAACAAGACAACGAGCAGTACAAAAATAAACAAGAAAATTGTTATAGCATGAACTCAGCCTTACTACACAATTATTATTGATGACCTTAATTCATAATCACAATTTATACTTAATTCTCCTATATTTAATTAGAACAGTTAATTTAAGTGGCCAGGTTACTTTAATACACACTATTCCTCCATGCAGCAGTTCTGGTCCTTGATGATTCCCTTTTTCCTCTCTCAAGGCTCCTTTCTTTCTAAACGTCCCCTCATCGACCCCCCAACTCTGTTTAGAACAAAGAGGCCTTTTGTTTCCTAATTGCCCAAAGCAGATCTTCCTCAGGCATGGCTACACATTGCTGTAACAGTTAAAGAACCCCTGGTCAATAATTCTCTTCAAAATGCTCTCCATCTGATCGCTCAAAGATAAGTCAACAGAAAGTAAGCTATTAATTTACGCCTTTTCACAGCTTTTTGAAAATAGTCTCACGTGTACACATAAGTGCCAGCTTTCCAAAAGTATTCAGTAAGTACCCAGGCTGAATCCGAATATGAATTCTTCATTACTATATAGTAGGCAAGAAAAGGTATGTAAAAAGAGCAGGATGTCCAAATTCACAGATGAGGAATTTAGAACCACATACTCTTACTACGTTTATCATATACCATAAGAGAGAAGTAAAACCTTTTTAATTTGATTATGAAGTTTGCCATGCATCACATGATTGTACGGGATTTATTTCCCTCATTAAAGATGCTAAGTACAGTCTTGTACCTTTGTCTGTTTATATATATATATGTATGTATATATATATATATATATACTTTTTAGGTGTCAAATCTAAGTTAGTAGTGTTTTGTTTTTCAATGCAACATTTAAACTTGTTGCTGGTAGGTTTGGTTCTTGATTTATATATGTTTAACAAAAACTTTGCAAAGTCCCTATGGGAAAAATACTTCTGGAACCAAGGCACCTGAAAAAGTGTGCAGGCACTGTTGCTCTCTGACGATGATAGGTCACATGACAACATGGTAAATGTAGTACATCTGGATTACATTCATACTATAGAACTTAAGTGCTATTCGGACAGGACTAGTTTTCTTTGTGATTTTAATCACATTGGAATCTGCCAAGTCTGTGTTTTTTATCTCACACATCTTCTGTAGCCTAAAAAATTCCAGAGTAAATTTCCTACTCTTTTTCGGCAAACTCAGTGGTCCTCTGAGAACTCTAGTCCTGATCCTCTAATGTGAATGTCTGCCATGTGTGTTTTTTACTAAACTGACCTACTGCTTGTGCACTAATCTTTCGGATGTTTTTAAATATAACTTTATGAAGAGCCAAATCACTTAAATTTCTAAGACTGAACATTTAAATATTAGCATCAGGTTATCTATATGTACAGATTTATCTGCTTAGTTACGTGGGATAACTATAAGCAGCCATTTCTATAAACTCATGTTAAGTTTATTCAAATAATATCTCTATAATAAATTATATAAACTCAAATGTCATTCAGAAAACTCTGGAAAGGTTGTTCAATCACATCCGAATGTAGGGCTATACTTTTTAAATGGCCTCAGAGTAATGAATTATTCAGCAGAAATAGCTACGATATTAATGGAATTGTGCTAACTGATATGACAGTTGTCTCAGACTTGTACTGACATCTATGGCTGCAATATCATGCAAAATAAATACTTTTTAGTACCACTGTCAATATATAAAGGCTCTACTCACAATCAGCTAATTTATTTCTCAAGAATAAGGGTCCAGTAAAAGCAGAGCTAAAGCAAGTAATATTCAGGTGGTCATGTGATCTTAAAATGGTGTTCTACATGGGGTGACCTGCTCCATGTAAAGTAAAACAGCAAAGGTATTTCAACTTTTTTTTTTTTTTCTCTGTATTAATCTGATGGGAGTTTGTCCTTTAGCTTTGGAAAGATTCTAAACAAATAACAAAATACAGCAACGGCAACAAGAACAATAATATTGCATTTATTGTCATTGAATATGTTTTACACATAATGACACAAACTTTAATATTAGAAGTATTATTAACAATAATATTAATCTTTATTATGGCAGTAGTGGTGGTAGAGTAATAGTGGTACTAGAGTTTGATAGTGAGATGAAGGTGGCAGAAGCTTTAAACATGCTGCTCTGATAATACACACTGCTGGCAGAGAGCAGTTAGAGGAAGTTGAGCTTGATCCCTACGATAATGATCAAACTAACCTGAGGTATGCCCAGCAGCCGGAATAATTAACACTGTGATTACAGAGCGAGTTTAGCTTCCAGACAAACAAAACATTTAGTTGTTAGATCAGTCTGAGGATTTGAGTCTAAACCAAAAGCACCAAGGTGACCTATCTAAAAAGTACAACGTCACTACTCTCATAATGTCAGCTGACACTAATCCCATGTGGTGATCGAGTTTCACGCTGGTCATCGAAGAGTTAAACCCTAAGCTCCTCATGACTCTTCTCTAATAGTAGTTAGAAGAATATAGATCACTGTTCTCCCAATTCTGAAAACAAAACATTTAGACAACCAAACAAAATAATATGTAGGCTTACTTACTGACAAAAGTATTTAACAAAATATTACATTAATGTAATAAATGAGGCTATTTAAAAATATTTATTATGCTATTTTAAATTAATTCATTATGACAAAACCATTGAATGAAGAGTGTTTCGTCCAGTTTATTAACACATCTTTTAAATGAATGATGCGGGCATCAAATACATTTTAACAATCATTGGTCGCCACCTACTGGTATCATGTAACAAAATCTAAATTTGAAGTGCAACATAGGTTCAAATATAATTTATTCAATTTGTACTACCGCAACATCTGAGGTTAATATGTCCTGACCAAAGTTTTATCCCAATACTTTCTTTATTGTTTAACGTTTGCAACAGAAATGTAGCCTAGACTACTATGTAAGTTGACTGTGAAGCTGTTTCAAACATAAAACTTACATGATGAGCTGCTCTCTCTGGATCAGCAGCTGCGCTAAAGCAGGTTTAATGTGACTGTCATTTCAAAGGTTAAATAGACATAGCATAATCATCATTTAGGAATAAGATGGCATGTGTTTTAATCAAGATCTCGATCTTATAAAGATTAATCATGCATGCATATGAGCCTATAGCCTATGTATTTTTGTAGCCTATATGTCATACCAAACTCAAAAGTAAACCTGGCCCAGGTCAGAAACAGCCCTGAGCATCAGAGCCCATGGTTAAAAAAATAAAAAATACCCAGAGCCCAGTGGTCATCCAATCAATATCATAAACATAGTTGTCACAGAATTTCCTCATTTATTTCTTCCCCTACTGCTAATCCTTTTAATT